>NC_073224.2:11356500-11659750 GCF_029281585.2 Gorilla gorilla gorilla
TAGCATTATGTCTGTTTGCTTTAGGTACAGATGTGAAATGATTTGACAGTAGATTTCAAAAGTGTATGAGTACATTTTTGTATGTCAAACTATGGAAATACGGGGTTTTAAAAATTTCACACATTGATGGTATGTATTGTATTTATTAATTTCAGAAAGTATATGCCACTGACATGGCATAAAAATGAAAAAGCAGTCTCCGCAATGTATCAAATGAACAGATTGAATAAACATCCTACTCCCAGTTAATCAGAAAGTCTTATCTTGTGCTTCAGAAAAAGTCAGAGGTTGGAATAGCTCAGCCAGAAAATAAGAGTCTTTGGAGAGTTTGTTTTAATTGGTTTTATAGTATGATGGTGATTTAAAAAAAAAAGACAGAAAGAGAAAAGAAGCAAAAAGGAAAAACAACCACCACTCACAACAAACGGCAAGTGGAATACTTGCCGGTCACGTTAAGTGACATCTGCCCTAGTCTAAAATTTCAAAGGTGATTTCAGGATGGATAAAGGAAAGTCTGCCTAACATACAAAAAGGAAATTTAAAATAGATCTTAGAAATTTAAATTTCGATATATGCCAAAGCTGCACTGCAGACGTGAAAACTGAGAGACACCCAGAAGTTAGAGAGCGAACTGGCTGGCATGTAAAGGTCATTCCAGGTAACTCAGGGGAAGAAGGCCTTTCTTTCTTTCTGAGGATGGCTCAGCCATGAAGCAGGAGGGATTCAAAGGGGCATATTCATGCTCAGGCTTACAGGGACTATTCTGCTTTGAGGCTATGGAAGAAGATTTGGATGGCTCCACGATACTCCAAGGCGTTCTGTTCCCCAGCCCTTGGGGAATCCATCATCACAAAATCCACCCCAGCCTCTACCTATGGCAGAGCCATAGGTACATAGTAGCTGTACATGGGAGGATGCCTCGGTCCTTCTTTGGGAGGATCTGAGAAGTCCCTCGATCACATCGTAACGGGTCAGAAGGAAGACACGAGGATAGGAGACACCAAAGTTAACCCCACCGCATACCCAGGAAGCTCTGGATGGGTAGCAGGGAGTGTCCTGCATACCCAGGAAGCTCTGGGTGGGCAGCAGGGATCCCCCAAAGGAACACAGGCAACATGGGTCGGAATTATGTTGCCATCAGGCACAAGAGCTGGGGGCTTCCGGATGGAAGTGCCGGGCAGCGCATCTGCCGTCAGGTGTAAGGAGTCATCACAGCCAGTACCAGGCAACATGAAAGAGGCTCAGATTTTTGTCTCCATCATTACCGTGGACTGTAAGAGGGCGAAATGATCTTAAAGTATAGCTAATACAGCACTCTGAATTTACAGATGAAAACCACGGCTTAGAGAGGGAACGTGTCAAATCACTTTACAAGCAGGGCTGCGTTTGCTCATTGCAGCAGTGCTGTGAGGCGAACGGAGAAAGCATGCTTCCCAGGTGAGTAAATAGACTTGGGGTGAGCCGTTTGCTCACAGTCACACAGCTGGGCTTCTGAAGTCTGAGTCCACTGCTGCAAAGTGGTCACTAAGGTATCTTTTTAATCATCACATTCATCTGACAAAGATGTCCTGGGCATTGACTTTGTGTTGGGCACTGTTCTAGGTACCAAGAATGAGCAGGGAATAACATGGACAAAATTCCTGCCCATGGGGGTTCTGCCTCCTGGTGGGAGAGATCAACAATAAATAAAATGAGTGCCTTTGGCATAATACTTAAGAAGGTGAAAGGGTTAGGGAGAAAAATAAAGCAGCCGTGGGTGAGTCAGAGCGTGGAAGGTTGGGATGACTGTGGTCAGAGAAGACCTCCCTGGAGGGAGAGATGCAGTGAGCCACTTGGAGACTGATCAGGGACTGGCATTCCAGCCAGAGGGAACCAGTGCAAAGTCCTGAGGCAGGAGCAGCTTTGCAAGATCAAGGCACAGTGAGTCAGTGTGACTGGGACAGCTGAAGCTGGGGGACAGTCGCCGGGCAGCAGTCACAAGGCAGCCTGTGCAAGGTGACAAGTGGGGTGTGGGGCCTTGAGGCCATTGTAGAGACAAAAAGCATTTCCAAAGGTCATCAAGGGACTCTCGTTAGTGTAAAAATACTATATATATATATTTGGTTTTTAATATATATATTTGGTTTTTAAAAGACAGGGTCTCACTGTGTTGCCCAGGCTGGAGCACAGTGCCTATTCACAGTCGCAGCCCCACTGGAGATCAGCACAAGAGTTTTGACCTGCTGCATTTCCCATCTGGGCTGGTTCACCCCTCCTTAGGCAGCCTGTGGTCCCTGCTCCACTGAGGTCACCATAATGATGCTGAACTTAGCGCAGACTCCCCATGGGCCAACCGCACTTACAGCCCAGAGCTCCTGGCCTCAGGTGATGCTTCTGCCTCAGCCTTCCTGAGTAGCTGGGGCTACAGGTGGGGGTCCCAAAATGTCTTATATTCTTTATCCTTTTTTTTGAGGTGGAGTCTCACTCTGTTGCCCAGGCTGGAGTGCAGTGGTGCGATCTTGGCTCACTGCAACCTCCGCCTGCCTGGTTCAAGCGATTCTCCTCCTTCAGTCTCCCACGTAGCTGGAATTACAGGCGTGCACCACCACACCCAGCTAACTTTTGTATTTTTAGTAGAGACAGGGTTTCGCTATGTTGGCCAGGCTGGTCTCGAACTCCTGACTTCAAATGATCCGCCCACCTTAGCCTCCCAAAGTGCTGGGATGACAGGCATGAGCCACCGTCCCTGGCCCTAAATATGCCTTATGTTCTTATGCAGCAGAGCAGTCTACATTCCACGACACAGACTTCTGGGTCAGCTTTTGGAGCCCAACTCATTTAAAAATTGGAGCCTTCCTTTCAATATAAAATAGTCCAGAAATCTCACTGTCCCATCTTGGGGGTCAAGCACTCTCAAGCACTTTACAAACACAATTGGAACATTCTCTTGTTCAAAATGGCCCTTATAACTTTTGTCGTGGTTTTCCTCAGTGTATCATGGTCTCCTCCTCTTGCCGTATAAAATTGTTTTTCTTAGATATTTCCAACCATTTCAACAAGCAACAATTAAAAATAATCATCATCTTAGCTCCTAGATCTTAGAGACTATATTTTCCTGTCTTTTTGTTTAAATTAGTTTTTCTCATAATAGGCCTTTGGCTAAAAAGATATTCCACAACCTCAAGTATGATAGTTATAAGAAAAGAGGTATAATATGGAACCCATAGGGAAACCCTTCCTGACTCACCTCAACCTGAGGATCTGTGTCGTCACCCCTTAGCCTCAGTGGCTGGTGTATTGCAGGGGCTTCATCAAAATCTGTTGACTGTTAAAAGGCACTTCCATCAGAAAAAGAAAGTGGCCACGTAGCATAGGAAAACTAACTTGAATTTTACCTTCTCAATACTATTGGAATGTGGGTTATTTCCTCCTCCATCACACAACCTACTTCCAGAAATAGCACGGCAGGAGGAAGGTAACTCCACCCTCGGAGGGCTTGCAGCTAACTCCTGGGTCAGCATCTTGGGATGGGGTTTATACACAGACTATCCGTCCCCTGGGTGTTATTCCTGGGTGTGGGGCTTTGATGTATCCCACCGTCCAGGGGTGCCTAGGGAGAAGTCAGCGTCCACAAACACGGCCTGACCTCTTGCGTTTGTGCAGCTGCTGCGGGTTGTTTCGGCCTCCCCGCTGCAGGCCAGCTGCCTCACGCTGCCATCGCGTGCCTGCCATCACTCACCCTCATGGTCAGTCCCCAGGACCCAGCCGGCTTTTCTGAGGACTTGAAGCTTCCTCCTCCCCAACCCCGACCTCACCACACACACTACCTTTAAAAAGCTCAAGTCATAAAATAGATACCAGTCGACATTTATTTTCAGCACAGGGCAAAAAAAAAAAAAAAAAAAAAAAAAGCTCTCCTTTAAAAACCAACACCAATATTTTTAAAGAACCTTTCTTTATTGCAACGTGCCATCTCTGTGCAGAAGGAGAATGCTGCTGGTTTGTCATGTGGAGGACCAGCACTTGAGTGATGCGTTTGGAGAGATGATGGATTTGCGCTGATCCATCCGCACTCCCAGATTGCCTGGTCCCCCCTGTGACCAATGGCAGGCATTTGCGAGACAGCTGGCGGGGTGAGGGGTGCAGGCGGAGGCTGTGCTACGGGCTCACTGGCCTCTGCACGGATCAAAGACTCATTAGCATCCCGCTCTCACCAAATCAACTTATTGGCTCAGACAATCTGTATTGCTTTAAATCTTTAGACAGCTATAAAATGTATTTGTCAACTAAACAGGGTTAGGATTTGGTTTTTGACAGTTCCCATCCGAAGACAAAAAAAGTACACATCCCCAAAGCTGCACCTATTGCATATGTTGTCACTGTAGGGTGGGATTTTTTGGCAAACACAAATTAAAAATTATTTCTCAAAGTACTAAAATAGGACAAATAGGCCACAAAAAAAAAGAAGAAAATATCTCATCTGGAAGATCTGGTGGCAAACCACTCAAAATGTTTCTGAATGGCTTATGATGTCTCAAGAATTTTCTGAAAGATTTACAAGATTGTAGCATTTACACTGTGACAGTACGTGTTTTCTGGTGTGTTGAATATTACTGTTTGTGTGACTCAATGGATGAAGTGAAAGTTGAGGACTGAAAAGACATTTCATTTTAATTTAGATTCTACCACCGACTGACTCCTGACTAATAGCAAGTTATTTTCCTCCTCTGTCTCTTAAATTTGCTAGGCACAAAATGGCAATTGCAAGAGTCCATTATTTGCCCTTTGGGTAAACTGTGGAAAGAAGATTTTTTTTTTTTTAATGGAAAGGACTCTTTATGCGATAGGAAGATCTAGCTACAGGATACTGAGAATTGCTTTCCTGCATAAGGGAAAATGTACTGCGGATGTGAACGTTACATTTGGGCTATGTACGGTTGCCCATTCTGACGATTCTCTGTGTAGGCTGTCCAGTCTGCTGGAAATAGCAGAGGCACCAATCTTTCTGCTGTTCATTTTCCTTTTAAGAATCCTCCAGTTCCCATTACGTTATTGCCTGGAAGGAAAGGAAGGCAGCAGCCTGTTTTCCAGTTGGAGCCTGGTGCGATCTGTGTGGTTCCTGGGTACTGAGAGAGAGCTCAGGGAAGATGCAGGCTTTGTGACTCTCACCCTCCAGCGAGGCTCCAGAGGCACAGGCACCTCAGTGAAAGCCGCTAGGGCCATGACCTCCTGTGACTCCGGTCTACCTGTCCAATTCACTGAGATGATAACCCTGGGACGACCAGCCTCTTGGTTTGGTGGTGTCAAATATAGACATGGGGGAGGAGAGAAGAAGAGCAGTCATTTAGTTAGAGCCCAAAAGGAAATCATGAAAACTATATAAACATCTTTTTTTTTAAGGCTTAAAAAAGCCTCACGTTGCACGGAGCAAGCAGGAAACAGCTGTTGAGTGGAGGGGGTAATGGATGGCGGGTCTGGTGAGCAGCGCGGAGGAGATGGCTCTGTGGTCCTGGGCAGGGGTGAGGATGCTCCTGCCAGGGGAAGGGAGTGCGTCAGGGCAATCAATCAAGTCAGGAATTTCAACCATCGGGTCTGCAGTAAGGATTTGCTTCCCAGTAGGTTGCATTTTCTCACTCATAATTCTCTTCAGTGGAAAAGAGAAAGGAAAGGGGGAGACTTTAGGATCATTTGTATTATGAGGGGATCAGATTGAATAAAAACGCTTCCCATTTTAAAGCTGACCTGTCATGAAGGACCTTGTGTCTTTTCCTCTTTGCTAAGCGTGTAATTAGGCACTTGAATTCCTAATCACAATACAGAGGTTAGATAATGGGTGTACAGTTGTTTATAGGACTTAAGGTTGACTTTAAAATCGGAGATGCCTGCTTTGTGAGTCCTTAGACGTTTTCTGAGCCTAAATGTTTCAGATTTTCCATCTTGGCATTTCTGTCCTCTTATGCAGTGACTCCCTGTATGGTATTTTATGCAAATTAAATAGTAGGTCGACAGGCATATTAACATTTTTAATAGTTTAAATTATTTCACTTGAGTATCTATAAATTAGATTTTTCAGGTGTTTTGCTGTGTATTCCTACTTACTCATACAAGGTTAAATTTCTATTAGACTAATAAGGCAGTGCATTTCTTAAATGATGTTACTAATAAAATACGTGTAAGGAGTTTTAGCTTAAAAGTGTGCTTTCACATGCAGATTGAGCGTGATGCTAGTGTTGGGTTGGGTTTTTTTTTAATCCTATACATTTTACTAAAAATAGTTTACCAAAAGAAAAGTCTGCTTTAATTTAATTGTACTTTAAAAAATCCCATCATCTTCCAGGAATTAGTTACAGTATCGTTAGAATTTGAAACTATAGTCAGCAAAAGAAGAACCCCACATAAAAGAAAGTGGATGATCAGGATGCAGAAACCCATGCACGTACTGGTCTTTTCACCTTCATTTCCTGTGCTGGGTATTTCATGGTTAATGGTGAAAGGAAGGGATTTGGAGACAACCTGGTGCCCTGCTAGGTGGGGTGGAGGCTTTGCTGGGCGCCATGGGATGACAGCATCCTCTTGACGCTGATACAGAGAGAAGGGTCATCGCCATGCCAGGACAGTGACAGCAGGGGCAGCTGCCACCCCCACTGGCACATGCCGCTTGACTCGGGGCCTAAAGATAACAAAACTAGAGCCATAGGAGAACAGAAGAATTCCATTAGCGGGAGCATTCATCTTCGGGGAGAGGTGAGCAGGCTTCAACCTGCCAAAGTTCCGTGAGTAATGAACGGCCCCGGAAAAAATCCTGGATTCCACCGTTTTCCACTGCCCTACAGGGTTTTCTGTGCCTATCAGCAAGTTTAAATGTATGCTTCTCTGTTGCCTTCCCGACTGCCATGCTGAATTGGCAGCTTGGAAAGCCAAACCTCCTCTTTCCTGGAGGGGCTACTTTCCTCAGTGGGAAGAACGGCGTTAAACATTTAGGATAGAAGATGAGAGAAAACTGGGAAAGGAGTAATGTAAATAAAGGCAGCAGGGATACAAAGGAAGGAAAGTTTAAAACATTGGAGTTGGGCTAGTGCAGAGCAAGAGGGTAGTCAATAGGCAATGAGAATAGTACCTGCCTTCTCCAGTAGAGATCCGGGGTTTATTCCGAAAACATTTTAAAAATGGAAACCCAAAAATTTGAAGAAAAAAAAAATCATCCAAGCAGAGAAAAGAGGCACTATGGCAGTGAGACAAAAATCTGAGGTGCACAAAAGTCAGAACGTTCGCGGTGCAGCAGGGAAACACCATAACAGGAAGGGGAACCTGTATATCTACATGTGATAGACCTGAAAGTCCAGGGACAATAAGAAAAGCCATCAAAAGAAATTTAAATCTTAATTAATCTAAATTGTTTGCAGTATTATCTCCAGGCTACCTGAACTTCTGGATAATTCCAGGTTTACCTGGAAACTCCTGACTGTCCTAGTAAGTACAGAGGACTGAATATAGTTAACTCTTTCCTTAAAGACTGAGGAATTCTCCTTGATGTCAAGTCATCGTGAACTTCAATTCTTAGTTTTGCTGGATGCCCGTTTTCTCAACTGAGCACAGCGTTGAAGAGCGTGGGCTCTGGAGTGAACCTGAATGCAAATGCTATCTCTGCTCTTTCCCAGTTGCAGGACAGTAATAGCAACTTATTCATAGGATCTTGTGAGGATGGACTGAGATAATGGATATAAATCAATTAGCACAGTGTCTGGCACACATTAGCACTCAATAAATCTTCATTGTTTTATTATTATCACAATCTCCTCTTCTGTATTAGGAGCTAGAAAAGATCTGTTCATTAGCCTGAATATGGTTATCATATCACCTCTCTCAATCATCCCTTTGTTTTCTCAGGCTCAATTCTCTCTGCCTTTAAAATAAGATATATTGGGAGATGGATTAGGCAGGCCAGGAGAGGATGGGGAATTTTACCAATTGAAGATTCCAGAAAGGTGAGCCACAGTTCATTTTTGTTGATATCACCAGTCTGATGAATTATTATGTATTTAGGCACAAAGTCATATTTGTGAATTTTCTGCCATTGCACTAATCATAAAATGGAAATCCACTGCTACCTTCCGTTTGCTGTCTCCCAACGCTGGGGTTCTAGTTTCTAAATTAACTCCACATGCAACTAATTATCTCTGGTGGTGGATGAGATTTTTAGATTATTTTTAAAACATTGTTTAGGCTTAAATTACTTTCTAAAAATAGTACAAAAGCAAAGTAAACAAACCAAAAAAACTCGAAAGCACTGATTTCCATGGACCACCGACTCAGGGGCAGCTCCAGACACTAACTCAGGGTCAGCTTCCTAGGGACCCAGGAGTCCCCTCTCCCTACTGCCTGGAAATGGCGTTTGGCATGTGCATACTCAACAGGGGCCAAGAAACGGGAAGCTGTGGGGCAGACAGTGAATAAGAAGTTTTCTGATGAAATCAGAGACTTACATGAACTGCATGGAAAAACTGTGGGCTAGGAAACTGACTCCCCACCTCAAACAGGATCTCAGGGAAATCTGATGGGTGAGTCTTAGAACATATAGATCCTCACAGTCCCCATTTTATGCTTCTTTTAGAAAATGACATTTAATAGCCCAGAGACTTGTCACGTGATGCAGGGAGCATGCACCATCCAGGCCCCTCAGGTACATCTTCCTTCCCCAGGACAAACCCTACTTAGCATGGAGGAGTTAACAAAATCACAGCCCAAGATGCTATGACAGCAGCTTGATTAATAACGATTATCACAGCAGATGGAAAACTGTAGACAAACTTTCCATAGAATGAGTCTACCACAAAATTTCTTGATGAGACAGAAGGATGGTTAGCGACCACAGACTTATTCCTTACTGAATGGAATAAAATTGCTGAATTTCTACTCACCCCTTTTGATAATTTTCACAGACCTCCAGTGGCTTACATTTGAGATTCAGACCCCTCATTCACGTGTGAAATGTACTGCTTACTATGCGGACGTGTGATACTTCGTAGGGCAGCGAATGGCGCGTTCCTCCTTAAATGTATGCGTGTGCATGTGTCTCAGCAAAAGTGACTACAAAGGTATTCTGTTCAGCACTTCAGCTTTCCAGTGGGTATGTATACTTGGACCTCTGCTGCTGAGAGAAAGCGAGTTTTACACCCACCACCAGAATGGTTTTTGATCATTTGGGTTGTTTTGCTTCATCCCTGCTTTTTGTTGTTTAATTTCGATTACAGTGCAAATAGCCTCAGCAGACGCTAACCATTAATTCTGGAACACAGAGCCAGCATCTCTTTTTATTCCCTCCCTCCCACCACAGCCCATCTCAACATGGAAGAGAAAGGACCTTGCCCTCCTCCTTGTGCCACTGCTGGAAGGAGAAAGAGCCTTCCGTCCCCTCACGTCTGCTGCAGGACAGGAGGCCCAAGAGGGGCCTCAGCACACTGGCTGCAAGACAGAGACCAGTGACCAGAGCCAAGGCAAGCAGAAAGCAAGAAAAGGCTCCTCTCTTGGATCCAAAGAGCCTCCCGGTGCTGGGTAAAGATGCCAGTCGGTGCGCGAGTCTTCAAATGCTGCTCTGCTCCTCCTGCCCCATACCAAGGGGAGCCCCCTCCAGCAACTTTGCTTAATTAACCTGTTCAGAGAAGCTAGAAACCCCCTTCAGCTGAATAGTCCACAAATTGAGCCTCAACTGCCAGCAGATTCCTGTCATGTATACTATTCAGAGTATTAATTATCCTATCAAATACTCTGTGTTCCTGTCCCACTCTTAAAGAACCAAAATCCAAAGGAGAATGCATTTGCTAAGCAAACCCCGACACACGCACCTGCACTGTATCAGTGAGAGGCGTTCGGCAGGGGAAGATGTGGAGCTGAGGCATTTCCATACCGTGGTTTTAAACCACTTGCCACCAAATGGTCCTGGTGAAGGCCGAGGGGCCAAACCAGAAGAACATTGGCCAGGAGATGGCAGGTCTGGGCTCCAGTTCCCGCCTTCACTCCTCGCCTGCCTGCCTGCCTGCCTGCCTGCCCCTTGGCCTAGTCACTTGTCCTTCCTCACAATCAGCTTCCCATCTGTAAAATGTGTCAGGAATTCATGGGACTGTTGCAAGAACCTGTGAGACAATGAAGGTGGAAGCACTTTGTAAACTCTAAGGAACTACACAAGTCTAAGGGCCTTGGCCATGTCTCAGTGGCATGACCGTTTCCTTCCTCATAAACCAATAGGATTGGGAAGTAGGTTAGGGTTGGAAGTACCCACTCAGCCTCACCTATCCCCTCTGAGATACAGATGTGCTTACCTGGCCCCACTGATAGTGAGACTACCAAGGATGGCTCCATTAAAAAATAGGGCAATACGTGTTGCCTATTGAAAAGGGAAATATGGTCTGGTGAAGGTTCTAAATAAGAGTTTGGGGGCCAGAGGGTCAGGGTTTAAACCGTTCCTCTGCCCCTGGCTGTGTGACATTGTGCAAGTTGCTTAACCTCAATAAGCCTCCATTTCCTCAACTGTAAAATGGGGGTGGCCATGACATTGGCCTTCTTAGGGTTATTGTAATGATTAAATGAGGGAACGCATGTTAACCATTTGTCCCAGGACCTGGCTCGTGGTCAAGTCAGTAAGTGTTATGCAACCTGTGTACCACGGAGTTCACAGCAGGCCTCCAGACTTGTTTGTAAATATGGTGGGCGTTACGTGAATTGGTGGTGTTCAGCCATTCATTTCAGCCACTTTCTCAAGTCATCCAAGGCTTTGTTCAAATGCTACCACCTCCAGAAAACCTTTCTTGGTCCAGTCCCCAAGTCTGCTCCCCACACTGTACTCATGTCACTTGGTCCAGTCCCCAAGTCTGCTCCCCACACTGTACTCATGTCACTGTTAGGTCGGGGCCAGCTTCATTGCTACAGGAACTGCAGTGGTAAAGGGCCCTCACTCACAAAGGCCCACATCTGGCTTCCTGCTCTGCTGTCTTTTGGATCAAGAGACCTTGTATTTTCACTTGGCACCGGGCCCTGCAAATTATGTAGCTGGTCCAAGTTACAATATTTCATTTTTGCCCCAATTCTGTCTTAGAAATTGCGTAATTTGTTGTTCACATGCATTTTAGAATACACAATTTGTCCTCATTATTCATGAATTCCAGAACTGTGACTTTGCCCACTTGCTGAATTTATGTAACCCCCAAATCAATACCGTGGCACTTTCACAAACAAGCGCAGATGTGTGCAGAGTGGAGAAAAACGAATCGCCCCACACACACGTCCCCACGTGAGGTCAAACAAGGGGACGCTCTGCCTGCTTATTTTAATTTTCAACCTGTAAACAAGTGTCCTTTTTGTGGTACATTTAATGACACATTTTTTGCACCTTTGTGCTTTTTTCGATGCTATTGCTGTTTAAAATGGCTCCCAAGGGTAGTGCTGCAGTGCGTCTAGCATTCCTAGGTGCACGAACTCTGTGATGTGCCTTGAGGAGAAAATACATGTGTAGATATGCTTCGTTCACCCATGAGTTTTGATGCTGTTGGCCATGAGCTCAAGGTTAATGAGTTAACAATATGTGTTAAATGTCGTGTCTGTAAAGAGACACACACAAGAAGACAAGATATGTATTGATCAATGGACAAAAATGTTGTGACCAGAGGCTCACAGGAACATAACCCTGTGTTTCCCCTAGGAAGAGTAGTTCAGTATTCACTTGATTCAGTGTTCACAGAGACTTTATAGAACATTACTACCACGAATAACAGGAATTGCCTGTAACTCCTTTAAGGTTGATGACCCATTTTATTTATTTTCTCACCTTCCCATCGTCACCTTGGCCCTCTTCTCAGTGCCTAGGAGAGTGCTATGAATATACTGACTGGTATTCAGAACAGTTATCTGCAGTAAGTGACGATTCTGTCTTTGAGGAAATATTAACAGTTGCTTGTTGATTCCGAGATTGTATGGTTTGTTTCATACTACATCACGTTCCCTTTGTGAAACTATGCATATTTGAAAGGCTATTCTGCAAAACTTATAGGGTACTCTCAGTTTTTTCCTTGTTGAAATGAAAAAGTAGAGCAGAAAGTGGTCATGGACTAATGCGCCTAGATTCTTTATAGTCCTAAGACAAAATATTGAAGACCCAGACTTGAAACATGTTAAGGAGAGAGTTGTCATAGAGTTCTAATGGGATCCGTAGCAAACTAAGGGGTCTGTATCTTGAGGAAAATTCTGGGTAGGGGAGAGTGCCTACTCTGAGTTCCTCTTGAATGAACCATTTATAAGGGTCACCTGGAATAAATAGCCTGGTGAGAAATGGCATCCACTACTTAGGATAGGAGTTAAAGACTTCTAGAATAAATAACCTACTTAGCATCTATCTAAAGCAGATGGGATTATGGGATCCCAAACCAGGAGTGACCCAGCGTCTGCAAAACGCAGAAATGGATGAAATGAGTTTTCTCAGTTGTCACTAGGATGATGCTCATGTCCATTATATCACAGGCGAGCCACAGGTGAGCATATTTTCTTTTCTTCTTTTTTTTTTTAGAGATGAGGTTTTACCATGTTGCCCAGGCTGGTCGCGAACTTCTGTGCTCAAGCAATCCACCTGCCTCAGCCTTCCAAAGTGCTGGAATTACAAGTGTGAGCCACCACACCCGGCTGGTGAGCCTATTTTCTAAATATGAAAAATGTCTATTCTCTGTTGGCTGAGTCCAAAACCTGCTGAGGTCTATCATGATCCCCTTTAGGAAGGAGAGAATTTGACTTGGTTGTTTTATTCAAGGCATTTGAGGAATAACAGGTGTGTCAAACGGAGTCAAAGGAATGAGCACCTGGCACCTGGACACAATTGCTCCTCCCATCCCATCTCAGGTCATCCACCTCCAGGTTCATGGTCCTGGCTGCTGGCTCTGCCTTCCCTCCATGGAGGCATCTCCCATAGCTAGGTAGGTTTCTTCCAAAGTGGCCGTCTTTGGAAATAATCAGCACAGACTATGAGGTAAACAAGTAAGGCTGAGAGAGACCTGCCCCTGAAAAAGACAAAGTTCAGATTTTACAGACAACCCATTGACGAGGCCGACATAAAAGCACAGCAGATAATAAAGAAGCTAGGCATGTGTCCTGACGGCTGATGAATATAATCTGCTAGACAATGTGTCTTTTGAGAAGAGAAATTAAAAGAGCCTCACCACCCTCAATGACGTGTCTCTTTGGGTTTGGCTGGTAAAAAGCAATAAGCTTATGTGAATTGAAAGGCAGGCAGGAAAGAGGAGGTTTCGGCTGAAGGAGCGGCAGTCCATAAAGACCTGGCAGGAGGGAAGAGCAGGTAACACGTGTGGGTCTAGAAATAGTACACTTGGGTTAGAGTGGAGAGTGTGAACTTGAATGTGGGATGGGAGGCAGCAATAAAACCTACATTACTCAATTGAGTGATATGATAAAAGCCCCATGAATTCAAGGTAAAGGACTGTGTACTCCAGCAGGAGTGGGGATTTACTACATATCTTCCAGGAGGAGAAGGATATACTAAAACTGCAATTAGAAAAAGATAACAACAACAGTGGTGCATAGATGATAGAGGAAAGATGAGAATAGGCAGAGAGGCTGGTCAGGAGACTTGGCAGGGAAGGAGGAGTTGGGGACCTGTGGGCATGATAAGGAGAAGGTTGAGTCTGTGGTCTTGGAGACTGGGTAGATGGAGGTAGGGGAGAGAGGCACAGGGAGAAGGAGGATTCAAAGGCGGGATTTTGCGCTGCAGTGACTGGGAAGAAGAAATGTTGGTGAGTGAGGTAGAGGGAAGATTTTGGCATGTGGTGTTTGAAGATGCTGGAAGCAATTGAAAGTTGGCAGAGTCTGGATATGACTTCATCTGAATTGCATTTCAAATATTAACTCACCAACCGTTCCGACTTTCTTTGTTACCTATTAACATTTCTCAGAGTATGTCCAGGCCCTGATTTCTCAGACCTGGGGTCATCTAGTCAGGGTTTAGCCTGGCTCTGATACACTCGTACGTGTTAAAGATGTTTACCCCCAAAGATTCTGAGTAGAGATTGTAACATGTTTAGACTTCAGGCCACTTTTGGAATTAGTAAAATCTTTATCTTACTCTTTTTGCTACCTCCCTCTCTCAATCTTACCCTTCCAATTACACACACACACACACACACACACACACACACACACACACACACACAGAGTTGAGTTTCTATTACTCAAAGCTCAGTGCTAGCAATGGTAAAGGATAGATACAGAGGTAAATAAGACACCACACTGTCTTCAAAAGAGCCTACAATCTGGTGGGGACTCCAATGGTTGGCTGGATTGAGCACCTGCCATGCAATGAACACTAAGCTGGGAGGCACTAGAGGCGAAGTGACCTAGTGGTTAGGCATGGATTCTAGTGCCCTGGAGCCAGACGAGCTGGGCTCAAAGTTTCGCTCTCCTGCTTATTCATTGTGAACACTTCAATCAAATGTCCTGGTGCATCAGTTTTCTTATTTATAAAATGGGCATAATAATAATTACTTTGTAGGGTTTTATGAAGATTAAATAAGTTAATAAATATAATCAATCGCAATGTATGCTAGGAGCATGTATGAGTTCTCATTGATGAGTTATTTATGAACTCAAACACATTCCTAGTACATAATAAGCACTCCATAAATGTTTGCTATTATTATCTTTGCTCCAGGTTGCCCTGGAATGAAGGAACTACGATGAGGATCGAGGTAAAATCAGTGCTAACTCAACAATATTGCAATACATCTTGTTAGAGGCTAGAGTGAACTAAAGAAGGATGTTGTAAATCTCAATCTGATCCGTAATCTCAAAACTGGAGATGATTTTTAAATGGCCGATAATTAAATAATCAGTAATGATTAGAGCTGCTAATACAATTTCTTAATTTAAGCTTATCCCACAAAGAACCATTTAGCACTATTTGACTGTGATAATGAATTAGACTGGCCACGTATTCTTCCTTTGGATTTTGTGAACTATCCCTGGAGACGTGGCTTATTGAAAAATTCATTTCTAATTTTCTGTGGCTGAAACCAGTTTGCTATAATTAATAAATAAACTGATGGATTGTTAGAGATGTCAAGTTACAGTCAACAACTCACAGCACTGGATGAATTAACAAGAGGCGTATATATGCAGAGTCACATGAAGTCAGCTATGAGGCTGCAAGGATGAGCTCTGCGTTGCACAGAAATGAATGACAACACAGGAGCTGGCTGCTTTCTGTCCACCAAGCCACTGTGGTAGAGTCTAGGCCAGGCTGGCTCCCCCTTGGGCTCTCCACAGCACTTTGCCATTTTTTTCTTGGAGATGCTTTTCAATCGCTACCTTCAATTTGCCATCTGGTGGACCCCTAAGGACTAAGCTCGGATCAGGCTCCTGCTCAGGCTAGGTCAGGTAAGATGTTTGCCTAGAGTGGCCCTAGATCACATAATCCAAAGGGAAAATATCAGCCCTAGCCAAAAATGAAAGCCAGAGGTCAGTACCAATAGAGTTGTATCAAGCACCAAGACAAAGAGACAAAAGTGAAACTACAAATGAAAAACCAGAGATAAATCTGAAATCAAACAGATTTGAAGTGGTCCAAGATAGCAAATGTGTGTATCCCAGGGAAAACAGTCCTGACGTGCAGGAGGCTTCCAGGCCCAATCTTACTGGATACGAGCCTAGCTCTGGACGGGGGGGTAGCTACTTATATATGTGTCTTCTCTACACTAAGCTGTAAGCCTTTTGAAAGGCTTCATGTACATCTTGTCATTTTTGTGTCCCCCATAGAGTCTGAGATACGGCAGACACTTAACAAATATTTGTTAAATGAATGAAGGAATGGTCAATATAGGTGAGAATGCTACTACCAGCAGTACTATTACTAACAACCACTAATAACACCTGTCACTTATTGAACATTGACTACATGCCCAAAATAATGCTAAGCACAAGACATATATATATATATTTTAATTTAATCCTCAAAAACCTTCTAAAGCGGATAATATTTTCACCCATTTCATGAATGAGTAAACTAAGGCTTAGAGAAGTCATCTCCTCCAAAATTGCACAAATAACAAGTCGCAGAAATAACAAATCTGCAAATAGACATCTCAGTCCATGAACTTGACTACTCCATTGTACCATTTTGGAAGCCCAACCTTGTTTGAACCTGAATTAGATTCCCAAGGTTGTATAAGAGACTTTCCTATTCTCCCCTTCAGCTTCCCACCCAAACCGAGCTCACCCAAACCGAGCTCACCGCCCCCCTTGTGTACTCTTCGGGCACGTCTCCACCAGAACACTCAATACATTGCCAAATTATTGTCTGTTTGGACGAGCATCTTGACGGCAGGGGCTCTTGTTCACTTATGTTCTCCCATTGTGAGTAGCATAATGCCTGGAATACCGTAAGTGCTGAAGAAAGGTTTGTGGGGTTGATTAATTATTGAACTCTGAATAAACAATGGTCATTTCGAGGACTATGTTCTCTGGAGACTTTTTTGATTTTGATCCATGGATTCCCTCATGTATGGCCTGAATGGTATGAGAGATAACAGCGCTGTTTCAGCGCCTCTCAGCAGCTGCCTTGGGGGCTGGATTTATTGCCTTCTTGAGTGAAATGTTGGCCTTCAATTTTGCTGAGCTGTCAAGAGCAGTGATTTTAGATGTGTGGCTGTTGATTGTCCCACAAGCTAACTTTTTAAGTCAAAATTACCACCTGGCACTGAAATGGAGGTTGGTTATGAGGTGTTAACAGGACCTCTGGGCCACCAAGGAAAAAGGGCTGGGGAAGCCAAGAGAAACACCCTGCTCCCAATTTTAAAATGAAATTAGTAAAATAAAGAAATAAAATAAAATAGTAAAATAAAGGAAGAAATTTGAAACTATAAAAAATTTAAAGCTTTTAGTGAAAAAAAAAAGGAGGAGGTAATGATTAACAGAGCAGGCTTTGGAATTAAATAAACTAGTTTAAAATTCTGATTCCTCAGACTGCCTTTGCGACACAGGGCAAGTTCCTGATGGTGAGCCTCGGCTGTCTTGTCTGTCTTGTCTGGTACTGGTGTCTGCCTCTTAGGTAAGCATTAGCTAATGCATGTGAAGTATCTAAAACCACTCCAACTATGTAGCAAAGGCTCAATAAAAGGTCATTGTTATTCAAACAGTTAAATTGTATTCATTTACTTAATGAACATTTATTCAGCATCCACTCTATGCCAGACACTGTGCTTCACTCATTGACATAGAATGGTGAGCGAGTACGTGCAGGGTCTGTGCCCTCGTAGAGCTTCATGGTGAATTGTAAAAATAGCCATAGGTTTAGTGGGTTTCCTTTCGGTGCCACCCCACTTTGACGCTGAACTCAGCCATGTGACTGGCTTTGAGCAATGGGATGTTAGACGACAAACGCAAGCAGAGGCTTGAATAATGTCTGTGCTCTGTCCTGTCTAGCCACTCATAGAACCCCTGTTGCCACTGCTGTATGAAGAAGCCCAAGGCAGCCTGATGGATGGCGAGAGACACATGGCCTAATTGCCAGTGTCTCACTGGCCAACAGCTACCACCTTCTAAAATGTGGGTGAGGCCATCCTAGGACCATTGTTGCCACTTGACCCACCGGCTGACCATAGACACTTTAGAGAACTCAGCAGAAATCAGCTGATCGGGCTTAAACCAGAAAAGCTACCCAGTCGGCTCATAGAATTGTGAGCTTCATAAATGTTGGTTGCTTCAAAAAATTTAGTTTTGGGTAGTTTCTTACCCAGCCAAGCTAACTGATACAAATGTATAGCCTACCACAAGGGCCAATAAACGTTTTCTGTAAGGGACCGGGTAGTAAATACTTCTGCTTTGCAAGCCATAAGATCTTTGTCGAAACTACTCAGCTCTGCTACTGCAGCTCAAAAGGAGTCACAGCCAATACGGAAACGAGCCATTGCAGCTGGATTTGGCCTGATGGCTGTTGTTTTGCCGACCCCTGCTCTAGCACAAAAAACAGACATTACTCAAATAATCACAGAAAGAAATGTGTGCATGTAAACTGCAATCGCATCTGAGCAGCCAAGGCTCCTCGTGCTGTTAGAAAGAATGATCAGAGAACCTGCCCCAGGCTGGTAATTCAGTTAAGGTGTCTTGGTTAGATTTCCCCAGAAGCAGACCCTGAGATAAGGATTTGAGGATGAGCAGGCTAATCTCAGGAGCAAGTTAGGAGGGTAAAGAAGTGAGACAAAGAAGAAAACCAATATGGGGGGAGTTAATCAGCAGGTTACCCATGGACAAGGGAGGCTTAGTCCCCTGGGGCCTCCAGGAGACAGGCTAGGTCCCTGGTGGGGGGCGAGGAAGCTGGGTTATATATTCTCCAACTCCCATCCATTGTTGTTGGAGGCTGATCCTGGAGGTGTCAGTTCTCTGCCGTTCTGTTCTGCCCCCACGCACTCCTGCAGCCAGAGAAAGCACTCGGGCAGAGAGGAGCAGCTTGCAGTGAGAAGCTGAACTGGGAGTGAGGCGTGCCAAGGAGATGTGGGTGGGCACCAGCAGCATCTGCCACAGAAGGCTTCCCTGTGGGAGGAAGGTCTGAGTTGTGCTCTAAAAGATGGGTAGGATGCACAGGTGAGAGAAGCCCCAGCTGAAGGGTAGATGTGGAGGAGGTCGCCTGGGAGGGAAGATACATACAGAAATGAATAGAAGTCTGGAACTAAGCATTTAGGAAAATCCACATGTAACGTAGGTTGAGCCTGAAAGGAGACTAGGGCTGTAGTAACAAAGTACCACAAACTCCATGGCAGAAAACAACCGAAATTTATTCTGTCACATTTCTGGAGGCCAGAAGTCAGAAGTCAAGGTGTTGGCAGGGACGTGCTTTCTCCCATGGCTCTAGGGGAAGATGCTTCCTGGCATCACTCCAGCCTCCGGTGGCTCCCCGTAGTCGTTGGTATTCCTGGTTTTCTGGACACATCTCTCCAATCTCGGCCTCTTCACCACATGGCCGTCTGCCCTCTGTGTGTGTCTGTGTCTCAATTTTCCTCTGCTTATAAAGACATCAGTCATCAGATGAGGGCCCACCCCGATCCAACAGGACGTCCATTTAACTTGATTACATCTGCAAAGATCCTGTTTCCAAAGAAGATCACATTCACAGGTGCCGGGAGTTAGGACACGAACTTATCTTTTGGAGGGAATCTAATTCAACCCGTAACAGAGATGGAGAAGGAGCAGCCACAGATGGGAGGAAAGTCAGGAGAGTGTGATGTACTGGATGCCCCCAGGAAAGCAGCACTTCAAGGAAGGAGCGAGCGTCATAAATAAGATAAAGAGGCCAGGCGCAGTGACTCTCAGCACTTTGGGAGGGCCGAGGTGGGAGGATCGCTTGAGTCCAGGAGTTCGAGACCAGCCTGGGAAACATAGTGAGACTCCATCTCTACAAAAAATTTTTAAAAATTAGCCAAGCATGGCCACACACACCTGTAGTCCCAGCTACTCAGGAGGCTGAGCTGGGAGGATTGCTTGAGCCCAGGAACTCAAGGCTGCAGTGAGCCAGAATCATACCACTACACTCTAGCCTGTGTAACGGAGTAAGAACCTGTCTCAAAAACAAAAACAAAAACAAAAACAAAAAACAAATAAATAAATAAGATGAAGACAGGAAAGTGTTCACTGGATTTAGAAACAGTGAATATTCAACTCCATTAAGTTGCTGGGCAGTGAAAGGAGAAATCGAGGCAAAGGTTTACAGGGTTGAGGGAGGATATTTTTTAAGATGGTGGAGATTGAGTGTATCAGTGGAAAGGAGCCAGTTTTGAGGGGGATGTCAAATACAGAGGTAGCAAGCATAGTGCAGGGTCCTATGACACAATAAGACAGGAGAGGGTGGGTTCCTGGGACCAGGCATCTCTGTAAGAGGAGGAAGGAGGAGTGGATGGGTGTAGGCCCCGGAATTCTCCCCTCTGTGCTTTACATTCCCATTCTTCCTGCCAAATGGTCCCCATTGCCAGTCTTAGAATGAAATCCACCTCGTAACAGCTACCAACTGATCTGCCCCCAGGGAGAGCTGTTATTCCATATTTTCCTAGTATTTCCCTTTTGTGACCCTTTGCCAATGTTTATCAATACATGTCTTTTGTGTCTACCAAGGGCCCTGCCTAAAAAGATTGCACTCACAGGATGAAGCATAAGGCTGCAGGGCTATGGGAGATACATGCATTATCCTATTCATCTTGAAAGCATCCCCATAAGGAAGCCAAGACAGAATTATTATCTTCGTTTTACACAAGAGGAAATGGAGACTCCAAGTAGTCAAGTGCTCTGGATAAGATCACATGGCTCTAAACCCACATTCTTGGATATTTTGTTGGGGCTTTTTCCACTAAAAAAAAGAAAGAAAGAAAGGAACAAAAAAAGCTGTCTTTCTTAATTTGATATAATGAATTGTTTAGAAGTTACATCAGAACAGGAATATTCTGGTTTCTTGGCTTTCTGGAATTTCCAGGAGGGTGATTTTTTTTCAAGACTGGTAGAGTAACAAGGAATATGTATGGCCTTGATGTCCTAGAAATAATAAAGAGGTCTAGTGTCTTGGAAACTAGACTTGCCTTTCTTAGGAAGACCACACAACCAAAGTCAGATGAAACCAGACGGGCCAGATGAAATGATCCAAGAACTATTTTCCCATCACCTGAGAGCATTTTCTATCCAGCAAACATTTACCAAGCTCCTATTTTGTGCCAGGAATCGTGCTCAGGACTGAGGGGTAAAAACGAATCTGAGGAACAGGCAGACACACATACAGGTCTCATACCACTTGGTAGAGGCTACCCTGTGGTCTAGGAACACACTCATGTGTTTGGGGAATGATGATACTTCAAGGAAATTGGTGGGATATAGAGTCTGAGAAGAGAGGGGAAGGAGAGAGATAAGGCCAGGAACGCAATAATAACAGTGATAATAAAGAATATTTATCTGGCATTTACAGTCTACAAAGCACTTTTACATTTTTTTCCATCTAATCTTCACAACAGCCCTTTGAGAAGTAAACAGAAAAGCAGTTTCCCCCACGTGGGTACCTCTGGGAAATGAGCTTTTCCTAAGCAGCAATATATTCAAAATGCATCCAGTAAGAAATCTACCCATATTATGCTACATATTCATTACACTTGTCTTCCTGAATTGCATTTGACAGCTTTTGCCTAGTTTAGGGGTACTCCAATTTATCATGTTTAACCCAAGCAGCACTCCACAGACTGTCTTGTGCTCAAGGTTCCTAATATCACCAACTAAACTTTGAATGCTGTTGAAGTCTCCAGCCCTGACTTCTCCACATTCTGCCTCCTCAACCAAATGTGTGTTATCTGTTAAGACACAGCTCCAGTCCTTCCTGTTCTTTTGTTAACCGATCCCCGCCAACGTGGACACCAAGAATTGATAGCCTCAACTGGAAAACTCATTTAGGCGAATTTCTAAGCAACTCTCCTAACAATGAACTTCGTTCTTAATGAAGTGATTCATACTCTCCATTCATTCATCCATCCATTCATTCAATAAATTGATTGAATACCCACTGTATGCAAGACACACTGATAGACCTTATGAAGGACTCAAAAATAACAAGACATGCTCAAGGTATTTGGAGTCTAATGGGAAAGATAAGATGAGCATGCAGATAACTAACATGTAGGTCAAAGTGATAAGTGAGGCCAGGTGCGGTGGTTCGCTCCTGTAGTTTCAGCACTTTGGGAGGCTGAGGCAGGAGGATCACTTGAGCTAGGAGTTTGAGACCAGCCTGGGCAACATGTTGAAACCCCATTACTACAAAAAAAAATAGAAAAGTTAGCCAGATGTGGTGATGTGCACCTGTAGTGCCAGCTACTCGAGAGTCCAACGAGGGGGGATCATTTCAGCCCAGGAGTTTGAGGCTGCAGTGAGCTACGATTGCACCACTGTACCGCAGCTGGGTGACACAATGAGACCCTGTCTCAAAAAAAAAAAAAAAGTGATAAATGAGAAAAGAGAGTTAGGCTCATACATCCCTTTATTTCTTCAGCAATCATTTTGTATGCACCAATTATGGGAAGGGAACTATGCCAGGTTCTGTCCATATGCTGCCTCACTGAATCCTCAGGACTTGGAGATAGAGGCTCTTAGCTCCATTCTCCAGATGGGGAAGCTAAGGCTCTCCTTATTTAGTTCGAATGGGAGGAACTTCAAGGAGGAAGTTTTTTGGTTGTGTTGGGGTTTCTTTCTTTATTTTATTTCGTTTGCTGTTGTTCAAGTTTGAGGTTTGGGTAGGATTTTCACATTTAAATGGAGGAAGACTTAACATAAAGCCAATGAAGCTTAACCTTCAGGCATCCTAGCTTACAAGGATCCATTTCAAGGTCCCAGGAAGGGCTGCAGGGCTGTGTTCACATCTCTGTGGATTTTTGTAAGATTTGCCAAAGTGATCTATTTTAGCATTCTTTTTGTTAAAGAGACTGTCCCAAATTGTGTACACTTCAGGTCCCACAAAATCTGGATATGCCTTTGCATTTAAAGATGGAATGAAGCACGTGCAGAAAAAGGGGAACTCACTGAGCAGATGTAGAGGGTGACACGGAGAAAGGTCAGCACATGTTGGGAGGAGTGCGTGTGGCCCTGATGCACAGGAGCAATTCAAGGCTAGAAAGGATGAGGAGATGACTTTCCCAACTCCTGGTCCCAACCACCAGGCTCATCTGCATCTGCCCTCTCCTTTCCTCCTCTTGGCAACAGTGAAAGAGGGATCCCTCCTCCTGCACGGCCAACCTCTCCACCCACGCTGGGAGCCCCTCCCCTACAACTTTCCCTATGGATCATTCCCTCTCCTTCCTGAATCTGGAGCTCCACCTGCTCCAGCTCCTCTGGCCCCTTCCTTGATCCCCCTGTTGAAAGAGAAAGAAGTGGGGAGGGAGGGCAGGGAGGAAGGGAAGGAGAGAGGGAGGGGAGGAATGGGAGCGGGAACCTCTTTTGAAGATTGTCCCTCCCAGGACTCAATCCTCTTCTTTTCCTCCACTATTCATGGCTGAAGTTCTTGACAGACTTGGTCTTCACTTCCTGCTTCCACATTCTCACCTTGAACAACTTGTCAACCCAACCTGGATCCTCCCCATACCAGCACCAACTCCTGGGACACTGCTCTTGTCAAGGTCCCTGGATCCTCCCCACACCAGCACCAACTCCAGGGACATTGCTGTTGTCAAGGTCCCTGGATCCTCCCCATACCAGCACCGACTCCTGGGACACTGCTCTTGTCAAGGTCGTTAACAATCTTCTGACTCAGGACAACCAAGAAGTGCTTTTCTGTCCTGACTTTACTTGGTGTCCTGCCTTGGATTACCCACTTCCCTGGGTTTTCCTCCTGCCTCTGTGTCTCTTCCTTCTCCGTCTCTGTTGAAGACTTTCCTTGGCGCTGGTGTCCTTTGGCTTTTGTCTCAACCTTTCTGTTTCTGTCAGTCTCAATCAGTATTTCTCCTCGTGTGTCTCACAGGCACTGACTCTTAGTATGTCCAGACCTGAGCTCACCCTCTCATGCTTCCCCACCCTCACCCAGACCTGAGACCTGCTTGTCCTATGCTCCCATCCCAGAAAACGACACCACCACCTGCACGCGTACCCAAGCCAGAGACCTGTGACGTGGGCTTGTCACCTTCTTCTCCCTCACCCTTCACATCAAATAATTGCCAAGACCTCCTCTCTCAGCACCTCAATGCCTCTTACCTCTGTCAACTCTTCATGCCACCATCCCCAATGCCACAATCGCCCTCTGCCTGAGCTCCTGCAGGGGCTTCATAACCACCTCCCTGCCTCTCCTCTCCCTCTCTCCAATCTTTTCTCCAAACTCCAGACGGAATGATCTTTCTAAAATGCAAATCTATTCATAGCACTCTCCTGCTTAAACCCTTCCATGGCCTCCCACTGCTCAAGATTAAGCCTGAACTCCCAGATAGGTTCTTCCAGTCTGTTGTAATAGAGACCCACTTCCTCCTGTCTTCACTTTCCCTCTCACAGGCGATGGCTATATTGAACTGCCCGCACCCCCTTATCCCTGGGTAAGGGGTACCTGCTCCATTTGCCTTCCCATCCCACACCCACTCCATCTTTTCTTGGCTCCCTCCTATGCCTTCTTTGGGTGACTTCAAGTGACTTTAGATAAGTCACCTTTTCCAGGACGCCTTCCCTGACCTCACAGGGGCTCCAGCTGGGCAAGTCCTTAGCACCCTGGTGTGACCCCCTCCACCCTCTGGGGTCCTTGAGAGAAGGCACAAGGACTTTGTTGGCAGCACTGTGCACACAGAGGGGATACCAATGCCTGGTGCGTGGAGGAATTCAGGGAATACGTGTTGAATAAGTAGTGAGTGAAAGATTGGATGGAGCTAGATTACCCAGTGCATTATATGCCAGGCTGGGGAGTTCGTGTTTTATTCTGTAAGTAAAATGGAGCTACTACAGAATTTGGAATGAGGGAGTGAGTTGACCTCGCCCATGCTTTTGAAAGTTTGCACTGGTTTCTAGAAGAACGAGGTAGGAGACTCTTGCAATGGTCCATGCAGGAGGTAATGAGGTACTGCACTAGACACAGGCAGGTAGAAGGCAGACAGAGGAGAAGCAATGCAGAAATCACATTGATGGATCCCATCAACTGATTAGATTTGGGGTTGGGGGAAGCGGGGGCATGCACAGGGCAGGGGAAATGGTTGTGGATGGCTCTGGAATTTAAATCTAAAATGGGGCCAGATGCGGTGGCTCATGCCTGTAATCCCAGCACTCTGAGAGGCTGAGGTGGGAGGATCACCTGAGGTCAGGAGTTCAAGAAAAGCCTGGCCAACGTGGTGAAACTCCATCTCTACTAAAAATACAAAAATTACCCTGGTGTGGTGGTGCACGACTGTAATCTCAGCTACTTGGGAGGCTGAGGCAGGAGAATCAGTGAAACCCAGGAGTGAAACCCAGGAGACGGAGGTTGCAGTGAGCCAGGATCACACCACTGCAGTTCAGCCTGGGCAACAGAGGGAGACTCTGTCTCAAAATAAATAAATAAAATAAAATAAATAAATCTGGAATGGCCAGGATACGATTATTCTCCTACTGCCCACCATCATAGGGACGGCCTTTGTATCATTTACACTCAGACACTTTCCAGGAGCCCCCTCAGTTTCTGCCTGGAGCTTCCCTAAGATCTGTCCTCTGTTTTCTGAAGTTTGAGGACCCAAGACTTCACACTTCTACCATAAACCCTTATATGGAGAGCAAATATTTGCAGAGCATGGAGTAATTATTGTTGTTTTTATGGTTATTTATTCAAACAGAATTTGAATTATAAAATTAACAGTGGCTTGCCCTGGTATCTCATCACACACACACAGAGCATAATAACTCCAACCTCGCCCCCCCCAGGACTTTAAAGAATATCTACAGCAGAAGGTTATGGGTTTGGCTTTTTATTTTGTTTTTCAATCTTCAAAACTCTCTTCTCACCCTGCCTCGGTGGAGCTGTGTCTTTGCACACCTGTCCTGGGTAGCTGCACCGGCCATCACAGGGAGGGACATTATGCCACACTTGCCTAGGAAAAGCAGCCACCGTGCCGGTCAGAGACAGGACCACAAGTCAGGAGGCCTGGCAGGCTCTCCACCAGGTGGAATTGGCAAGAAACTCACGTCTTCTCTGCCTCTTCCCACCAAAGGCAACCTTCAGGACACAAGGTTAATGTGAACATGATTTGTCATCATCCGGCAGAGTCTCACCGGGGTGCCTGTGTTCAGCAGGTTCACTGAGCTCAGTATTTCTGAAGCACTTACTCCTGCCGGACAAGCAGTTACTGATGAAAGCAGGAAGAATAAAAATGGGAATGTTTTCTCGAAGTGAAGTGGGACTTGCCTGTGGGTGCTGCACTCACAGGTAATGGATCAGGACACACAAGTGACAGTGTGGACCTGGAGGTCAGACCACTTGGAATCAAAGCCCAGCTCAGCCACTTACTAGTGTCCTGATGACCACTTAACCCCTCTACAGCTCAGTTTCCTCATCTGTGAAATGGATATGATAAAAATAACTATTCCCAGGGTTCTGATGAACGTTCATTGAAATAATCAACATAAAGAACTTAGCGTTGAGCAGACTGTAACCCTTAGCTAGTGTGATTTTTCAACCTCCAGACCCCTTTGGTAGAGGAAATAATTCCAATGGTCACCTGTTCCTATGCTGTTTTTAGAGTTTCCCATCCCCATGGGCTGCTGCTGCTGCTTTTTCTGCATTCATGAGATTTTTTTTCTCTCTTGAAAAGAGCTTCCTGCCAGGCGCGGGGGCTCACACCTGTAATCCCAGCACTTTGGGAGGCCAAGGCGGGTGGATCACTTGAGGTCAGGAGTTCGAGACCAGCCTGGCCAAGATGGTGAAACCCCGTCTCTACTAAAATACAAAAATTAGCCAGGCGTAGTTGCACACGCCTGTAATCCCAGCTACTCAGGAGGCTGAAGCAGAAGAATCGCTTGAACCTCAGGGGTGGAGATTGAGGTGAGCCAAGATCACACCACTGCACTCCAGCCTGGCTACATAGCAAGATCCCATCTCAAAAAAAAAAGAAAATAAAATAAAAGAGCTTTCAAAATATACCTGCCTCCAGAAATACTCAGTAACAGCTTAGTAGCAGGTGGGCAGATCACAAGGTCAAGAGATGGAGACCAGCCTAGCCAACATGGCGAAACCCCGTCTCCACTAAAAATACACAAATTAGCTGGGGGTGGTGGCGCATGCCTGTAGTCCCAGCTACTCAAGAGGCTGAGGCAGGAGAATCGCTTGAACCCGGGAGGCAGAGGTTGCAGTGAGCCAAGATCGTGCCACTGCACTCCAGCCTGAGTGACAGTGCGAGACTCTGTCTCAAAAAAATAAAAGAAAAAAGGAAACGCTGTACCCATTAACAGTCACTCTGCATCTCCCACCGTCCACCCCACACCCTGGAAACAGCAAATCTGCTTTCTATATCTGTGGATTTGCTGATTATGGATATTTCATATAAACAAAATGCTTCCTGTATTCTTAAGACAAAACCCTTCTCTTCCACGTGGAAGCAGTAAGCTCCACAGTCAACAGTAGATCTTGGGAATCAGGCCCACCAGGTCTAAGCCCCAGCTCTGCCACTATGGACTGGATGACAGCAGGTGAATTATCTAATATTTCTACAACTTGCTTTTCTCCTCTAGAAAACAAGGATGATAATCACAAGATCCTCACCCAGGGTTATGTGAGGAATCAATGAGCTGACACTTGTCCAGGGTGCTGTCAGTGATTATTAATATTATGTCCAATTACAGCACACAAGTAATGCAAGCTCATTGAAAAAGATATGGTCAACACAGAAATGCATAAATAAGAAAGTCGAGCCCGGGCATGGTGGCTCACACCTGTAATCCCAGCACTTTGAGAGGCTGAGGCAGGTGGATCACTTGAGGCCAGAAGTCCGAGACCAGCCTGGCCAACATGGTAAAACCCCATCTCTACAAAATACAACAATTAGCCGGATGTGTGTCGCGCACCTGTAATCCCAGCTACTGGAGGGAGCTGAGGCACAAGAATCTCCTGAACCTGGGAGGCAGAGGTTGCAGTGAGCTGAGATCTCGCCACCGCACTCCAGCCTGGGTGATGGAGTGAGACTGTGTCTCAAAAAAAAAGAAAAAAAAGAAAAAAAAAGAAAAGAAAATCACCCATATCCCCCGACTGTGCTGTGGGTCGAAGGTCTGTGACCGTGGCTCACCTTAGGGCTAGCCAACAACAGCTGCAGCAATAGCGAGTGTTGAGATGCATGGACAGAGCATGGGCTTTGGAGCTGGACAGACCCAAGCCTGCCTCTCTGCCCTGTCACTCTGTGGTGACCTCGGACAAGTCACTTAACTGCCCTGAGCCCTGTGTCTTTATCTGTCATGGTTAATGGGAAACATCTCCTTCCTAAGGTTGATGTGAGAATTTAAAAGAGATGAATCCCAGCAATTTGGGAGGCTGAGGCAGGAGAATCGCTTGAGCCCAGGAGTTCGAGGCCAGCCAGGGCAACATAGCAAGAGTCCCCATCTCTACAAAAAACACTTTTTAAATTAGCTGACCACGGTGGTGTGTGCCTGTAGTCCCAGCTAATTGGGAGGCTAAGGTGGGAGGATTGCTTGAGGCCAGGAGGTCAAGGCTGCAGTGAGTTGTGTTCATGCCACTGTACTCCAGCCTGGGAGACAGTGTGAGACCCCGCCATAAATAACTAAATGAATAAATAAGATGTTCAATGTCAAATGCATGACACATAGTAGGGTCGCAACAGCCACAGGCATGAGTGGGCCCTGGAGAAGGCAGCACACGAGAAGAGCCATTCAAGTTGCAAGTACTAATTTAAGTGGCTGTGCAGAAACAAGGCAGAAGGTGGGAGCCTCATGGGGCAGTCAGGATTTCCAGAGATGCCAGGAAGGACTTTGCAGGCAGGGAGAAGGTGCTGAGTGCAGCAGGGCTGTGGGCTGTTTTATTTCCCTCCCTAACCTTCACACTCAGTCGCTCCCATCCCACTAGCTCATTCACTCTTCTCCACATCCCCGTGTTCACAGCAAAGCAGCCTGTGGGTGGTGCAGAAGATGGAGAAGTCGTGAGAATAATAGCAACAATAGCAATAGTAATAGCTGGCATTTTTACGGAGGGTTGCTGTGTGCCAGGCACCAAGCCAACCCCTTTCTCACTTCCTCCTCAACTACAAGGGGGTGGGGAGGGGGCCGAGGGAGCTTCTGCTGTAATAGCCTCTCCGTGAGGACGGGAGACCGCAGAGGGGCTGCTCACGTGCCGACGCGGAGGGATCTCTGGCCCGCACCGGACCTGGGCTCTCCCAGCCACGGGCTCTCCCAGCCACGGACCTGGGCTCTCCCAGCCACGGACCTGGGCTCTCCCAGCCACGGACCTGGGCTCTCCCAGCCACACCGCCGTGGAATCTGAGGGACTTCACGCTTCTGGGAAAGGAACAACAAAGAAGGCATACACAGAGATTTTGTGCGATTCAGAAAGACTCCAGAGAGTAACAGGCCAGCTTCCCTCCGGTATTGGAAGCTACTCTATGAAACTCAAACTCATAGGCCAAAACTGCATGCTTTTTTCAGAAGGGCAAAGCAAGGCCACCTCAGCTCAGAGTATGCCAAGCTTCAACTAAATGTAAACGGATCCCTTAATGCATAGAAGAGAGAAAATAGGGCTGAGGCTGCATGCTGCATTGAGTCCACATGGCACCAGGGAAGTCTGACCCCTGGGAAAGGGCACGTACAGGTTGGCTGCAGGTGCCCGGAGCATGTAAATAATTGGAAATAATGGGGCTCCAGTAGGTACCATCAAATGTGTGAATGGGATTATTCCTAGCACTTCTGTGAGCCACAGATGACTTGCGCCATCTCCTTTACTGTGCTGAGTAGCGACAGATGGCAGAAGGAGAGCTGGGCGAAACGAAGTCTCGTCTCCCCACCACTAACAAGCTGTGTGACCTTAGGCCAGGCGCTTAACCTCTCTGGGTCTCAATTTCCATGCTTTTATAAGGCTGAGGAAAGCTCAATTCCCTTCTGGCTCTAAAATCCCTCTTCACCCCTTCTCACATGAACTTTTGGAATTGGCCAGGGAGGCCAAAAGAAGCCGGCATGCTGGTCTAGACTGAACAGCAGACACCCCAGCAGGCAAAGCCTCGTGCAACATGCCAGGGTGTTTCTGAAATCGTAGAGGTAAATCAGCTGATTGAAAACTATATCATAAAAGTTATGGAAGTCTCACTCTGTCGCCCAGGCTGGAGTGCAGTGGCCCGATCTCAGCTCACTGCAACCTCCACCTCCCGGGTTCCAGCTATTCTCCTGCCTCGGCCTCCCGAGTAGCTGGCATTACAGGAGCACGCCACCACGCCCAGCGAATTTTATATTTTCAGTAGAGACAGGGTTTCACCATGTTAGCCAAGCTGGTCTCGAACTCCTGACCTCAGGTGATCCGCCCACCTCAGCCTCCTAAAGTGCTGCACCTGGCCCCTTTCATCTGTTTCTTAACTTGATTTTCCACAAGTGGATTTAATAAGCTTCAGAGTCAGCTGATCTAGGTTGGAACCCTGGTTCCTGGAAAAATTACTCTCTCAACTTCAGTTTCCTTATCTGTAAAATGGTGTTAGTGCCTACCTTGAACCTTTGTTAGGGAAGCTAGCAGGAATTTATGTTGAGTGAAGCAGAGTACGTTAAACATGAGGTGCTCGCCTCATATCAGCTTTTTTGCACGATCCTGAAAGCAAAACACATGTTCATGTGTACTTGCCTTTTTCTCTGTGGTCTCTTTTAGGTCCTCCAGGACAGGGACAATATTTTCATTCTTGGTAAACCCTATAGTGCTTTGCACAATACTTAGTAGAATAAATGAATTCATCAATGAACAAAATTACTCTTTCGTTTTTCCCTAAGGTTCTGGTCTCTTTTAGGTCCTCCAGGATAGGGACAATTGTCATTCTTGGTAAACCAAGAATAAAACTTTTCTCTCTGACCTCTTTTACGTCCTCCATGATAGAGACAATTTTTATTCTTGGTAAACCCTATAGTGCTCTGCACAATACTTAGTAGAATAAATGAATTCATCAACGAACAAAATTACTCTTTCGTTTTTCCCTAAAGTTCTGCCTTCCAGAATTCACACCATCTCACACTTCATTGTTTCTCCCTTCCTCACAGCCAACATCTCTTCCGGGTGGTAGGTTTAAGTCAGTCTCTGGTCGCCTTTTTTGCAAGTCTTAGAGACTGGCCCTTTCAAAAGAGGATTCCTGACATTTGCATCTTGTGTCAGAACACATGCATTTGCATACGTGTCTCCTTGGAGAACCTTGAGGCTCCAGACAGCCTGAAGGTAGAAAGTGCTCAGAAGAGCAAGGCAAGCCTCCCCCAGGAGGGTAGGAAGTGGTAGGCACTTACAGTTAGTGCCAGCCAACTCCTTAACGTCCCAGCCAACTTCCTGGGATGGCCAGTCCCAGGAAATCACATGTTTTTATGCTCAAGCTCTTAAAACATTGTCGTAAGTAAATCAAATTTTTTGTCCTGCCCTCTCTGCTTACCAGACCAAGAGCAATGATTATGAATGGCAAGTGGCAAGAAACGGGGTGGAGAAAAACATCACCAGTGAAGACGGAAATGTGTCTAAGAGGTAGGACGGGGGTGTCTGCTTTCTCAGGGAAGCTCCAGCTTCTGTTCCACCTCCTGGGAACCTGCCTGTGTGTCCTAATGTCCACCTAGCCCTGATGAGACTGGAGAATCAAATTCATGCTCCTCCCACTCTCCCTCACTTTACCTGTGGGGGTGTCAAAGCCAGAGAGTGAAGCCATTAAATCAGTGCAACCAGAAAATTCATGAGCTCAGAGAGGGCGGGTTGCCTGGTAGAATTAGTAAACTTCATGAGGTGAGAACCACATTTCCGTTCAGCTCAGTGTTCGCGGTGCGAGACAATGCCTCGCCCACTCTAAGTGTTTGTTGAGGGAGTGGACACATAGATGCAGGAATAAACCAGTGAACGAACACATCGCAGCCGGCAGTAAACTCAGCAAGCCCTTCAGGTTCCCTTTCAAGGCGCTAAGACTACCCGTTTTGCAGCTTGTTGCTTTCATAGCCTGGGCTACTTAGGGGTAACAGGTGAGAAAATATCTGTTGAAGTTTCCAGGACAGTGGAGAGAGCAATGCGTGGGCAGGTCCCAGGAGAAAAAAAAGGCTGCAGGTGGGGTGGAGCCAGCCGTGCAGGAAGCAAGTGGGAGAGAAGTAGGAGGTGGGTGCAGCTGAGCGCCCGGGGAAGCCCCTGCAGGAAGGGACATTGGTCAGGCAGGAGGAAGGAGGAGGAAAGAGCACATCTGTGGTGCCCAGGTGGCCACCCAGAGCCCACTACGCCACATAGGCTGTCATTTAATTCTTTCAAGAGCCCTGTGATTTCAGTATTATTATCTTCATTTTATGCAGGAGAAAACTGAGGCTCGGAAATAGGAAGAAACACAACCAAGGTCAAGAAGCTGGAAAGTGGAATAGCGTTGGGAATTCAACCAAGGTTTCGCCAGTTTCAAAGCCAATATTCTTTCCATCCTCCTAGCACTGTCTCCTGGGAAAAATTAATGTGAGGGATACGTATCACAATGATACACATCATCCTATGATACCCTGCCTCCACCCTGCTGCCAGCCACCCAGCCGCATCAGTCCCCAAGTCCCGTTGACTTGTTTTTTCTAAGTTTGACTGGGACCCAAACCCTTCTTTCCATCCCTGGCTGAGCTGCTGCCTCAGCCCATTCCTCCATCACCTGTCACGTGGACCACAGCGGTCCTCTCCTGACAGGCCAGCCACCCTGCTTGCATCTCACATGGCACATCCACAACCACAGTGTTCTTTCTGGAGTGCAAAATGGAATGTTTTTCTCCTGCTCTAGGATGAGGCCCAGATCCGCTAGGTCCTGGCCCGGCTGACCAGCCCAGTAGCATCTCTCTCAATTGGGTGGTGATCCCCCAAAAGATATGTCCACACCTAACAACTGGACCCTCTGAATGTGACCTCATTTGGAAAAAGGGTCTTTGCAGATGCCATTAAGTTAAAGATCTTGTGATGAGGAGATCATCCTAGATTACCCAGGTGAGCCCTAAATCCAATGACAAGTGTCCTTTAAGAGGCAGAGAGAGACCTGGCGTGGTGGCTCTCACCTGAAATCCTAGCACTCTGGGAGGCCAAGGCGAGAGGATCACTTGAGGTCAGGAGTTCGAAACCAGACTGGCCAACATGGTGAAACCCCGTCTCTACTAAAAATACAAAAATTAGCCGGGTATGATGGTGGGTGCCTGTAATCCCAGCTACTCGGGAGGCTGAGGCAGGAGAATTGCTTGAACCCAGGAGGCAGAGGCTACAGTGAGCCGAGATCATGTCACTGCACTCCAGCCTGGGTGATAGAGTGAGACTCCATCACAAAAAAAAAAAAAAAAAAAAAAAGGCAGAAGAGAAGACACAGAGAGTAGAAGACCAAGTGAAGATAGAAGCAGAGATTGGAGTGGTGCAGCCACCAGGAACGCCTGGAGCCACCAGACACTGGAACTTCAGGGGCAAGGGAGGATTCCCGCGTGGAGCTTCTGGCGGGAGTATGGCTCTGCCAACTCCTTAATTTTGGGCTTCTTGCTTCCAGAACAATGAGAGAATAAAGGACTGTTGTTAGAAGGCACCCAGTTGCTGGTGATTTGTTTGGCAGCCCTGGGAAACTGATCCACCTTTCCCATCGTGCTCTAGCCAGACCCACTGGACTGAGAAAGATTTGACAGTTTCCTCAGATTTGCCCAGTTCTCTGTCTGGTCCTTCGCACATGCTAACTCTCTGCCCAAAACACTGTTCCACCCCCTTATTTACAGGCTGACTCCTCTTCCCCTGCCACTTTCTGAAGAATCTTCTCTGGCCCATCAGCCAGGTTGGGCTCCACTTACAGCGCGATCCCTCTTTCGGTGCACTTCACTTTTATAACACTCATGATACTTTACGGTCATTTTTGGTTTCATTGTTTCATTGGCTGGTAAGTAAGTTCCATGACGTCAGGAACTGCTGTATCCCCAGGCCCAAGTGTGCAGTAGCCACTTTGTCAACATTTTCCCTCTACCTTAGTTCCATTTCCACCTCTGACAAGCTTCCCCCATTATGTGAGGAAAGCCCATTTTCAGCCGGAAATACAGGAGCGAACCCATGAAAATGGGGTGAGGAGGGCAAACAGAGAATGAAAGAACTTAGTGTCATCGTCAGCCCTGTGCCCAGTCACTCCCGAGGCCAGCGCTGCTCCTGGGCTTCCTAGCTGTGTGAGTTAATAAAGTCTATTCTTTCTTCACACTAGTCTGTGTCTGTTTTTGGTCACTGAAAACAGTGACTGAAAGGATCCTAGCAGAGACGATCCTTCCACTGCTTGAAAGGTACAAACTCACAGGTCCCCATGGCCTTTCTAAGAGAGAGTTGCTGAAATCCCTATGTTAGTGAGGAACTGGGGTTCAAGGGACCCTGTCATGTGCCCAAGCTCTCACCATCGTGAAGTGGGCAAGCCTGGATCTGCACCCCATCCACGCAGCAGGCAGGCAGGAAGATCAACAAAGGCCTGAAGAGAGGCAGCAGCCCAATGTCAGGCCCGAAAGCCCTCCAAATACAAATCACAAGAATTGGAGTGCAGTCCAGGCACAGTGGCTCATGTCTGCAATCCCAGCACTTTGGGAGGTCGAGGCGGGTAGATCATGAGGTCAGGACTTCAAGACCAGCCTGACCAACATGGTGAAACCCCATCTCTACTAAAAATACAAAAATTAGCCGGGCGTGGTGGCACGCACCTGTAATCCCAGCCACTCAGGGGGCTGAAACAGGAGAATCCCTTGAACCCGGGAGGTGGACATTGCAGTGAGCCGAGATCGCACCATGGCACTCCAGCCTGGGTGACAGAGCAAGACTCCGTCAAAAAAAAAAAAGAATTGGAGTACGAACAGCAACAACAAAACCCATGGTGCCTGAAATGTCCCCCTTTGTTTCCTCCAGAGTCCGTGACACACTGAATCAATGTGTCTCCACAATGACCTTGAGGACTTAATTCTAATCAGGAGCTTCGTTCAATCTCTTACAAGTCTGATTCTGATTATGTTGCATCTTTAGTGATGGGACCATGAGTACCTAAAGAGTGATGAGCCACACATCCAGACAATCTGTGTTTAGCATTTATTTATTATTTATTTATTTATTTATTTATTTATTTATTTATTTTATTTTATTTTATTTTTGGAGACAGGGTCTTGCTCTGTTGCCCAGGCTGGAGTGCAGTGGCTCCATCTCAGCTCACTGCAGCCCCAACATCCCAGACTCAAGTGATCCTCCCACCTCAGCCCGCTGAGTAGCTGGGGCTACAGGTGCACACCACCACACCTGTCTAATTTTTGTTTTTTGTTTTTTGGCTTTTTTTGTAAAGATGAGATTTCACTATGTCACCCAGGTTGATATTGAGCTCCTGGGCTCAAGTGATCCTCCTGCCTCAGCCTCCCAAAGTGCTGAGATTACAGGCATGAGCCACAGAGCCCAGCCTGTGTCTGCCATTTAAAACAAACTGTGGGCTGGGTGCCATGGCTCATGCCTGTAATCCTAGCACTTTGGGAGGCCGAGGCTGGCAGATCACCTGAGGTTGGGAGCCCAATGTCAGGCCCGAAAGCCCCCCAAATACAAATCACAAGAATTGGAGTGCAGGCCAGGCACAGTGGCTCATGTCTGCAATCCCAGCACTTTGGGAGGTCGAGGCGGGTAGATCATGAGGTCAGGAGTTCAAGACCAGCCTGACCAACATGGTGAAACCCCATCTCTACTAAAAATACAAAAATTAGCCGGGCGTGATGGCATGCACCTGTAATCCCAGCCACTCAGGAGGCTGAAACAGGAGAATCCCAGGCAGGGAGACCAGCCTGACCAACATGGAGAAACTCCGTGGAGAAACCCCGTCTCTATTAAAAATACAAAATTAGCCGGGCGTGGAGGCGCATGCCTGTAATCCCAGCTACTCGGGAGGCTGAGGCAGGAGAATCACTTGAACCCAGGAGGTGGAGGTTGTGGTGAGCCAAGATTGCATCATTGCACTCCAGCCTGGGCAACAAGAGCAAAATCTCCATCTCAAGAAAAAACAAAAACAAAAAACTGTGTGGGGCTGGGCATGGTGGCATGCACTTGTAATCCCATCTACTCGGGAGGCTGAGGCAGGAGGATCACTTGAGCCCAGGAGTTCAAGGTTACGGTGAACTATGATCACACCACTGCACTCCAGCCTGGGTGACAGAACAAGAGTCCATCTCTAAAAATACAAAACAAAAGTTAAAAAAAAATTTAAATAAATAAAAAATGAAATAGTGGTTCTCTGCTCTTGGCTCAGGAAAGCCAGGTCTCCCAGGGGTTGGAAAGAGGGACCTTCTAAGGGACAGCTTCATTTTCAGACAGTGGCACTGAAAGCACGGGAGAAGGGGAGTGTGACTTTGTCAGTAGCCAGTACCCTGGCTGATGCTCCCGGGTGCTCAGTCTCAGAGGGCCTGGTTCCCATTAACCTGCACTGATGCTCTCGACTCCTCCATACCCTCGCCTCCTAGATTCCGGTGTTTCTAGGTGGAGAACACACATTCCACACCTGCTGTGAATACAGAGCTCTTCAGAGACACGAGTCTCCTTCCTCCGTCCCGAACACGGGGAAAGGGGAGACATCTTCTTTGTTCATGGGTGCTGTTGTCTGATCACCCTCTGTCCCACCCACAGGGCATCTGGATCAGTATTAAATAGCTGAAGGGTCGGCTCAGCAATTGAGTCGGATGGCCTCCGCAGCATGGATCAAGTAAGGGTTTCAGAAAAATGTATGTGAACATGTTCCAAGACTGTAAGGTCATAAAGGAAGAAGATTAGATAAGCCAAGTTAAGTGAAAAGTAATTGATATTTTACTGTACTTTTTTAAAAAAAACCAACATTATTTCACTTAACCATTTGGCCATGGGTTAGAAATGAACTCTGGAGACACCAAAAGGGAGAATATACTATTCTCACTTCCAAAGAAATAATATTTTCTCCTCATTTCCCTTTAATTTTAGTTGAGAAATGTAAAGAGCCCCCATTGCTTCGTCAGCTCAGCACCAGCCGCATTCTGGGAAACTGTCTGCCCTGCTCCCGTGCCCCCTGTGCATGCATATGTGGTGCCTTCAATATGGCACCATGGGAGACTAACTTTTGCTACAACGGGCCTCGCCCTTGGCACCTACCATTGGTCAAGAGGTGGGCACCTGATCCAAACGGGCCAATCATAGCCCTCCCCCCAGGATTTGGGAACTGCAACTGACAAAAGAAGTCAGTCTCTCTCTGGGTGTCTGAAAATGAAGGCATGTAAATGCAGAAGCAGTTGGCAGCCCTGTTCCGCCATGTGGACTGAGGAATAGAAAATGCCAATCAGCAGAAAGAGAATCAGAGGCAAGGAGAGGAGAGCAAATCCAGACGGCATTTGAGCTTCTAGTTCTAGCTGCTTGCAAGGCCTAGCCATATTCCTCTTTTGGATTCCATTGAATCCAAGTAGCCTTATAATAAAATTCTTTTTTGGCTTAAACTCACTTAAGTTGGATTTCTCTTCCTTGCAACCAAAGAGTTTTAACTAATATGAGAACATAGTCCTATTTCAGTCTCGCTTACATGCTAATCTTAAATTCCTCAACCATTTTACTTTGTGACTTCAAAATGAAAAAAAAAAAGTGAAAATATTTGAGTTAGACTCTTATGCAAATTAGACTGCAATCATTCTCTTGGACTGTTTCTTCACAGAACACTGGTAGCGTTTTGCTCTATGCTGGAATGGATTAAGTACAAGCTAGAAATATAAAAAATGACTAGGTTGGTGGTGTGGCTGTCCATGGTGGATTGTGGCATTTTTATGATTGTCACTAGAAATTTGATTTTCTCTCATTTTACAGTCCATTTGCAATTGTGTTGTGTTCTCTTTTGACAATCTACTGAAGTCAAATGATCTCTGATCTTTAGGCCTATCAGCATCTCCTTGGGCACTCCACATCCCATGAACCACATCCAAAAGTGATGGTCCTTGGTGTGCCACTTCCTGTTGAAGCTGACTGTCTACCAGAATTAGCCTTTTCAAAGGCAAGGCCCTGTCGGGGAAGGTGACGGGGTGCTGTCCAACCAAGACTCCGTGAAGGAGAGAACAAACAGAAAATCACTCTGCAAGACTCATAGGAATGACTCCTTAGGAGTCATTCTCTCTGATAGATAGCAACAAAAACAAAGGTGATATTGCCTCATCATCTTTCTTAAAGGTAGGTGTTTAACATTTTTTAAATCCATGGAAGTGGACTGGGTTTGGTGGCTCATGCCTGTAATCCTAGCACATTTGGAGAATGAGGAGGGCAAATCGCTTGAGCCCAGGAATTTGAGACCAGCCTGGGCAACATGGCAAAACCCTGTTTCTACAAAAAAAAAAAAAAAAAAAAAATTAGCCAGGAAGCGCACGCCTGTTGTCCCAGCTACTTAGGAGGCTGAGATGGGAGGATGACTTGGGCTGGGAGTTCGAGGCTGCAGTGGGCCACAATTGCACCACTGAGCTCCAACCTAGGTGACAGAGCAAGACTCTATCTCAAAACAAAACATACAAAACAAAACATGGAACTAGACAAGCTCTTGCCTAATATCTACTTAGGATCTCTCAGATTTCTCCTGTTAAAAAATACAAATAACCCAAAAGCCACTAGACTTGAGCAAAGACAAGGAAGCGTGTGTCTAGCACATGGCCAGCATGCATGGGCATAATTGTAGTTAGATATCAAAACCCAAAAGCTGGTGGAAACAGTCAGCAGCCCGGTCCGTGCCCTCCCTTATCAGAGTGAGTGTGCCTTTGATCCCAATGAGCCTCAGAAGCTTGAGCAGTATATTAGTCATCATTTCTACTCTAATTAGAAAAGATTTCTTTGTTCCCAGCCCAAGTTCAATCAGCATTTCTGTTAAACAGTAAAAAAAAAAAAAAAAAAAAAAAAAAAAAAGAAGTTGGAAAAACATTCGAGTCATTTGGCCCAAAAGGTTTATTTTAAAGACGAAGAGATGAAGTCACTTGTTCAAGACTGCACAGCTGGTTATCAGAGGACTTGAAGGCAGAACTCATGTCACTCCTCACTCCTAGTTCCAGGTTCTTAGAAACAAGCACTTTTCAGAAAGTGCTCAGGCCCTCACCCCAAACCTCACTTCTCCTGGACAACCCTGCACGTGTCGAAGCTGTAGATGTCTAAGAAATCAAGGGCACTGGCTTTTCTGCATTCTCCAGGGAGAAAGTTCCAAGGCACTGGGGAGCCAGGGCAGCGGGGTTTTCAAAGGCCTGCAGCGGGAGCCCTGCTCACAGGGATGCCGTCCAGATGTCCTCATGTCCCCTCTGCACATGAAAGCCTCACACTGCTCCCGTCCCCTCCAGTCCCCCCTGCCTCCCACAGCAGCAGAGCTGCACGAGGCTTCCCCCAGCCCCGGGGCACACATTCAAAACACCTAGGAACGCCGCTGGGAACTCCCGCCTCAAAGGACAGGCCGCCGGCTGCAGGGCGCTGAGATGGATGCAGGGACCTGCCCTTTTCCTCCGTCCGCGGGTTGCCTCCACTGGTCATTTGCTGTGGCAGGGCAGAAGAAAACAATGAAATCGCAGGGCACACAGAAGTCAAACTGACACATAACCACACTCAGAGGAGAGGACCCAACTGCTAAGCAGCTTGAATGGGAAAGTGAGAAAAGCATGGGGTTTTCACATAGCAGGTGGAGTTCGATGCAAACCATCCGGAGCGTCTTGCTAATCATTAGCGATGGCACCTTTGCTCGGTTTCAAGGAGTGCAGTTTCAGGGGCAGTGTTCCCCCTTGAGAAAGAGGCGGTAAAAACAATATACATTTGTTTAAGCTTAGGATGTGAAACACACTGATGTCATGTCTCCTTGGCTTTCCAGGTGAAGGATCGCGGTGTCACCTTTAGGATCCCTCGCCTGAAGTCAGGACTCACCTGAGCAGAATGATGGCTTCTCAGTGAATCCCACTTCCCACTTACATTTCCAGAGACGAGTCTGGTTCCTCTAGATTCACACACCCATAAAGAAATAGTTATCCTTCTCCTTGCCCCTGACCTCCCACTGAACAATGCCTGGGATATGTGGGTTTTGGAGTGTCTATCAGGAAGGATGTGTGGAGGATTTCTCGACCCCTGTTATTTTCCTTTCTGTGTACAAGGCATGTGTCGGTTGCTACCTGAGCAGAGGTGGCAGCTCCATATAGGCTGGCTAAGAGAAGAAAACTGTTCTCACTCAGATTCTATAAATTACTCGCATTCTCACTTTAATATCAAGTATGATATATATTAGAGTGCATGGTTTTGGCTAGAATCAATTTGGAAGGCTGTCAAATAAAACACAAAATGGGAAAATAAATCCAAAGGAAAATTGATGACATGATTTTACTACCATTACATTCCACTTAACAAATGCATATGTTTTACAATATCTTTAATAATAATTATTAAACATAGTAAAATACTTCCAAACTTGGCTCATTGCATAATTGTACTTCGAGTGAAAAAAAAATTATCTGAAGTCTTGTCAATATGCCACTTCCTCCTCCCCCAGCTTTTAACAGAAGCAGCCTCCAGTGGGATAATCCAAGCTGTGTTCAAGAAGTTGGCAAGTAGGTCCAATTAAATGTGGTTTTACTGTATTCTGGCGTTTGCATATCTAGTTTGCCAAGAAGTAATCTTTCACAAAAAAAAAAAAGAAAGAAAGAAAAAGAAAAAGAAAAAAAAAATCTGTACTGGCCCAGACACAGCCTGGATGGTGCAATGCTTCACATAACTTTACCCCATGACTAAGATAATCGTTTTTTCTTAAATAGCTGTGGAAAACGTATCATACATCCATCATACTCCTATATGAATCACAGAACACCATCCTTTATGGAGCTTCTTACATTTATGCATGACAAACTGAAATTCATCTTCATAGCTCTGTTTATTTTAATTATTAAACTCAAAAGGGGTTAGCTTTTAGCCACCTGAGCTTGATGTATTTATTCAGGTGTACTCCAGTTGGATTATCTGAACGAGGCTATAAATGATCCTATTGACTATTAAAGACCGACCTGTCAAAGCTGCAGTCATACACATTCACAACCCTGGCTACCTGAAACTCAGAGGATAAAATACTTCTCTAAGCTTTGCAAATGAAATCCCGGGCAGTTCTTTCCTGATGTTTTACACACCCTTGATCCCTTAAGGAGGAGCTGACTCACGTAGCCCCTTCCAGCTAACCACGGCTCTACATGAACGATCAGCCGTATCCAAAGTCCAGATGGAAAGCTGTCAACAAAGAGACTCCTTCCACTCTGCCTACTACATGATTCATCCCTGGCGTGAAGACAGGTCCGGAGATGGCCCCACCACCCCGACTCCCATAGGTGAGCCAGGAGAGAAGCACAGGTGCCCACTCCCCAAGTCAGCAGGGAGGAATCAGGTCAGAAAGTGCTGGAAAACACACAACCTGGCCTTTGTTAGAAACCATCATGAGCTCATTAAAAACACATGCAGAAATGGTTAAACAAAATTCTCTAAATCTTTTACAAAATTGCCAGTCTATTAGAAGGACTGAGCTCACAGCAAACTCTCCCTTCCAATGTGTGCAATGGAGCAGCTAATGTCCTTTGGACTCTTGTCTATGGCATCAAGCAGAGGGAAGCTTGGGGCGGGGGGTTGTTTGTTTTTGGTTCTTGTTGTTGTTTTTTAACTTTTTTTAGAGACCAAACTGTGAAATATATCAACCAAAAGGATTATTTCACCAAACATGAATTATTATAGTCATTGCCTTAAAAAACTTACAAAAATTACAAAATAAAAAGGGAGATTTGGGTCATTATAGCAAAGGGAGAAAGAAGGAAAAAAATAGATGACTGTGGCTTGAATGCTTTTGTGAGGTGGCATTGCATCAAAGAGCAAAGTGGACACGCTGAATGGGAATTCTGAAGGCATCCAATACGCGGCCCTGTTACGTGAAAAAGTTGGATCGTAAGTTTGACCCGTGCAATATTTACCCAAAGTTTTCTTGTAAGCAGCATTGCACATAGCAGCATTGCATTCCATTGCACTGTGGCCTTTCACCAGGTGCCTTTTTCTCCAAATGGATTTATTCGCTGTGATACAGTATAGCCATAGATTTGCATTACACCACAAAATGGGCTGCACCTGCACATAAAAGAGCACATAGATGAGGCAAGGCCTGAGATCGAGATGCTCTGAGCTGGGCTCTGGCATGGGCCACCTTCTCCTGGTGAGAGTGGAGTAAATCATTTAAATCTCCGGGTAAATCATTTTAATATGTGTGCCTCCCCGGGGAGCTGTGCCTGTTTGTTATTATATATATTAATCATACTTTTAAAAATACTTATGATACAAAAGTAAACATGAACCAAAGCTTTCAGTCTTGATTTCTTCAGCCTGAAGAGAAAAAATATCTGTATCCAACTTAGCCTTTGGACTAGTTAATCAGACAGAAATTTGAAAGGGCTTTGAGAGATTTGGGATTTGAGAAAAGAATCAAAAGGACAATGTAAGTGATATGAGATGTGTATAGCTAAACACGTACACACCTGCAAAACCCACCTGAGGATGCGGAATCTTTTTCATTACTATGGTATTTTAGTTCTCACATTTCATGCAGAAACTGCTTTCCTGCTTAATACTGAAATAAACTTGAAACTATCAGTGCTTGGTGAATTTAAATCACAAAAAACCACATTGAAAAAAGTCTACCTTGGTAGGAAGGCTTTAGGATAAGGAAAAATTTCGTCTTAGTGCAAAAAAAAATTATTATTGTAATAGTGAGGTCACCTCAAATTTGCATAGCATCTTTCCTCTGAAAGTTTAATGCTTTTGCATATTCATTTTCATGTTATTCTAAAGAAAAAGGTGACACGGGTATGATTATGCTGGTCTTACAAATGGAGAAATGAAGGTATCAGGGTGGGTTTCCTCGGGTGTTTCATTGATAGATCTTCCCCAACTTTCTCTTGAGCCTTCTTTCCAGTAGATGATGCTGAGAGGAGGTGAGAAACATTCCAAGAAACCAAGGCCAATTTTTAGATTAAGTGGAAAAATATTCAATTCTCCCATTTCAGCAGCAAACAAGTTTTGAGGATCCCGTTTGGCTGCCGCCCTCGGTCCATGTTTCATCTCTCCCTTCTGCACGTCCAGCAACAGCTCTGACAACCCTGCAGTGACTAGCTGCAAGGAGCAGTGCCTCGTTGTGGTTGAACAAATAACATGTTTTGGAAACCCAAGCAACCCTTTCGTAGCTGGAAGCAGAGAGGGAGAGTGTGTCGGTCAGGAAGATCCTGACAGGGTTTTAGCTCTTGGTGAGCCGGAAGGAGATGGGCCAAAACATGTCCTCTTTGACACCATCAGAGAACGTTCTGCTGTATGTATTTTTTAAATAGTTGATAGGGTCAAAGTCAGGAAAAGAAATAGTATCATTCCAATCTTAGATTTCATTGGTAAACATAGATCACAGACAATGGTACATGCAATCATGGTAAATAGATATTTGCATAATGCAAATTTTATCACTTAGGCATAACCAGAATGTTGATTTCAGATTCAGACTTGATCAAAGATGTGCCCAGAGCAAGGAATTCAGCCTTTGTGCGCCTCTAAGCAGCGAAAAAGTCACCTATAAAATGATAGTACCAAAGGTTTGGGGAAAGTATGAAATGTTTGTAAAGAGCTTTGAGCCGCTTCACCTCCCCATGCCTGCTCCTCCACTTTCAGGATGAATGAACCGGAAGTCACTGTTGCCCCTTCCAGCTGTAAGTTTTTGTGACTTTCAATCACTCTCTGTGGAAAAGCACGTGATGCGGCAGTCTGTAAGCGGGGATGATCAGACATATACTGTAGGTCTACAAATAATGGAAAACAATTGGGCCATGCTGGCCACTGGATTTTTATCATTTGAATAACAGAATTAGTTCATTATTTCAAAAGGGACCAGGCCAGAATGCAAATTTTAAAATTCAGGATACAGATGTAAGCTTGGAATTGTTTTTGGTTAGAAGGCTTAAATGTTCTGTTATGTTAGGAGAGAGAAAAAAAGCATATATGTACTACTAAATAACAATAACAATAGGAGGATTGATCGCCTTAGTCTTTGAGGGTGTTACTTGACTGACTTTTAAACAGAAACACTCCAATCATTTAAAATCCTTCCATACTGGTCAAGCCTACAAACCGCCTGTCATACTTTGACTAAAATATTATTTTTACTGCAAGATAAGCACCTTTACAAAGCAAACTGAATACATGATGACAAACCCTCCTTTCCTCCCCCTTTTGCACAGAAGTGATTCTAGTACTGCTTTGAGGCATCCCTCAAGTAAAATAACATATAAATAGAATGTGAGAAATCACCACATTTTCTAGACTTCACACTTACTATGAAAAGCAAAACTTCATTGTGACCCAACATATTCCCTAATTTATTTTTTTCCTTTAACCTAAGGATTTCATCCAATTCGAGTCGTTTATTGTCATGAGCCCCTGGAAAATGCCTCAGCTCTTTCATCTGCATGCTCAGCCCTCCCTCAGTGGGAATATGCAGTTTGCTGGTACCCAGTGGTAAATAGGGCCCATTTCAAATACAGTGTTCATTTTAAATTTGTTTCGATTTTTTCGGAATGGTAGAAAGTCAGACACAAAAACAAACTTGGCTTGAAAATTCAGTTGTGCAATGGTGTCAAAATCACTTGATGCATAAAATTTACCCTCCTATAGTAAATAAAAGGACATTGAGAAACAGAGAGAACCGACCATAAAGTATGAATTTTAGTTTGCATCTCAACAAAAATCAGAACCTAAAGGAATATTCCATCTGCCAGACTTCAGTTTCTTTCGGTTTATTCAGTTGCAAAGTCTCGGAGGTTTTGAAGAGATCTTAAACAAATTTTATGCGAAGGGCTCGTGGATAATGACTATGCTTTGAATATAAACCTGTCCCATTCTCCCTCATCACACGCATAAGCATGAGACCTTCTTTCTCAAAAACAGGTAGTTATAAGAATAACTTTTATAAATTAGGTTTTCTTGAGCTATGGTTCTATGCTCAAATTTCTTCTACTTCATAAAGCTTTTAAGCAGCACTCAGAAACCATTATAATTAGAAAAAAATAGATTTTTTAATACAGTAAAAACAAATCGTTGGCACCAATGTCTATGGTAACTATGGTTCACAAACAATGATTATTTTTCTTAAATGTTTTAATTACCTATTAGTGTACTATTGTGCTTTTCCAAAAATTATCCAAATACACATCCTTAGGAAGCATTGCTGCCTAGTAAACATGCAATTGGCATTTCAATATTACCAAACAGCTAATTTACATGATATAGTTCCAAAGACATGGTCCACAGAAAAGGTATGTTTATATTTTGAGGCTGTTTTCAAAAACAAATTTTAAGAGAGACAGATGAAAAATCTAAATGCTCTTACTTTGATCAAAGATCATTTCAGAGCATTAGACATACAAAAATATTTGGGTCTTTAAAATCCTCTCAAAGGTAAACTGCATTAAATATGATTTTTAAGATAAAATGAATGTGTCCTGTTTTACAGTTTTAAGTAATATATATTTATAAATCATACACGATAAAGATCCATCCTTGTAAGCTGCCACATATCAAAAGTTAGCTCTGGTTTGGCATATAGCATCCATAAATAAGGTTATGCTATTCTTTCAGGTTCATACCACTGTAGATGCATTATGTATTGAAACAACACATTTAATCTGTCCTGTAAATGTTTACCAATATTCAAATACATTTTCCAAGCTCCACTCATATTAACTACAAATATACCCTTCACAAACGTGAATATTTGGGGCAATATGACTTTTTAAAATTCCTATGTAGTCATATTAACCATACATATTGACATTTAATAAAAGCTACTTGATTTAATGATTAACTAAAGAGATTATAACAAACTGTAAATAAGTCATTTCCGTGAATGGACTCTCTCTGGGTGTCACACGGCCTCTCAAAGCCACTCTAAATATCCTCACTGAAACTGTTACTGACTAATGTGCTACATTTTAAAGCCAAATTGGGTTTTCACTCCTTTCTTGCCAAACTAACTAGAGAATGCCTCCTATAGCAAATTGCAAGCTTAACTGCAAACCCATTTCCAAAGATTAGAAAAGGGAGATACCTTATTTGGCCATATGTGCCCCAAAAGTCAAGAAAAATTTTGGTTTTCAAAGAATATATATATACATTTTTTGTGAAGTACCTACAGCTAAAGAAAAGTACCATGATCACATAAACCTAGGAATTATGATGCACAGTACATTAGTAAATGTTAGAATCGAATCAGGAAATTTACCTGGATAATTCACCCCTCTCAAAATAAATGCTGATTTATTTCAAGTACTTGAATATTTTTAGACAAATACTATCCTATAAGCCTGAATTACCTGGATGATTAATTCAACAATTTATTTAGTGTAAGCAGATACATTATAAAGTATTTAGACTCAAAAAAAAAAACAACTTTTCATGCCATTGTTCCATTTATATGACCTCATCCTTTCTGATTACAGTGTTTTAAATTTGGAGTTTAGCTTCTTTCACAAGAAATTACAAAAGTTAATTAGTAAAGATTTTTTTAAGGGGTTGGTTCGCAAAAATACTGAAAGTCTAATTTCTAAAGTGCCTCTGAAAATGAAGTTCTAAAAACCTCCCGTGTCATCAATGAGATCTGATTACTTTAGCTATCCTTTTATAATATTAAGGAAATGTAAGCAAGGGTGGAGGTCCTAGAAACATAAAATGTTTCTTTTTTATGGAAGTAAACCTACTCGGAGTCAAAAGATAAATGGTTCTACATTTTAAACCAAGGGATTATATACAGAGATATTTTGCCGTGTTTTTGTAGGCAAAGGTATAAAAATTTTAACATAAGGGACAAAATCCTGTCAGTATAATAAACTTGGACTACAGCCAAAATGAAACTCCTAAAAGCTATTCGCTTTTAAAAAATAAAACTATTCCTTTATTTTTAAAGATGGTATCTTTAGCATTTTAATGTCAAGTAATTTCAGTGAAAAGGACGGAGCTTTTCTTTGCTGCATTTCAAATTCACACTCAATTCACTGTACCTTATCAGCAAATTCAAGCATTGCAACAAACAATTATAACAAAAATTTAGGTCAGTATCTACAAATTAAAATATAAAATTACCTCAGTTTCCTAGTCAGAGCATGTGAAACTTTCCCTCGTTATAGTGGAAATCAAAGAATGTTTTAAGCTTTATAGGAATAAAATAGTCATGCCATGCAGGAAATTTTGAGGTCTTAAGACCATTAAAAAAAAAAATCTTATATGTACAATGGGATTTCTTGAGTCAAGGCTTCATGGAATCAGTGACTCGGTGTGTGTTTTATACGTAACACTTGGAAGTTCGAGATTTTTTAAGTAGTGCCACTTCTTGGTAAAAAAAAAAAAAAAAAAAAAGATTTTTTGATGGTAGTTTAAAAGATTTACTTGGAAAATGATTATTTTGGCCATTTTAACTGTTCTAAAATGTTAATATAGTATTCCCCTTTTTCCAACCTTTCAATAACCTATTTGTAGATATTCATAACAAATGTTAAAGAAAAACTCTATTTGATTCACCTATTAATCTGATAGCATAATTAACCAGAAAGGAAATCCGAAACTAGTATCCTTAACACTTTATACTTCTTGGATCTTCCCTAGGGTACCCCTATCACACAATGCTGAACCCACATCAATCCAGTGCATAATTGATTATCTAAAGGAAAAAGAAGTTTTCAAAAGTAAATAAAACTACATATTTAAAATATCCTTATGTATCAGCCAGATGTCAAGGAAGGATCAGTTTTAATGGTTTCCAACATGATCACATGACAAATTAATTTCCTTTTGTAAATGTGGCAAATAAATGATTCCTTCATGTCACTTACCAAATGTGGCAGTTTGTGTAATTAATATTCTGTTCTAGTTTTGCAAAGAATGTTTTAAGAAGTTACTTCTTCCAAATCATGTCAAAATATTATTTTTATAAGAATATCCAGTTAAGATTGTTAAGATAATGTTCCTCACTTAAAATTAGATGTTAGTCCACAGAACTAAATTGTCAAGTAAACGCTCAGCATCTTCAGGAAGCTTTGAGATACTCTGACCAGTTACTATAGGAACTGAAAATAAAAAGTCCCCCTCCCTCCCTTTTTTATAAGCTTGTAACTGCTCAAGAAATTATTCTATGGGGGTCAAATGTACATTCCCCTTTCATGTGAAACAGTATTTGGCTGGTTAAAACCAAGGGTGAGTTACATACTTTAAAAATTGTTTTAGAAAAAAAAAAAGGCAGGGGGATGGAAATTAGGATTCCAAATTATGTTATTATACTTCATGACAAAATCCCTGTGGCTTCCTATCCAAAGCCACCAGGTAGTTGGTAAATGGTCCATTTTCAAACTTCAGACCTTATATCCCACTTCTGTAGGTTAAAAATATTGACCTTACTGTAGGCCACTGAATATAAACATAGTTTACTTTTGACAGTAATAATGTAAAATTTCATAGTCATATTTCTATTTAAGGTTGGAAGTTAGAGACAAGCACGGTTTACAAAACCTCTCCGTGCCTGCACCTGACTGCTTGAGCTTAGGGTTGTTCGTGACAATTCCTCTACAGTATCATCCGCGTGTGTGAGTGTTCTGTCAATTCCCTACCCAGGTCAACCAGCAACGTTTCTCACCCTGACATGTACCCAACTAGATAAGCACGAAGTTGGGACAATCATAAAGAGTAGGGAACAGAGTTCTTTTAATGGTCCATGTATTTAATTACATGTTTAAATTAAAACTTGAGAATTAAAACCTAGAAACTTTCGAGTTCTCCCAGCAACAAAAAGGATGTATATAGCTAGTCGTGAACAATTGCATGACTGCTAATTCAATTGCCTAGAATTCCAGTCATTAGCCAAGCAGTCTTCCAAATTAAAACATCCGGTCTCCTTCAATTTTCCACTTAAACCAGAACACAGGAGAATAGATTTGACCGATCAACTTAGGATAAAATTACACACGAAAAGTGACTTACGGTATATGGATTAGTAGTTGTACAGTGTATTTTTAAAAACCTATGCTGCCACGCAGTTTCATGATTCATGAGTTTCTAGGGAATTACCTCAACATTCTTGATGTAGATTGTGAAAATGGGTCACATCTTTTAAATGTGCATTTAGTATCTTCTTAAGTGACCAGAATGTTTACACATTTTCCATTCGAGTGATTTAAGGCATTCTAATAATTTCATAAACTCCGAATAGAATTGATATTAAAGATGCCAGGTACAATACATATTTAGAATCTATACACTACATAATCACAATAAAAAATACACACAAGAAATTCTCAGTTCATATAATTTATTGCAGTTAGCACACAGTTTAAAAATTCACCAACACACCAATAGTACAAAACTAAACAGCATTATAAGTTATTCCCCCCTCAGGAAAATAAAACATACTATGATTGTCAAAGCTAGATGTCAGTCTAAGTTTCAGAACAAAGGAAGAATGTGAAACTAAGAAAAGGAAAAAGCAATCACTCACAATGACCACAAAAAGAAAATCCAAAAGAAAGTCCGTTTTCTCACAGACATTGATTGTCTTCTCTAAATTAATAAAAATTATTTTAACATAAACTGTATTTTAAAAAAACTAGAAACTCTTCAAGTAACTAAAGATAATGCTCCAAGGCCATTTTCACAGCTTTTTTTGTTTGTTTGTTTGCTTTAAATGCCATTACAGCCAAATTAACACACATTTAACCAAATATTTCCAAAACAGTCCAGCAACACACAATGGAGTTTTCCATTCAGTATCTTAAGCACAAAAATAGGCTATGTTTACAGTAGTTAAGGCGATCAAATTTTAAACAAAAGCAATTAAAAAAAAAAGGGAAAAACAGCAAACGTTTTCCATGCTACTCCCATAGACCTTATTTGTAAGTGCAAGACAGGAAAACAAACACTGTGCAAAATGCTTTTGCCTTGCGTGCTGGTCATTAAAACCACACGTTAGGCTGCAGCCTCTGCTGCCGCAATCCACATAGTCTACTAACCCCCTTCCCCATGTCAATCAAGGCAGTCCAGTCCTTTCAGCCTGGGGCTTTTTCAGTCCATAGAATCTTTTCATGAGTTGGGGGTGGAGGGTGGTGGTGGGGGGGGGGAGAGTAAGGGAGGGAGGGTAAGGAAGAAGGGGAGAAAAAGAAAAAGGGAGCGAACAAAAAAAAAGAGAGAATGACCTATTGTCAACTTGTGCAGTAGTTATTCTAAAAATGCTCAACTGGGTAAATGTGTACACCTAAACTCTGAGCTGGCATGGGTTTTGTGCAATTAGAAGTTTGTTATAAATGCACACTGCACATGCAAATCTTTAAGCTGTTTGTAAACATTTATATTTTCCTTGTTATGTAGCGAAGTTATCAATTTGCAGCTTAAGTTTTTATTCAGCTTAACAGTTTCAACTTAAAGACAGTGGGAAAGTCAATTTAAATTATATAAAATAAAAATAAAAACAGTGCATTTATGTTCTTCATAACACCAGTTTTTTTTCCAAATGGTGCTATTTTTCTAAGGAAATTAAATAATTTTAAACTCACTCGTTAAAGTTATACAATGCAAACAAAGACAAAAAATATATTGAAACTCATGCATTTCTGTAGCGTTAATATTTACTTTTCAAGACTCAACTAAGAGCATCAACACAACCTGTCAAGTTCTTTGACACCCCCCCCAGCCCATGTAATCAATTACAGTATACAATAACAGTAATTCACATTTTTAAACACACAGTTCAACACTGCTGAAGCTGCAATATCCTTTTTCATCCCAAGCAAACCTTCATAAGACAGTGTCCCAGTGATCCCAGTGTACTTTCAGCATTTCTCTCACTGGGAACTGTCAGAAAACCAGAAGTTGCCACAGAAAGTTTTAAGTCAACTGCTTGTTTAAAAATAGATAATCCAGCATTTCAGAAATTTTCCATTTGGGTCTAAAAGCATTCAGGTTTCCAACAGCCAGAAAAAATTCATGCAATTTGAGACATATAAAGAGGCTAATAAAACTGGAGGGAATTTCTACTTAAAAAAAAAAAAACAAAAAAACTTTGTTGGGGGGGAAAAAGAGCTCAAAAGACAATGCAGTGTTGACAAAATTAAGCCATATGAAAGCATTTTGTGACAAGACGATTTGTTTAAAAGGTTCTTATTGGTTACTTCCCCTACCCCCTCAAAGGAAAAACACCTCTCTATTCTGACTTGCTCTAAAGTTTCTTTTATCAGAATGCTAAATTAGTGAGATTCTCATGCTATTCTAAAGTGCAAAAACAAGTTAATATCCCAACTTTTTATTTCCAGGAAACAAGACTGCTTTTAGACCGTACCACAACTATATAGAGATCTATTTATATATATGTATATATATATATTATTTATATATATATAAAATTATTTCCAAAGTTCTTGAGAGCTATCTTCTAAGGTCCAGTCTCTGACAGTAGGCAAGCTCAGTGCTTCGCTTTTGACCGACAACGAGTTCACCAACTCACAGTGGAACTTGCGAATGTGTCTGTACAGGTCCCCGGACTGCGTGAACCTGCGCTCGCACCACTTGCAGGCGTGCGGCTTCTCGCGGGTGTGCACCACGGCATGGCGGCTCAGGTTGTGCGAGTACTGGAAGCTCTTGCCGCACTGGGTGCATGTGTAGGGCTTCTCCCCCGAGTGAGTCCTCTCGTGGCGCTTGAGGGTGTACATGCAAGAGAAAGTCTTCCCACACAGCGAGCACGTGGGCACGTTGACATCGGCGGCGGGCTTGCTGCGGATGCCGTCCTGCTCGCGGAAGTGCGTGCTCAGGTGGATCTGCAGGATGTGGGGGCTGGGGAAGACCTTGTTGCACAGGGGGCACATGAAGATCTGGCCCGCGGGGCTCAGGATGTTGGAGACGTAGGGGAGCAGACTGCTCTCCATGCCTCCCTCCACCTGGACACGCTCGCTCTCTGGGGTCATCATCTCATCATCGCTGGCTTTGTCCTCCCGGTCCAGCTCCCTCAAGACCGAGTCCTCCCTCAGGGGAGCCAGATGGGCCGGCTCATACTGTACCCTGTTATTAGTGCTCACACTTTCTTTCACAGTGCTATGTTCCATGTCATAGTCATTAGTGCCAACATCACTCTCATCACAGGAAGCCTCTTTCTCCACCTTCACCTGCACCAGGTTGCTTCTCAGCACGTCCTGTGAAGAGAAATAAGAGCTGTTCAGATTTTCAACTCCTGAAAGGCTGGACTTGACAGACAGGTCCAGCACACAGTCAACATCTGCCGAATCCCTCACGGAGGTGACAGACCTCTGGGACAAAGACTCTGTTGAGCTGCAGGGGCTGGCTACTGTTTTTCCAGCTGCTGTGGCGTGTGGCTCTGCCTCTCCGCCAGCCTGGGGGATGCCTGCTGAGTCTGAGGGCAATCGCATCCACATGTTCCCAGGCTCGGCCGCCAAGTCCCTTTTGCTGGGCAGGATGTTCAATTTTTCATCTTCTCCTTCATCTTCATCACTGGGCAAATCGCCTGCCATGTGGCTGCTGCCATCGGAGAGACTCTCGACTTTGTCCGAACAACTTGAAGCATCTTCTTCCTTTTTGGTGCTGTCTGCCTCCGTGGTGGCTTTCTCTTTCAGCTTCTTTTTGCAGACTTTGACAATGTCATACATGTGGAGATAACTGGCAGCTGCTAGCACGTCTTCAATGGGCAAGTCTTTGAACTGGAGTTTCCCTTCATACATGAATTCAAGCAGGAGAGCGAAAGCGGGGGCTGTAACAATGTCGCTGTTCAGATGAACAATGTCTCTTTTGTCCAGCTGGTCCTTGTAAAAGAGGTGGAAATACATGCTGCATGAAGCCAGTACAGCTCGGTGCGCTCGGAACTGGGCATCTCCCACCAGAACAGTGCAGTCACAAAGAAAACCCTGGTGTCTCTGCTCGCTCAGACACTGTAGCAAATGTCTACTATGGTCTGGAAACTCCATACTGTCTTCATAACCTGGGGAGAGAGGAATTTCTCATTAGAGCCTGGTCAGGAACAACTTTTCAGCGCTCCAGTCCCCACATAAAAAAATTAATTCCGCTTTGGCCGCCGTGGTACATGTCCCTGAATTTTAATCAGGCTTATGACCCAAGCACCACCAAATCACACGGACAAGACCTAAATGCCAGAAGGAAAATGCACACTTTCTGAACTTCCTCACCCCCGCCAAACAGCTTCCGACGCATCTCCATCTTCCTTGAACCCAAGTTCTAAAAGCCTTCCTTTAACTACAGTCTCTCACTAAGAATAAGAATTTAGATCTCTTCCAGAAGAAATTTAATTAACTCTACTTATCAAATTATGTCCCACAAAACCTACAAAATAGCTTTAATTTCAAAGGGAACAACTCATATAATAAACAAAGAAAAGTCCCAAACATATCCTGGAACATACAAGAAAACTTGTTCAACCATCCTTTTTATTACTTTTGCTACTTGACTGTGCTTAGAAAGCACAGTTTAAACACACACACACACATTTGGCTGAATCAAGAAAAAAAAATGAAATTGCATAATTAGTCCAGAAATTAGCAAACAACTTACTTTTAAAGTCAGGGTGTTACAACAAAAGCCCTGTGTATAAAAACAGATGTTAATGCCTTCAGATTTGCAGGTATAGCACACATGTACGAGATCAGAAGGAGCTGCACCAACAGATGGAAAAGATCATCTTTACTATGAACAAATCCAAAGATTTTTCAAAACGAACTGAGAAAAAAATAGTTATATTTCTTTGTAGAAACTGTACTTTCAGAATATTAGGAACCAGAGGGGCTTTACTGAACTCTGAAAATTCTCATCTAAACTTTGATCCGTTGCAAGGCAAAATGAGTTTCATATTAAAATTAATTCAAACTTTTAAAAATAAAGGCATACAGCGCTTAAATAAAACTCAAAAGCTTTACAGGTTCAACGTTTTTTTTTTTAAGCCTTTTTAGAAAAAGAGAACCTTTTTTTTTTCCTGGTTCTGCCTTACCTCAGCCAACAGAAAATACTTTGTTTCAATATAATTTGATATATTTCTGTTTTCCCACTAGCTTCTATTCTTGCAAATATTCATCATTGCCCTTGTTTTCTGATGAGGGAAAGTGAAATGGAGGGAGGAGAAAGGCAAAGATGTACAAAGGGTCAGAATTCAACTGCAGTGGGTAAACTCCTGAAAAATAAAAAAGACCCGACTTCCCCTTTCCTGTGACCAGAAGCAAGCCTCCACACCACCCATCTCAGCAAGTGCATTTTGGGAATAGATACACTTAATTTAATATTCAGAAATTACTTCCCTTCTTCTTGTTCTTCTACACTTTGCCCAAGACAGACTAAAACTTTATCCTAACCCCAGACACATTCTGCAAGATGCCACTGCTAGAATAAACTAAGATTTACAATACAATCACTTTAAGTGCCCCACAGCTAACATCAATCCTAATCCTTGAGAAGGCTAAAAATAAAGATTGGAGGGCAGCTCACAAGGTAGCCGTGATCAAATTAGGAGGCTGAGAGGACAGAGAGGGACGAAGAAGGAAGCTTATAAACATCTGATCCAGCTGACTGTGGCCATATGGCAGCTGCTGCCCAGATAAAGAGATTAAGAATAGAGGAGTGCGATTACAGCTGTCTGGCCAATTCAGGCAGCTCAAATCTACAAGTTCTAAATTAGTCGCTAACACAAAAACTCCTGCAAATAATTATTGTTATGCTGAAATAAAAGATCTCTTAAATATATATTTGAAAGAGAAATGAGGAAACCAGTCAAACTATTCTCCTGGGGACAAAAGTTTGGTTTTTTTTTTCTTCTTCTTAAAAACCTGCAGTTTCAACAGCACTACAGCTGTATGTTTCAGTAGTGCTGCTCAATGTTTTGAAGAATAAAGTTTCACAGAGGAATTAATTACACAACAGTCTAGCTTCTTAACTAGAATAATCTTCTCCTATAAGTTTGAATGCTGGATTCCAGTTTACTATTTCCCCACCACCACCACCCCAATCAAATCTAAATAGCAGTGAACAACAAAAAAGCATTTTAATCCAACGTGATTTCCAAAAGCAGCATTTTAAAGCCTTTCTTAACATTTCAAAACTTGAAATATTTGTGTATTAAAGTTATTTACTCGCTCAAGTAAAAGGGATAAAAAATTAAAACTAAACAAGCTCAAGACTTTCAACTCCAGTAAGATGTTCATTTAATACTCAATTTCATATATTATTCCTAAACTGGGTTAGAAAAGTAATGTGATTTTTAAAATTAAATAAACAAAACACCAAAACAGAAATATGCTCAATCTAATCTCTTGCTACTCCTACCTTTAGGACACATAAACCTGATTAAGTCCTTTCCTCTGAGTCCTGCTGGCTCCAGGTCTGTTACATCGGTGGAAAAAAAGCAGACTAAGAGAGACAGATGCAAAGTGGAGATGATGTTAGAGAGGAATGAGATACCTTCTCCACCACAGATCCGCACACACTAACTCCCTGTCTGTGTGTTAGAATAAAAGGCTGAGGGATGGCAGGCTGTCAGCTGCTCTGACATCATGTTCAGATGGAAATGCTACCTCCAGCTGTGCTCCTTTTAATGCCATATGCTACTCCTCTACACTCCTGCCACCAGCTTTTTCTTAGGAGAACTTTTCTCTTCTGTTAGTATAAACAAAATACTTCAAAGTCTTCCTTTTTTTCCAAACTTTCTAACAGAAGAAATTGAAAAACTCAGCATATGGAGTTCTACTGTATTTATGGAATAGCAACACTTCTGTCTTAAGTTGGTGGACTGGCTTACATACTGACAGCACACTCAAGCCACGGTGCTATTCAGGAAATCCAGATTCACTTTTATTCAACTCCAACGTTTAGTTTCTAAGGCAGTTTAGGGATATTTTTAAACCAACCCATTTGACATCTCCAGTCCCATTTCAACATTATTACCGCACTTTTTTATTTTTTTTCTGCTGAGATAATGGTATACATGTCTCAAATGTTGGCAGACTTGTTCAGAACTATTACTTCAGACTGGTTCACCTTATTATTTCACTCTTATGTAATTACTTATCTACAACTACCTTCTCAGAAAAATTTCTTACACTGCCACAGTCAATGCAAATTTCAATTCTCGGTACCAACAAGCTGAAACTGCACTTTCTGAAATCCTGGAAAGTACTTCAGTTCAACGAGACCAATTAATAAACTGATACAACCTGCTCCAGTCACTTAAAATGAATGCTGCACCTGCATATCTGATCTTTCTGCTCAGAAAAAGCAGAACCGTACCTTCCCCTTGATCTGTGTCCCTTAACAATCTTTTTTTTTTGGGGGGGGGGGGTGGTCACTCTAATGTTTATGATCACAACAAAATCTTTGTGTGGGGGCAAGCCAGGTCTAGTAAGTTTGAGAACTTTTCAGCCAGTTTGTGGGTCTTTTCTAATAGCTGATGAAACTGTAACGCGACCCGGGCTGGGCTGACCGGTACCGGGCAGGGTGCTGCGACATCTCTGAATGTCAAATACATCTCCTCAGACTCTTGGGAGGGCAAGGGGTAGAAAAGGAACTGGGGCCTGAGGCGCCAGCGTCCCAGCCCTGGTGATAACCACTTCGTTCCCATTAGAAAGCCGTGGCGGAGAGTTAAAGAGTAACAAAACCCGACGACTCCGTCCTGTCCTTCTCGCTTTCCCAAAGTCACAAACCTAACTTTCTCCAACTTCGCGGTGAGTGACATAATTATGAACGCTTAGTCCAGGAGACATCCTTGGGAGATCAATTTCTTCCCAGCCACACCACCTATTCTCCACAAATGCCCTCGACCCATTCCAACATATCAGACATTAATCACCCCATTTACCCAGTGGGGTGGGGGGTGAGTGACAGTTAAATGAGTCCCGAGCACCGCAATGGGCCAGCAACTCCCACTCCACAAATCAACCCCTTCACGTCTCGCTACCGCGGATCCATAGAGGTTTTGTGAGGTTGGGGTTTTGTTTTTCAGAGAGGTGGGGGCGGGGGTGCCGAGTGGGGAAGCAATGCAAATCTTTACGTAGTTCGCCGTGCATAAAACACACGGGGAAAGAGGAAGGTTAAAACCACAGGGAAGGAGGTGGAGGGCGTAGAGCCGGTGCAGCAGGAAAACACCTTAAACAACAGAGGAGAAAACAGACCCGGGTCACGGCAACAACAAAAGAAAAGTCGTAAGAAGCACCCAGCGGGAGGAGAGTGGTTGCTACCGCTTCCCCGATGCGGCGACGCGCGAGCCCCCGGGGCCTCCGGGCAACTGCACTAGCCCGGGAGGGCCCCCTCCCCCGCCGGCCCCCTCCCTCGGGCGCCACTGCAGCTGCACCGGTCCCCGGAGCCGCGGCCGTCCCGGGCGCCACTGCAGCTGCGGCGGCTCCCAAGCCCCCTCCCCCAGCCCGCCGCCCTCCGCACCCGAGAGGCGCCACCGCAGCTGCACCGGCCGGGAGCCCGCCCCGCGCCGCAGCTGCACCGGCCCGCGGGGGCGCGGCGCGGAGCCGGGAACCCGCACCCCGCCCGACCCCGCAGCTGCAGCGGCCCCGTCCCCGCGCCCGGGCCTCCCGCAGCTGCGCCGCCCCCCGCCGCCCCAACAGCTCCAACCACACAAACTAACTCCACTCGCGGGGGCGCCCCCGGCCCGGCCCGCCCTCCGCCCGCGCCGCCCAGCCGGCCGGGGCCGCACAGCTGGCGCCCCCCGCCCGCCGGGGTGCCGGGGCGCGGAGGGGGCGCCAGGTCAGGGGCCAGGGGCCGGCGCCGGGACTCACACGGAGCGGCCCTAAGTCACCGCGTCCCCGCCGCCGCCGCGTCCTCCGCCTCCTCCTCCTCCTCCTCCCGGCCGCCGCCGCCGCCGCCGGACTTGGTGGGCTTCCTCCGGCTCTTGCCCCCCTCCCTCCCGGCCCCCCCACCCCCCAATCCCGGCTCCGTCGCCCGCTCCCCCCCGCCCCTCCCTCCCGCCCACCCCCGCTGGCAGCCGGAGGAGCGCGGCGGAGCGAAGAGGGCCCCACTCTCAACGGCTCCCCATGGCAGCAGCCCAGCGGCGGCCGCAGCCTGCCAGACACAGCGAGGGAGCGAGCGAGGGAGCGAGCGCGGAGCCGCCGGGCCGGGTGGGGGGGCGGGGGCGGGGGGGGCGGGCGCGGGGGAGGGGGAAGGGAGGGGGCGGGAGGACGCACCACGCACGCACGCGGCGGCGCCGGCCAGATGTTCCCCCCACCCTCAGTCCGCCCCTCTCCTTCCCCTGCCTCCCTCCCTCCGGGCGTTGGGCTTCTGCGATTGACCGAAAGCGGCTGGACCGGCGCTCCCCGCCCGCCCCCAGCCCTCAGACTCCTCCAATGGGAAGGCGGCTCTTCGGGAAGGCGGAGGGGGTGGTGGGCAGTCGTTGGACTGACAAGGGGGCCCAGCCAATGGGGGTGGCGAGCCGTAGCTGCCCTCCCGCGCGTTCCAATCGCAGGCAGCAACTGTGGGGGTGGGCGGGGCTCGGGCGGGCGGGGACCCGGAGCGAAGCGGCGCGGGGCGGAGTCCTCGGGCGCAGCGGCGGTGGCAGCAGCGGCGCCCCTCTGGGTGACTTGGCCGTGAGAAAGTGAAAGGAGCCCGCAGGCGGCGGCGACAGCTGCGCTGGGAGGGGCTTGTTTCCAGGCTCAGAGGCCCCGCGCACTCTGTGGGTGCGGAGCGAGCTTTTCGGTGTGCACTGTGACAACCACAAACACACTTTTGAACGTAGTGGGGCTTGGCTGCTGCGAGTTACGCAGGTATCCTGGAGAGGCAGGGCACCCGGGGACACGGATGACTCGAGGCCGACTTCGGGTGTCTCTCTGCTCCTTCCTGTGGGGGTGAAGACGCCCGGCTCCTCGCCGGCCCGTGCGCGGGGGAGCGGGACCGAGGAGCGCTCTCGCTCCGTCCTGCGGCGTCCCGCGCCCAGGTGCACATCGGGGAGCTGGGGACGCAAGCTACTCAGGCAGTTTCTGGGAGTCGTTCTTACGTCATCATGTCACGGGCAGAACAGGGCAGAGCGCCTGCCTTTCTCGCAAAACCCTCCTGTCCCTTGTGTACTTACACTGTTACAAGTGAAGACTTCCCCAAGTGACCAAATTTTAGAGCATTACAGTAAAATTGGTACTTGCAGATGCCTCAGCTTGATTCCTTAATTGATACGTATCTAGCCACAACTTTAAACTACCGAGGGACGATGTAAGACTGCTGTGTCGCTTTTCTTTCCTTCAAATGAACTTTTACTCGGTGCCTGTTCTTGGCAATTAGACTGCGTTAATCACAGCCACAAAGACGTGGAAATGTCTGCCGTCAAGAAATTGGAAATCGTGTTGAGGCAAGAATTACAAGTAAAAAGTTGAATAACAAGTGGTGGGGGAGGGGGAATGGCTGAAGAAAATAAAATAGAAAAAAAAAAACAACTTCATAATGAGGAAGTCAGTCCACTAGTCATTGTCTAATGAAATGTGTTTATTCTTTGCTAACAGAACCCAGACTGGCAAGCCTGTTGCTACCCAACTTGCCAGGAGACCTTTCAACTGGGCAAAATGTGCTTTCACTTTGTTCCAGGTCAAATGGGTAAAGTAGCTGGAAAGTATTGTGTGGGCAAATCAGACATGTTGAATTGCTAATGAAGTAAAAACAGGAGCAGACAGAATTCCCGGAACTGAAATAGCTTTGAGATATCTGGTTAGAAACAGTAGTGAAGTGCCTACTTTTTTCTCAACCCTCTACGCCCTCATGATTCATCACTGAGGTCAAGGATATCCTATGAAAATTGGAGTTTTTGTATTCCATGAAGGCTATTGTTGTATCTGTGCTGTCGATGAATTCTAGGTCTTTTCAGTCTAGTGGTAGAAGGCCCAATTTCAGTCTGACCTGTTTCAAGGTAAGGAATAAATGTTATTCACGAATGAAATATACAGGCACACAAAATGAGATGTGAAAAGTATATGTTTCACCAACTAATTCAGGGAAAAAGAAATGTTTGCGTTATCAAAGCTGTTTCTCATCTACTAAAAGTTAAAATTAAGGAGAGTGACAGATCTCTACATGAGTAGACAGAAAGTAATTGATAGTGTCAGGATATTAAACAATTCATGAAAATATTAGTACACTCGGATTATCTACAAAAAGCTTAGAAACTCAGCTCTACTGCATCTAAAGCCAAGGCATAGCTCTAACAAAATGTTTTATAGAATGTACCTGCAAGTAGAGTAACAGCCCCAAAGATATGGAGGAGACATTGATACATCAAAAATTGTAACTTGTGTGTGTATGTGTGTGTGTGTATTGTGTTTCCCTTACAGTCATTACTAGAATCCATTTTGGGAACTGAGCAGTGTGGCCAGGAAATATAGATTAAATGGATATTTAAGGAAGCAAATCTGTTGCCCCTCAATTGCTACAACCATTTTATCCAGAGTCCCCTAGTGTGACTGTCTTTTATGCCCTTTTTTCACATTTAAATAAATTGTTTTTACTCTCTTGTCTTAAACTGTCTTATAAACTTATCGTACAGATGACACTTTTAATCCTTTGGAAAGTTATCACCATGAAAATTGTGAGTAAAAGTAGGCTGATATCGGAGGAGTCATAATACAGAATGAGTACTATTTTTATTTAATACCCATTGGAACCCTGGAAGGTAATAAGTCAAAGTCTAAATATCTGTCTCAAGTAAGCACCTCGAAGTAGGGTGTTTACCACTATATAACAGGCTGAGCAAATTACCAAGACACACAGCTACTTGACAGAGTTTGTCGTTTTTTTTTGTTTGTTTTTTAGCTAATAATCTATACTTCTCCCCAGCCCCCCATAGTGGGGGAGAAAAGGGCAAAAAGTATACATTCTAAGCTCTTGGGAAAAGATGCCATACTTTCTTTCTGGAGGAATCCAGTCCTGTATAATTCTAGTTAATCCATACTTTTCTAGGTGTCCTGAAATTAAAAGTGATACAAATGAATCTTTCTTGCCAGGGAACAAGTTTTATGTGCTAATAGCATATTCATTTCAACTAATAACAATTTAATAGTATAAAATGTTGATGGATCAAATAAAATTTAATTTGATGAGCAACTCCATAAAATGAATGTCTGACTTTTAAGTGTGAACCACAGCTCAAATCTCTGAAAAACCTCAGTGTTTTTATTACACTTTATGCAATAGGTCACATTGAAAAAGTTATCTTGGAAACTAGTTTTTGGATATTGATATTTTATAAATGTATTAATTTCCTATAGGAATGGAATGTTTCTTTAAAAATTAGGGAGGCAAACAATAGTAAAATACTAGGCGTTTGAAGGTATTATATTGATAGTATAATAAGTATAAAATCTAACAAAACATAAGTAGAGGTCAACCTGATTTTGAACCTAGAGAGAAAAAATACACTAAACTGGGAAGTGTGTTTAAGCTTCTATGAAGCCCACTCACTTTCAATATTAGAGCATATATGAAACTCTATGAACTTACTTAGTTTTTTTTCTCTCTGTCTCGTCTCTGTTCTGGCATTTAGAAATGAACAGGTTGATATGGTCTAAAGGGAAAAAAACACTGAAACACAGTTGAGACAGTGATTTAAAAAAAAGTAAATGAACAAACCAAAACACACATCACAACAATGAAGTGAACAGGGAGCATATTTTATATAGCATCATTCTTAAAATACATATTTTACGTATTTATAATTCTCTATAATATAGTCTAATCTTATCTGTAAAATATATTTATAATTCTGCAAAGCACATTCTATGTCAAATCATTCCCTGGGTTATAAATTCTGTGATACTTGAATCTATTAAATTCCTAAACTATGGTAAGCCCTAAATTGGAGCTAATTCAGCCTGATTCTCAGCCCTGAAGATAGAAATAATGTCATAAACTCTTGAGAAGTCCTTAGCAGATTTGCAGCAGGCATTGGTGGTATGCCAATGAAAGCAGAATGAACCTACACCAGTGATTCAAACCTGCTGAGGCTTAAGGGCAGAGAGGAGCAAAGGATAGTCTCCCTAAAACTCTTTTTCCTGTGTAGCCAGTGTTTTGTTGCTTACTGTAAATCAGGGCTTTTACAGACAGCATAATGGCTGAAGGAGGCCAATGCTTCTGGCTTGGTTGGGACTAAGACAGGCCACTTCAGAGAATTTAGGAAAAAAGCAAAGAGGTGTTTCAGTAGCCACCCAACTCACAACCCTCTTCTCATTCTCTCTCTCTCCCCCCTCTATCTCCTCCAGTCTCCCCATAAAATACATTATACGTTACAGCATATGGAAGAAAAAAATGCACACAATGATGGCTTTTCTTGTTAACTTTGTGCTATAAATATATTCATCATTCACTTTGTATATAATCCCAGGCCACTTTTGAACCCCAGGCTGGCTGGCTTCCTTGCTACACAGGATGCTTTTGTATCATTCACTGGTGGGAGTTTAATCAGTTAAAAATTATTTAAAGGCTATCCTAAACAAAACAAATTTCTAAAGGCAAGTCTGCCGTCCTTAAAAATCACATGCCTTCAAATACCAGATGTTGGAGTTAATCTGTGGGGTTGAAGGCTGCATTACTTTGGATAATTAAAAGATGCACTCGTTTCATCTGTGGGCTTTTTAAGATTTACCATTTAAAATAACCCAACTAAACATGTGACTTCCAGATGAGTAAATTCTACTAAAGAAAGATTTAATATGAACCTATGATATTCAGAACCCCTTCTTCAATGATGGAAGTCTTCAGGGGTATCAATTGTGCTAAAATGTTGTACAATATTAGTAAATAGAAGTTGTTTTGTTCAAAATGAGAGGATAAAACTTCTAAATATTTGAATGCTAATATTCTCACTTGTATTACATTGCTTAAATTGGAGTTTGTAGAAATGCGGGTTGCAAATGAACTTAGAAAAGGTGAAATGAACAGAACAAGAGAGGTTACCAGGTAATATTGATGTCTCACACCTACTGTGTGTTAGCTGCTGTGCTTCGGACCCAAAGATACAAATAGCATCTGTCTGTCTGTCTGCATTCTCCTCCAGGGAGAGATTTTTCCTTTCCTTTTGTGCTTGCTTCACTCTTGAATGCAGCACCTTCTTGGATTTAAACAAGCCGAAAGGAAAATGATACATCTAGAAATTATTTACTAAGAACTTAGTATATGTTAGAGAAACACGAAACTGCATTATCATGGTTCTTGTTAAGTTTCCACCATGTGCTAGGTGCCAACAATACATGAAATAATATCATTCCCTCTTATATCTTCATTATGTATATATAGATGTCATTGTGAATCCACTGGACAAAGATGAGATTTCATTTTTCTTTCAGAGACTAATATGTTGCTGATGCCTAATAAGTGTTTACCAATCTTAACTACTGTAACAAGATAAAATTGTCTTAATACAACTCTTTGGTTATAAAGAAATTCTATAAATTTAACACAAAAGTCTTGATACATACCAAATTCAAACTATTCCCGGTAATAAGAGCAGACAGAAGGTTAAATTTCACTCCAGAAATTTACTTCGCCCTTAGCAATAACATGCAACTCAGGAAGTTACTTCTCTTACAAAGAACTAGCATTTATGCCTAAGACTAAAATGATTATTTTTAAAGTACCCATTTTACAATGCAAATGTGTATCTAAATTAAACTCAGTAAAAATAAGCATTTTAAATTGAAGCTGCAGTAATAGCTTTATGGGAGACAATAGGAAAAGTGGTTCTTGAATATGAACTCAGAGAACACACATTTCACATTCCTTCTAGGGGCCTCGAAGCTTTCTTTGTTCTCTGTCTCTGTACATAAATGTTACATGTTTTAACTGAAAACCCATTGCTCTGAAGTAACTTTACACAACTGAGGCTGTTCAGCAAGGTCATGGCAAAAAAAAAAAGTTTGGGTTCAAAAAAAGAAACTGGACTCACAACTGGTGTACAATGCCACGCCGTACCTTAGCACTTGGGATATGGGACAGATGCAGGAACACAGGCTCACTAAAACAGACAGTGACAAGAGACTGCGTAACAAAGACACATGCACAATAGGGCATTTTAGAGACAAATGACAGAGTAGAGCAATATATGGGACAACAGCTTTACAGGGATGGGAGGGCTGCAAAGAATGGTGAGAAGATGGTGACAGTGTAGAAGAAGGATAACGGAAGAGAGGTAAAGAGAAGGAAAGATCCCACTGGGAAGTGGTCTATGGTAGAGGCCATGGTGGTGGCAATGGTGCTGGCAGAGTTGGTGGTGGCAGCAGCAAGGTAAATAAAGCAGAGATGTGAATACTTCTTCCTGGGCTCTGCTGATGTATGCCACTATTTTTTGTCTTGCAAATTATTCTTAAATAATACTTCATGAAATAGCTGGCCCCAAAGTAAAGAAGACTAGAATATACTCAGTTGATTTTGCCAAGAGAGCACTTGATAAAAGAATAAAGAATTTAAAAAAAATAATGTAGACTATACTCAGTATTTAACTCTTTCCAGACATGAGGTTGCTATGATCAGGGCAAGGCATGTGTGTGTGTGTGTGTGTGTGTGTGTGTGTACTCACATGCACACTCATATACCTAAGTCACTAGTTTGGCTGGTTTTTCTGGTAAGATTGGCTTAATATGAACTAGATTTTTCTTAATAGAGATAAGAATTTCATAGCACATTCATTGCGTAGTTTTAGGTGGACCTTATAGGGAAATTGTAGGTATGTATTGACATTTCATTGAGTAATTTGAACTATTTGTTAACCTAACTAATCACATTTCAGAAATAAATTCATTCCTTCAACAGCCACTGAATCCCTATCATGCATCAGGCCTGGTTGGAATTACATCAGCCTCTGTACAAAACATCTGGCCTGGCTCATAACCAGATGCACGAACTAGCATTGGAAGGAAACACTCTTGAACAACTTTGATAAAGTGAACCAGGAAAATTCCCATTATAAAAGATACCCACCTATTTTTTGTTTCCTATCTTCCTTGGTGGGATGTAAGCTTCCTCAGGATGGGGACTCTTCTATGATAATAGCTGTATCCTTAGCACCTAGAATGGTGCTTGGCACATAATACACATTCAAGAAATAGTCTAGAAAGGGAGGGAGGGAGAGAACAGAAGGAAAGAAGGGAGAGGGCAGAAGAGAAGGAAAAGAAAGGGGAAGGAGGGGAAAAGGGAAGGGAGATAATGAAAAGAAATAACTTACACCTTTGCATTTTTCCAAGGCCAGCAGGAATAGCAATGCTTTACATGTTCAACTGCTCCCTTTAAACTCGGGATGAAGGACAGCTTATTATGTAGACTACCAGAAAAGCATCTATTTACTTTTTGGGGGTGCACTCTGACCCAACCTAGAAATATCCCAGATGGATGTGGTAGAGACTTTACTCCTGGGAGAAGCATAGCAATTCTTTAGGATATAGAAGAGATGTTTCATCCTTGAGGCATTTTAGAGGTGAGTTATTCCTCAAACATCGCTTATAGGCATAAGATGTGTTGTTATTTTCATTACTTGGAGGAGAATGTTGAAATGGAATGGCTAAGTGACTTGTCCGAGGCCCCAAATTAAGATTGGTGAGTTGCAGAGCTAGTTCATCAACAATTCACTAAGTCATTTTTCTTCAGGTATTTAGGCCACTCTGAAATCAAAAGAAAAAACTCCATTGTTTTTAAACAAATTAGAATCTGCCATGCTTTGAAAACACACAGTCATTTGGGTGTTTATCCTTGAGGATACATCCATGATCTCAATCGAACCACATAAACGAGCTAAAAATATAATGAAAGGAATTATTCCTGACTTTTCAAGTGTAGCTTCAACTACAGACATATGCTATTGGTGGATATAAACGAAGATACCTCCAAGCAAGAAATGTTTTCCCTTTCTGTAGGTCCTATTAAGACAGTAGGGTCCTAGTAGCAGTAAATTTGGTGCAGAGGAATTGATAAAATTATATATTTGGGTGCATCCAGTGACTATGAGAGATAAAAGATTATATTTTCATTTGCATGGTTTGCTGGGTTTTATTTGGCAGATATAATAACACAGGCTACGCAGAACCCATAAAACAAAGTGAGAACAGCAGCTCATTTGGTGGCAGAATGTAATGGTTGTAGCTAAAGGGCTTACATAATTCATCTCAAACCCTTATGCCTTTATTTATTGTTGTTTAAATGAAAATTAAACTCTTATGGCCATAAGGAGGGATCTGGTCAGACATTTGATTGAGATCCCTTCTTCTTACATAGCTTCTGAGATGATCAGTCTGTGACATTTTCAAACAGCTACAGAAATATTCTAGAATGAACATACTTTACCTAAGCATGCTAGGATGTCATTCTTCAAATCCTGCTTTCCTAAACAACTCTAAAACTCCCACAGAATGAGAGTGAGTGGAGAGGGAGGCCCTGTTTGTTATTCTGCCTTGGAATTTCTAGTTCAACTCAGGGCAGTTGTAGGCTATGGTTAAGAGTTAATGTCTAGTATCAGATAATATTTGGTATAATACTTTAGCAGGAGGTGGGGACTAGAGGAACAACACAAAGGAAGGACTGAGGCATGTGATATTGGCCCAGACCATTTCACACAAGTATAATGTCTTTTAGTATTATTTAAAGTATTCATATTATATCATATTGTTAAAAGAATATTTTTAAGGTCATGATTTTTTTATCACTTTATTCTTATGTTAGAAGAGTGGAAATTTTGACTGTCAACTGTGCATACTCTATGGATTTTGCTATTTGGGGGGAGGAATTTTTTTTTTTTTAGAGAATCAGACTTGAAATATAGTTTGTTAAAGAGAAATCTATACTGTATTATTAAATGTACATCTGGATAAGGTTTTAAAATATCAATGATTATCACACCAATTTAGAGAAAATGGAATGATGTGGCTTAAAACAGGTGTGTAAAATATCATTACATTTTTATTTTCTGCAGATCTCATGGAGGTAACTAACAGATATAATATTAATATAGAAACCTATAACGTTAATTAAAGTTAATATTAATGCTCGATACAAAAGTGTAGTATTATGGAGCTATTGGAATATTTGGAACTAAATTAGTCTTAAAAGTGATAAATTAACTCTTAATCATTTTTTTAAATGGCCAGCATACCCTCTCTATACAAGTTAAGTAGGTATGAAAATAAATACATACATATGCCCTAAATTTTATCCGCCATGAGCAAATACACATGTGGCTATTTTGGAAACTGGGTTATCTCTTTTGATTTTAGAACTTCTTCATTATTTTTAGGTAAGTCAATATGGATATTAAAGTGATTAGCTCAAACTTTCCAAATTTGAAAATTTTATGCCATTCGGGCTATTACTGTATACATACATGAACCAATTTTGGAAGGAAAGAGAAATACAACAAGAAAGTTATTTTAAACCATAATTCAATGCAAGTAAATAACTCATTTTCTAAATAATGAGATAATTGACAGAATTCATTCTGCTTTGGTAGTAAGCCCAAGCAGTTTGTGTGCGTGAAAAAGAGAGAGAGAACGCATGAGAAAGAGAGAAAGAGGAAGCAAAGCTTTAATTGTATATTCCTCAAGTTTAATAGGAATAAACTATGAGCAAAAAAAAATCAAGGAACATTAAAAATCAAATAGACTACTATACATTTCCACTTGAAACAAAAATGTTCTTTTCATATATGATAGTCTTGCGTATTTACTCTGCTCAGGGAGATGTTTCTTTGCTAGCTCATATTCATCTTTCAATCAGCTGGTTTGATGGCCTTCCACAGGCTGCAGGGAAGATCTGACAAGTGGAAAGAAAAAAAGGCAAGCAAACCCTGATGAAGAGAATTTCAGAAAGAAAGAAAAGAAAGGATCCAAAGGGTTGGGGGGAAGAATGGAGGAAACCAAATAAAATTAGACAATGTTTTAGAAATAAAACAATTATACTAGTTTTCAGTTAGTTCATTTTCCCCCATGCATATTTTGTTTAATTGGAAATGTGTTCTATTATTTTAACTTTTTAAAAAATCTGCCTTCACTAAACTAAAAGCAAGGGACCTAATACGTGGTAAAGATGAATATTCAGTAGCTAAAATCTTGATAGCCAAAGGAGGCTGTGCTACTGGCTGTCCCTCCATGAAGAAGTCTGTGGACTTCTGAAGCAAGAGAGTACCAAGAGAACAAATATTTGTTTTCTTTCAAAGACAATCCAGCATGAGGAAGCATCGCTTTCAGAATTGCCTATTATCTTATCAAGGCAACTAGATGTTAGTTTGGTCAGAGTGAATATCCAGCTTCTATTATGCTGAATGAGAGAATGGAATGATTTCTGTTTCACCCCCACCTTCAAGCCACGTATCTCCAAAGCTCACCTCCAGCCCAAATGTTTTTCTTTATGCTTTTTACTTTTGAGTTCTTAAAGCGTGTTATTACTATTATTTATTTTTAGTGTTGCAATCTCCAGCAGTCCTTATTTTCACTCAAAATTACAATACAGGGGACTATGGCCAATGCTATGCAGATGGCCAAATAGATAATAAAGACTCAGTTCATGAATAATATCCACTCAGAAAGAGGACAAAAGCAACAGGAAAAAAGAGCCCAAATTGGACAAAATGTGCGTGCTATATTTAAAAAAAAACACACGCGATCATTGTCAGAGATCATTAAGGGTGCCCTGTAGTTTTAATTATATGCCAGTGGCACCAATTTGATGTGACTGTTTGCTCTTATAGTCAATAAAAAAAGTCATAACTGCCATCAAATTTAAATTTAATTTATTTTCTACACAGCCTTTTCTGTTTTCCTTGTTTTTTTTTCTTTTATAACATGAACACTTTTTTGTTAAAAAATGTGTGAAAGATTAATTTGTAGAATGAGGGTGCACAGCACAGGACAGATGGAGCGGGTGGGACATGACAGTTTTCGTCTGTGGCATCATTTTGTTGTTGCTATTGCAAGTGAGCAAAATAAAGCTACTGCTACCGCGATCATTTCTTTTGGGGCCCCTCAGAGAAGGTGTGTGGCTTTTCCCTCGTGCTGGGCCCTGCTGTTTGGGGACGCAGCCACCCTCTACCCTCCATAGCCAGCCGACTTATGAACAGTGTTCATAAGCCCGAGAGCACTTTAATTGTAAAATTGCATTTCTATACAATTGCACCCGACTTTTGTATAAAGCAGAATGAAACACACTTTTTCTTGGTAAGCTGACTGTGTTGAAATGAATTAATGATCTATTCTCTCTGAGATCCTGTAATGTAAACCCAAACGCATGAAACTCTAGATGCAGAAAAGAATTAATTTTTTTTTTTTTTGGCACAAGACAAACATTCTCACATTCAAGGGGATTTTTTTTTAATTTATCAAAAATGACGACGTGCAAGTTTCAATTTTTTGCTTTGGAACAGCCCTAATTTACACATAAGTATTGTAGGAGTTTGCTATTGTAAAGGTTCTTATTGAAGAATAAAGCAATTACCACAGAAAATCACTGTCATATGGCACACACAGACATTCCGAGAAAAAGTAAAACTTTCAGAAGAAGGAAAAGGGGAATTCAGGACAGCATGTGGGAGGGAAGATGGGAGTTCTTTTTATGCACAAAGAGATCCATTAACAATATCTTTATCAGTTTCCTTCTTCCTTGTTAACTGAACCAACTTCCAGTGCCCAGAATATGCGAACGTGATTGCAAATAAATGACTGGGGTGGCAGGGGGATGAGTGAGTGCACATGAAGAGGGTTGGTGGTTAATTCATGGCAAGACACGATTTGCCTGAAAACAAAACCCAAAAAACCTTTGCCTCAAACTAGTGCAGCTTTTATAGTGAGGCAAGGTGGTCTGCAACAATACGTCAGCAGCCACGAATCCCCCACGATTCTTAATTCTTCTACAGTCACGAGGCCGCCTCGGCCTGGACATCAGTGGTTTCTTGTGGATAGGGTATTTGGTATTCCAGTCATTTTATATGATAACGTTATTTTCCGAATTAGACTGTAGGCCTTCCCAGGGAGGGATTGTGTCTCCGAGCAGAGCACGCTGTATAAAGCGGTGCTCCCCAAATGTGCGTTGTTTGGCAAAGCGGCTCTCTGGGGACCCTGGATACCGATCATCGGGGACATGCTGATGATTCGAATCATGGCATCGTGAGTCGAATCATGGGCTTTGGGGGCAGACCATCTGCAGTTGGCGTCAGGTTGCCCCTCGCTATGTAACTGTACTTTAACTTAGGCAAGCCTTAGTTTGCACTTCTGTAAAAACAGGGATGACGATGATAGCGTGCACTTTAATTATAGGGTTAGTGGGAAATTAAGAGATAGTCCTTTGTAAAGCGTTTAGACAGTGTAAAATGTAAACCATTTAGCCCTAGTTTTCTAGAGGTCACTTTTTGGATGCTTCCAACACCTGATCGCTGAATGTACTGAAAACCCTCAATCTTTGGTATGAAACGTTCCTTATTCTGTTATATTGGGGGGGTAGTAGCATGGACAAATACGATGTTGGAGTGTGCCCAGATAGGTGGGTGGGGAATGAGGGAGAAGGATAGATACAATTTTAAAACAAAATAATATAATATTACATGGGGGTGGGGCATGGTCCTTGATGTCATAGAAAATAGGGAGGAAATTTGGTGTATGTATTATGCGCCTGTGAAATAGAGTACACAGGAAACATGATAAAGAAAGGTATCTACCACACATCCAATGTAAAGAGAGTTATCTGTTTTATATTTATTCTAACAGAATGTCTCCACAATTCTATAAAGTACGAGGCACTATAGAAATGGAAGGTATTAGCAAGTTCTTGCGATTCACCCAAACACATGCACTGACATAAACAGACTCAGAATAGGGAATATCCATCCCTAAATCCAATGCAATGAGCACAAATACTTGCCGTGCTTACATTGAAACAATAGCAGAGTGTGTTATACTGACACATGCATGTAATTACTTACAGCCATGAATCACTTAATGACAGGTATATGTGCTGAGAAATGCATCATTAGGCAATTTTGTCGTCGTGTAAACAACATAGACTGCACTCACACAGACCTAGATGCGATAGCCTACTACACACCTAGGCTATAAGGTGTAGCCTGTTGCTCGTAGACTACAAATCTGTGCAGCGTGTTACTATGCTGAATAGCGTAAGCAATTGTAACACAATGGTAAGTATCTGTGTTTCTAAACATAAAAAAAAGTACAGTAAAAATAAGGAATAAAAGATATAAAATGGCGCACCAGTATAGGAGACGTACCATGAATGGAGCTTGCAGGACTGGAAGTTGCTCTGGGTGAGTCAGTGGGTGAGGGCAGGTCAATGTGAAGGCCTAGAACGTCACTGTCCACTACTGTAGACTTTCTGTGAACATGGTACACTTAGGCTACACTAAATTTATTTAAAAATATTTTTTCACTAGTAAATTAACCTTAGCTTAGAGTCACTTTTTTACTTTGTAAACTTTTCAATTTTTAAAAAACTTTTTGTCTCTTTTGGGATAACACTTAGCTTAAAACATAAACATATTTATTTATTGTATTTATTGTACAGCTGTACAAAAAATATTTCTATCCATATTCTATGAGCTTTTTTCTATTTTTAAAATTCGTTTTTTACTTTTTAAACTTTTTCGTGAAATGCTGAGATGCAAAGACACACATTAACCTAGGTCTACACAGGGTCAGGATCATCCATGTCACACCATCTTTCACTGGAAGGTCTTCAGGGGCAGTAACACACGTGGAGCTGTCATCTCCTGTGATAACGGTGCCTTCTTCTAGAACACCTCCTGAAGGACTGACCTGAGGCTGTTTTGCAGTTAACTTTTTTTTTTAAAAAAATAAGTAGAAGGAGTACACTCTAAAATATGATAATAAAAAGTATAGTGTAGTAAAAACATAAATCAATGACATCGTTGTTTAGTATCATTATCAAGTATTATTTATTGCACATAAATGCATGTGCTGTACTTTTATACAACTGATAGCACAGGTAGGTTTGTTCATACCGACATCTCTGGAAAAATGTGTAATGCATGGTGCTATGATAGTACAATGGCTGTGTCACTAAGTGATAGGAAGTTTTTAGCTCATAATCCTATGGGACCATCATATTTGCAGTTCTTTGGTGACCAAAACGTCATTACGTGGCACATGACTGTATTTCTATGCATGCTGATACACAAAATGTAAAGTATCCTTATTTTTCTTTTGCCATCAGGTAAAGTTACATTTATGCCCAAAACACTGGAGAATAGTTAATTCACTGACTACAGAGGAATTCTGATGGGCTAAGACTAGGGTGAAAATGGCAAGCTCTATATGTTACATATGTTTAAGTGTAAACAAAGAAGTGTATACATGAACACATGTGTGTGTCTAAAATTGCATTTTGTATAAGCTAATTTTTCCCTCACAGTAGGAAGCTTGCAGTTATTAACTGTAGCAAAGTCTTCTGGTCCCCTACCCCAATAGCTGTTCTTCCCTTCTTCTTTAGTGACAAAACTCTCAAGTACATGACTGCCCGCAAGTAAAGCTTTCCCAGCTTTCTTTGCAGCTAGATATCTCCCTATGACAAATTCTGGACGATGAAATGCATGTGGAAGTGTTTTGTGCAGTTTACAGGAAGCTTCCTTAAAAGACCATGAATATGCCTTTTGACCCTTTCTTCTTAGTTGCTTTCCATTATCTGGAATATGGACGTGATGGCTGGAGCTTGGGCTGACATGATGGACCACAAGGATGAGAGCCACATTATAAGGAGGCTGGAGAGGAGAGCTGGAGGAAGTTTCTTAATTTAATGACTTCCTAAAGTTACCATACCAGCCCAGGGCTGCATCCTTCCCAACTTCGTTTCCATAATAAATAAATCAACGTTGGTGGAGATATACACTGGTGCAGCCGTTATGGAAAACTGTATGGCAGGGTGGGGGGTTCCTAAAAAAATTAAAATAACACTAATATATGATCCAGCACTCCTATTCCTGGGTTACATCTAAAGGAAATGAAGTCAGTATGTTGAAGAGATATCTGCACTCTCATATTCATTGCAGCACTATTCACAATAGTCTGGGTATGGAATCAATCTAAGTGTCCATCGACAGGTGAATAGATAAGAAAAACATGGTATATGTACAATGGAATACTAGTCAGCGTTTAAAAAGGAGATCCTGTCATTTGTGACATGGGTGAACCGAAAGGCTGTCATGCTAAGTGAAATAAGACAGACACAGAAAGACAGATACTGCGTGATCTCACTTATATGTGGACTCTAAAAAGTTGAACTCATAGAAGGAGAGAATGGAATGGCAGTTACCAGGGGTGAGGAGAATGAGGAGATGCTGATCAAAGGGCAGAAAGGTTTATTTCTGAGGATAGACTAGCCCAATGTGTTCTGGTTGGGTGGGAGACGAATGTGGGACCTTCTTCCATGCAATTATTCAGAGACCAATCTTTTTCCATCTCGGCCACCAGAGACTCCAATCATCTTCCATATATGGCCTCCCAAGTCCCCACAGAATAGAAATAGATATCACATAGGATTATACAAGGAGATTTAACATGGTCCATGCCTAGGGTGGCATTTGACACTTCTACCAACAAGCTATTGGCCAGAACTCTGTTGTATGGCCCAAAATTAACTGCAAGAGAGTCTGAGAAATTTTGTCTAGCTGTATTCCCAGAAAGAAGAAACAAGAGCATAGCCTTCACTTACCTAGTAAATAAACAGAAAATATAGTTTCCAATATCCCCGTTTTAAATTTATTTTCTAAAGGCCCACTTAACAAGGGCCACATGCTTAAGGATACAACTCACTATGTCACAAAATCGTCTTCTTACATCATCTTAATATTGAAGCATCTAAGACTCAAACATTTCTAATAATGGAAGATGAGCCTCCAAAATGGTGTGGCTTTAATCTCCAGCCCTGGCCAGCTACTGTTCTTCTTATTCCTACTGTTGCCCTTCTTCCTTGTTTGTGTGCTTTCCCATGATGAGGCATAATTTTTGAACATCTATAGAGGACATTAAGAAAAGCTTCCATAGGGCTTTATATCCCAGCACTTTGGGAGGCTGAGGCAGGCGGATCATGAGGTCAGGAGATCGAGACCATCCTGGCTAACATGATGAAACCCTATCTCTACTAAAAATACAAAAAATTAGCTGGGCGTGGTGGTGGGCGCCTGTAGTCCCAGCTACTCAGGAGGCTGAGGCAGGAGAATGGCGTGAACCCGGGAGGTGGAGCTTGCAGTCAGCTGTGATTGCGCCACTGCACTCCAGCCTGGGTGACAGAGCGAGACTCCGTCTCAAAAAAAAAAAAAAAAAAGAGGCGGGGCATGGTGGCTCATGCTCATAATTTCTCTATTCAGAGTTTAGCATCATCATCAATAATTATTTGGGAGGCTGAGGCAGGAGGATCACTTGAGGCTAAGAGTTTGAGACCAGCCTGGGCAACAAAGCAAGACCCCATCTCTACAAAAATTTTTTTAAAAAAATTAATTAGCCAGGCATAGTGGTGCACACTTGAGGTCCCAGCTATTTGGGAGGCTGATACAGGAGCATCACTTGAGCCTGGGAGATAGAGGCTGCAGTGAGTGCTGATTACGCCACTGCACTACAGCCTGGGAGACAGAGCAAGACCCTGTCTCAAAAAAAAAAAATTCACTCAACTGGTAGTCTGGGAGCATATTGCTAGAGATAACAATGGATCATTGAGGCAGATAGAGCTTTTTCATTTCCTTTTATACTACTGTTGTGTATTTTATAGGCTATTGTTATAATAAGCTACCTGATACTTGGGCAAAATAAGATCATTTAGGGTATTTTTTTTAACAGGGTGAGACACTTCAAAAACAGACAGTCAGACAGACAGATATATAGATAGAATTCTATTTTCCTCCAAAAAATCAATCACGATGGTTTTATTGAACCAACGTTTCCCACAAATTCTGGACAATTACCAAAGACAATCCATTTCAGGAAACATGATTGAGATAAAAATAATAGATGCAAAAGGAATAACGTTTAAAATTCCATTTCGGCTTAATAATGAGTTTGTGGCCTGCATCATAAGGCAAGTTATTATCCATCACATCTTATCATGAGACTCTTTCTTGCATTTTTATAAAAATTTTACAGCCTCTATTTTCAGAACTGTCCAGAAGATGTTGTTACTGTTCACTGTTGTTTCCTTTGATGGTTTGATTTTTGAAGTTCAGCTCTTTTTCAGAGTTTTGAGGCATATGATAGGCAGAAGGTAAATTTTAGGGGATTTGTCTATTTCTTAGGGGGAAAATGAAGCAAGATTTAACTCTTTGGCTTGTTCACTGGAAATACAAAAATGAATTTAAAATGTTTCTATTAACTAAAATCTGAAGTATTGATGTTTATTTAGGGTACAAGAGGAAATTGTACAAAAATACTTTTCTAAAACCAGGAAACAATTTGAAGTTAAAAATGAAAAGACTTTTGATTTGTTTTTGGTATGTTTCAAGGAAGCCCCATTTGGGGGTTATTTGGGTTTAGAATTACTGGGGTCACATGTCTAACAGTCCTGGCACGTAGCAGGCACTGAAATAGTTTTTGAACCACGAATGTGAATGACCAGGACCCCGCAGGACTGGGAGAAGAAGATCACCAAGAGGGAGACTTGAGAGGCGGGGCGTGGTCTTCGTTTCTGGTAAAGAATGAGAGGTTGCCTGAGAATGCCTAGCCCTGCAGCCCACAGGGAACCCTAGCATCTCTAAAGAGATGTAGAGGATAAAGTTCCTAACATGTAATTATTCCACTCTCATCTACCATAAGGAAATCACCAAGTATCTGCCAGAGGTTTGTGGCTTAGGGAAGGAGGAGGGATTGCTCAGCTACCTGACCGTGGCTCTGAGCTGTAGGAAAACCATCAGGAATTCTTCAGCCCTCCTGTGTCTTCTGGTATGGAGCCAGAACTAGACTAATCCCTTCTTTCCCCCAAATATTTCTCCATGTGTCCAGGCTTGTAGATCTGACTACGGGCCTCGGTCACTAATTCACAGCCTTTAATGCTCATCAGAATCGCCTGGGGGCTTTTCCCACAATACTGGTACCAGGGTCCCACCTCAGACTTACTGAACCCAAATCTCCAAGGATAGGGTCTTGGCATGGGATCCGAGGATATGTGCCTTTTAAAGCCTCCCTGTTGAAGCCGTTGCTCATCAAAGATCAAGAAACCCTGGCCTGGCTTACCTCTGCAGTTGAACGAAGCATATTGTTACTTGGGGCTTTGAATGCAGTTGTCACAGCCTTTGGTCACCAGCTTGATCTGAAAAGACTAAATTCATGTCCTCAGTCACCAGTGACTGTGTGATCATGAGTGAAATGCTTAACCTCACTGCAGTCTCTGTCCTCACCCCTAAGATGCAGGGACTAGTCTGGGTATCTTTATAACGTGCCACCGTCTTAAACAACTTATCCAATTCCTAACCATCTGGACTGAGTTTCTGTGAACATACGAACACTCAAAAAAAGAAAGACTGAATAAGTGCAGGTGGACTATTAACAACTACAGAAACCGTAACAGTCTGGATACTCATTTAACACCATTAAAAGAATTAATGCATTTCTTGGTAAATAAGTGGTCAGAGCATGACTAAATATGCCTAATATTTTTTTTCTTTAGAAAACCCAGAAAGCACATCATTTCCAGTTCAGAACAACCTGGTGTATAATCAAAGATACTTTCAAACAAGAGGCCAGTCAATGTCAAAATACTGGATTACAGTTGTGAGACTATCAAATAACTAAAAAATGAGATTATCATTTTTCAGATTCCTTTATTATCTCCAGTGCTCAAGCTACAGACAGAAAGGAAAAAAAAAGACTACTTGGGATGAACATTGTGTGGAATTTTTTATTTAGCCTGCTGTCTTTTTGAAATACCGATTTTCATCTATTCTGAGTCTTTTGATATAGACCAGTTAAACTTGAATGAACAGTCTTTTTGTCTAGCTTGCCTCATCCTAATAACAAGAATGGAGTGTGCTTTTTTCCCCTTCAGTAGTTTATAAATAGTCCTTATAAAACTGCCCATTACCTTTTTATATATGCTAAGCTCATTACTGAAAAATTACACCTCCTCACACCTCCAGGCCTTTCTACGTCTAAATGAAACTCTTTGCACTTAAATGAATATGGCAGGAAAAATCAGCAAATACTAATGTTGAAACCCCAAGGGGGCAGCCTGCACACAGATGAAAATATGACCGTGCACATACACAGTTTTTGTTGCATGACACCAGGCCTCGAGGAGAAAACCAAGCCAACCCCTGCATAAGAGATTTCACAGGGGTAAGTAAAAGAACCCAGGGCTCTGGTATACCCAGATTCAGATGTCAACTCAAAAAAGTCCATAGAAACCCTGACGTTGTTTCAAAGCACAGCATAAGATTAACAGTGCATAAACCACAGCACACTTTTGTTAAATTCACATTTACTTTATAATACATAGCACCAACTTTGCAGTCAGATGTCGAGGCAGCAGGCAAAACAAGTTATTTTTAGGAGTCTGGCCAAGGACCATTTGCTCATTCATGAGAGTGTGCTCTAAGAAGTCCAAAGCCAAGATATCAAGATAGGCCATTATCCAGGCAAAGGCTGCAGGGCCAAACCCCCTCACAAGGGGAGTGCCATCCGCCACCCAGGGAACCAAAGGAGAGACAATGTGTGGTTAACACAGGCCCATTGCTATTATAAGAAAAATAGCCAGGAGCATAACCACTGATGGTGATCAGGGCATTTGCTATTCAAAGGATGGCTTATTGGTTGGTTTGGCTAAAGACTTGGCCAAGGAATCTAACAGGCAAAATTTATCTGAAGACCAATTTACTTCTTAGGAAAGACAGTCAGGTAAGGGACCAACTATAGCAGCAATTTCAGCTAACACTGAAATGCACCTTGCTTAGTTCCTACTGCTTTGCTGGCAGTTTCCTAACTGTTACCAGAGCTGCAGAACCACAGCTTCCCATTTCTTCAAGATGAATTGCAGCAAATCAGAAGTGATTTGGACACACAGAATGCCTTTTCCATGTGATATACCTAGCATGGGCTGGGAAGGAAGAGCAATAAGAAATACCTTGGGGCCAGGTGTGGTGGCTCACGCCTGTCATCCCAGCACTTTGGGAGGCCGAGGCGGGCGGATTGCCTGAGGTCAGGAGTTCGAGACCAGTCTGGCCAACGTGGTGAAACCCCGTCTCTACTAAAAATACAAAAAAAAATAACCAGGCGTGGTGGCATGCACCTGTAATCCCAGCTGCTCAGGAGGCTGAGGCAGGAGAATCACTTGAACCAGGGAGGTGGAGATTGAAGTGAGCCAAGATCGAGCCACTGCACACCAGCCTGGGGGATGGAGCGAGACTCCGTCTCAGAAAAAAAAAAGAAAAAAAGAAACACCTTGGGAAGTGAAGGATATAGAATACCTTATTCATTAGTTTAGTTGTTAAGGTTTTGTTGAGCTTTTTTTCACATGCCATGTACTGTGGCAGGCAGGAGGAATATCAAGACGCACAGAACACCGCCCTGCCTTCTAGCACTTCCATGCATCCTGTCATCTATGAATAATAATATTGCAAACAAATACGCCACTCTCACTACAGTTCCTTGAGTTTACCCTAAGAGAAAGGGGTTGGAACCTATTCATTTTTGCATAAATGATTCTCTTTCTGACGAGTGTGACAGTGTTGCCCACCCCACTTTCCCTTAGGTGGAGCCTCGTGACTAATTCTGTCTGATGGACTGTGGACCTGTGAATCCTACAGGTCAGAATCGAAGAGGCAGCGCCCAACGCTCCAGCTGTCTCATCCCTTGCCTAGGCAGTCAAGGAAACCTCCTGCCGAGACGGCAGAGCTGCACCGGTTACAGCATGAAGGGCGGGTGCCGGGGAGGGTCACCCAGCCTGCGGCGGACCTCAGGAGTGAGAAGAGGCACTAGACGTGGAGGTCGTTTTTCGTTTTTGCTTTTGTTTTGTACTGCAATATAGTACCTGTTTCATACCATTAATAAATGTCTGTTTTGCCTAGGACTTTTAGAGAAGACAAGAAATCACAGACACTAGAGATGAAGAGGCTTTATGGATTAATAGACTTACCTAGTGCAGATCAATCTCCCAGTGGAAAGAGATCAACTTCTCCCGCTGTGCTTTTTCCTCTCAATCAGTGTGGCTGTCACAGGGACTGTTCCCAAGGCTCTGAGGTGTTGGAGCTGCTGCCTCCCTCAAGCCCAGCTTCTCTGGACACCCCGATGCCTTCGGGTAGTCTAGCCTCTGCGCATCCCTATCTCTTTTCTTCCTAATTTAGTGGAGGCAAGATTGGGATTTTCCAACTGAAACTTCATTAGTAAGAAATGAAGATAAAATAAGTACAAATGTATAGAAACAGATGGATTTGCTGAGTATAGATTTCTAATCAAAATGGATTTGATCCTCCTTTTCCATAACATTGGGAAGATATGTTTTGATCGTTGCATTCTGAACGCGTTCAGTTCAAACATACCTAAAACAGAAAGGGGAGTCTGAGGTACCTCATGACTTGGCCAGATACTGGCTTTGCTTATCTACCCAAGATTACAACAACATAAGAGACACCATCTTTTCTATGGAACAATCATATTCCCTCTGAACAATACAACTCTTCAATAGCAATATTCTCATTAACAATTAATTTGTGATGTTAGAGCACTTTGTATGTTCCAAGTAACAGCTATAGCATTGTGAACAATAATAGTCATTGCTGTATTTTAAGCCTATTCATGCACAGAAGAGAGTAAGGAAGTTCTTTATAATGTAAATGATTCCCAAGTTCTAGAAATTCAGTTTATCCTTATAAATATGACTCAAGTTCAAATTATTCTATTACAATATATAATTGTTGGGGCAACAAGCTTTTATTTAGTTTTCAATTCTTTAAAAATAAAGAATCTATATTGAATCTTATTTTGAGGTAGAAGTGGCCACAGATGGAAAGTTAATGCTTTCAAGGTACAGTTTAACTCTCTGGAAGGAGTAAATCATATTTATTTCTGGTTCAAAAAAATTAAAGAAACTTTCTTCTTATGTGTACCTTTTTTTTCCTTTTTTTTTTTTTTTTCTTTGAGAGAGAGTCTCACTCTGTTGCCCAGGCTGGAGTGCAGTGGCACGATCTGGGCTCACTGCAACCTCCACCTCCCGGGTTCAAGTGATTCTTGTGCCTCAGCCTCCCGAGTAGCTGGATTACAGGAGTGCACCACCATGCCTGGCTAATTTTTGTATTTTTAGTAGAGGTGGGGTTTCACCATGTTGGCCAGGCTGGTCTCGAACTCCTGGGTTCAGGTGGTCTGCCTGCCTTAGCCTCCCAAAGTGCTGGGATTACAGGTGTGAGCCACCGTGCCTGGCCATGTGTACCATTTTTTTAACCTTCTGTAAACCCAGTGTTTCATAGGGGAGTATGATATAATGATTAAGAGCACAGACTCTGGAGGTAGATTCGTGGATTTTAATTCCTCCTCCACCACTTAAATACCTATGTGACCTTGAGCAAGTTCCTCAACCCTCCTGGGCATCATCTAACCTGTAACATGAAGATCATAACTGTCCCTGTCTTAAAGAAGTACCTGACATACTGCATGCAATTAAAGTGTTTGTTAAATAGAAATGCATTGCCAGATGCAGTGATGCACACCTGTAGTCCCTGCTGCTCTGAATCTCTTGAACCCAGGAGTTCAAGCCTGCGGTGTGCTATAATTGTGCCTATCAGTAACCACTGCTCTCCAGCCTGGGCAACATTTTACTCTTAAAAAAATTAAAAAAATTCATGAACTACCTGGGAAGCCAAACACCAAGAATACAAATACTTTATTCTCCATAATACTCCAAGGTAGAAGGCAGAAAAGAAAACATTCCTAGGCCGACCTCCATAAGAGCGATGGGTACAGGCTGTTTAGGGAACTCAAATTCAGAAGACTCTCGGAGCCTTTGGCTAACTACATGACAGCAAATGACTCAGATATGCCAAAGTTAGAATGAAGATTTTCCAGGGCCAGCAGGATCCACTAGAGCACTGCTAGTGGGAGTAAAGCTCATATTGGCACGCCCAGCTCAGCTGAGCACCAACTGAGCCGTGGCATTGGTAGCACACCCACATTTGCACCTCTGTATTAGGGAATCCAAGAGCTCTGACAATCAAAGAGATTTGTTTGTTTGTTTGTTTTCGTAAGTGAAAAACAAACTCATTTGGCATCAAAGCTTGTCTTGAACTGAGATGAGGCTATTTGGAGTCTTTACTTATTTCACTGAGTGAATCTTCGTATGTTTCACTGCAGAAACATCGATGAGTTTGCTTATGAGTGCTGCCCCAAGTCTTCCTAGGATGTCATGTTATATGATTTATGCACCATGTTACCTTTCTAAAATCTGCAAACTTCTGAATTCCGAATCCCATCTGGCCCCAAGCATTTCAGATGAGGGATTATGGACCCGTACTTTCTTACATGTGATGATTTCTGCTTGGAAATGGGGAGGTCATTGACAGCTCCATGCTGTCTCCAATGTTGGAATGTGAGCTTCATGGAATCTTCTTCTCTTGCCTCAAAGCCAGAAGGTAGAAAAAAGAATGGAGCCTCCAATGAGAGAGAGAGAGAGACTTTGACAAAATATTTTAATAGTTCCAGGAAGTCTTTTCTCCTGAAACTACTGCTGTGTGAGTGTGAGGCTTGCTGTAAAAATGTGTAACAGGTGTCTGGATGGGAACTGAGATACAGAAGGCATGGGTGATCAAACCCTAGGGTCTTAGCAACAGCAATATTTTCCCTCCCTCAATAATCCATGGGTCGAGAGTTAGCCCTAAACAGCAGGAGGGTGTCAGGGATGAGTGTGAAAACATCAGCTCTACACAGTAGGTGTATAGACCACAAACTGCTCTAACAGAAAGGCTCTGCTGCCTCCCACACCACATTTATGTTTGCATTTGGTCACTAAGTCCTTCCCCAATCTCATCCACCTTGCTTACTCAGAGTATCCAAGAAGGCAGCCAATAATAGTTAAAGTGATGGGCAGACAATTCCTCCCACTCATCTTGGGGGCTTGGATCCTGTCATCGCTGATCTTTCTTATGGATTAGACCAGGTGCCTTCTAAACTTCTCACCTATAAACTTAACAACTCCTACAAAACAATGCCACCCAGATGGCTGCAGGAGCACTGCTACCTCTTGACACTTAGATGATTTTGGCTCAGAGCTCCAAATCCTCATCCTGCAGAAGTTAAAACCCCTCCCCAAGGAACCTATGAATTCCTGGTATAGAAAATCTGTCTTTCTCATGATCACCTCGTCCTACAAGTGTTGTCACTGGACTGTACCAGAGACCCAGAGGTGAAACTTAATTTCTGCTCCCAGAAAACGCACTCACAAAGAGCAAATTAAGTATGGAGTAGACTTATGCAAAGATCTGGAGGGAGGCAAAGAGGATGTTTACATGGCTATGGCTCAAAACAAGTTCAAATTGAATATTAGACATCACAGTGCTTTAAAAATAAAATCACCCACTCTATTATAGGGCACATTTGACTCTTCCTTTTATTAATAACTGTAACCCAGACCATCCAACAGAAAAACAATCTACGCATGCAATTTAATATTTCCTGGTAGTGGTATTAAAAATTAATTTATTGATTTTAACCTACCTTGTTTTATCCAATATTGGGAATTTGAATTTCAACATGTAATCAAAATTTAAAAGTATTAATGATTGTTTTAACATTCTTTTTTCATAATGTCTTTCAACACAGTGTATATTTTACACTTACTGAGCTCATTTCAAGAGCTCAGTAGCCAAATGTGGCTCATGGCTGTCTCAGTGGCCAGCCTGTTCTTCTCTCCACCCCAGCCTCCCTTCTTGAGCCCTTCCTCACCACGCTCACAAATAGTCCCAGGAAAGTTCAAATTCCTCTTGATTTTACAAGCCCCTCCCTGGCATCCGCTCCTATATCCCGGGCCTATTTGTGCTTAGTCAATTTCTGTTTTTACAGAGCCATTTTCCTTAGAAGTGAGTTGGACTTTGAATAGCAATTTCTTTTATTCTCTTACAGTAGAAACCATTATTATCATCTCAATCCCACAGAGAGGGAAACTTGAGCCCCAAAGTTAAAGACATCACAGCTAACACGGTAAGATCATGGCAAGTGCAAGGTCAGCCACAGCTCCTCCGGGGTTGCCTTTCCGCTCCAAAAGGGTGAAAGCACAGGGCCCAGAGCTGTGGACTGGCTGTGTTGTTCCCCTGATTTACTCTCTGGGTCCATCACGAGCCTGTGTGGGGCTCCCAATGTCCTAGGCTCAGTTGGACCTTTGCTCTTTCCTCTCCCTATACTCTCTCTGACAATGAAATCTTTACCTCAACCTTCAGTCCCATATCTCCAGCTGCCTACTAGACACTTCTCGATATTTGCATGTAAAACAGAATTACCTGCCGCCTCTCTCTCTCCACCCCCACCACCCTCCCGCTGTCCTATGTACACACTCCAGCTCTTTGTAAGACATAAGACATAGTCTCTGTCAACCCACAACCCAGGTCACCTTGGCCCCGCACCTCTTTCGTGCTCCGCAACCTGCCGACTACAATTTTATAAGTGTGATTTTGAGACTTTTAAGTGGTAAACTGAATGTTATGAGACAAGTTTACTAACTTTGAAACACTATTAGAATACTTGATAGAACTTGAGAGTCACAATATTCATAACTCCCAATTTAACCAGATTTATAAAACTTTAAAATCGTTGGAAGGTTTTGTTTGTTAGGGTTATTAACTTAAGCCAGATCAGATATTTGAGTTGCTTAGAAAGCTAATTAAGTGTATTAAGTTTATCACTGCAGTTTAAAATGCTTAAAGGAAACTAATAATTAACATAAATGGCACTAATAGTTTAAGGGGAATTTAGTCCTTTCAACTCAAGCCAGTCAAAAACTACTCAAAGGGCTGTGTGAGGTGGCTCATGCCTGCAATCTCAGTGTTTTGGAAGAAGCTGATGGGGGAGGATCCCTTGAGGCCAGGAGTTTGAAGTTACAGTAAGCTATGATTGCGCCACTGCACTCCAGCCTGGGTAACAGAGAATTTGCCTGAGGCCAGGAGCTGGAGACCAGCCTGGCTAACATAGTGAAACTCTGTCTCTACAAAAAAAACAAAACAAAACAAAACAAAAAAAAACAAAAAAAAGGCTCTAGGAAACTGGGCTTTTACATTTGTCATTCTAATAAATTAAATATTACACTAAAACGCCCAGGTCTATTGTGCCCCTTGAAGATGTGGGGAGGTGGCTTCTCAACTCTTTAAGCGACCATGAGGTCCACTGTTGGGCGGCCATCTTTGTTACTGAGTTTGTCAAAGAAGACCACAGTCAGGTCATTTTCCAGTGGTGGCTCAGTGGTGCCACACCAGGCAAGGAGATGGGCCGGCGGGGCAGGGAGGATGGAGTGGAGTGGAGAAGGCCCATCAACCTTGAGGGAGGCTGGAGCCCCAGAAAACAGAAGAGCCCTTTGCACACATGCTTCAGCTTGGTGCTATTCCCAGAGCTCTTTTGAGGGCACCTTCTCATCTGCCCTCAAGTGCATTCATTATTCCCAATTGTTCAGCCATGGCAGCTGACACTCCATGAGGGTTGGTGACAAGTTCAAGTCCCAGGCCTACAGGCAGCAGAACCTGAGGGCCCCTGTGCCTCCTGGGTCCTGGTTCTCAGGTTGTCACCACCACACTCCACTGTCCTGAGAAATCAAACACAAACTCTCATGGAGAAGCAGAGAGGTCCCATGGAGCAGATCAATCAAATCTGTAAGCACATATTACATGACTGTCTTGAGATAAGGCTGAAAAATACTTGCCATGGCTTTCATGCTTCTGTACAGTGTGACTATTGTCTCTCTCAGTGGACTCCATTTTAATGACACAGCACTGTCCCCAGCAGGAGCCTGTCTGGTGAATGCAAGTGGGGCCCGCAGTATTTAAATCACATTCAACACTGTAGGCACTCCAAGATGGAAGGAGAATTCCCTAATTAAAGTTTTGTTAGATGGCTGTCTTCACTGTTATTAATTTTATCAAAACAGGGCTTCCTTATAGTGTTTCAGGGGCACCATCTTCATAGTTAAAAATCTGCTTTTGAGGAAAATGGGGGAGGGGGACCCAGCACAAACAAAGTAAAGGATATTTCACAGATGCTTTAATAAAATAAGAGGCAGAAAAGAAAATAAGGCAGTTAGCCCATGTATATTTTTGTTTGTTTCAAAGCCATTATAATTAGGAGATGAAATAAAAGATCAATATGTCAGACCCATTATCAGTTACCATTTTAGTCATCAAGCCATATGCCTATCATGTTTCTTTGATAATAGCCAAACACAAACATTGGGACAAAAATGAAGAATTGCTGTAGTACTAAAAAAAAAAAAAAACCTAGATATTCCTCTTCCTTAGAGCTAACTTTTGCCACTTATTTGAGCTATAAAAACAATAATGTTATATGTAGGGTTGCTAGATTTAGCAGACAAAATACAGGACACTCAGTGTCTTAGTCGCTTTTGTGTTGCTATAAAGGCATACCTGAGACTGAGTACGTTATACAGAAAAAAAGGTAGATTTGGCTCATGATTCTGACGGCTGGAAAGTTCAAGACTGGGCATCTGCATCTGGTGAGGGCATTAGGCTGCTTCATGATGGAAGGTGAAGAGGAGTCAGTATGTGCAGGGATTGTATGGCGAGAGAGGAAGCAAGAGAGAGTGGGAGGTCCTAGGCTTTTTTTTTTTTTGAGACCTCCATCACCCAGGCTGGAGTGAAGTGGTGCAATCTTGGCTCTCTGCAACCTCCGCCTCCTGGGTTCAAGTGATTCTCCTGCCTCAGCCTCCGAAGTAACTGGATTACAGGCATGCACCACCACGCCCGGCTAATTTTGTCTCAAACTCTTGACCTCAGGTGATCTGCCTGCCTTGGCCTCCCAGAATGCTGGGATTACAGGCGTAAGCCACCACATCCAGCCGGTGCTAGGCTCTTTTTAACAAACCACTCTCATGGGAACTAAGAGTGAGAACTCACTCACTCACCACTCTCCACCCCCCAGGGCATTCATCTATTCATGAGGATCACCCCGTGACCCAAACACCTCCCATTAGCCCCACCCCCAACATTGGGGATCAAATTTCAACATGAGGTTTGGCAGAGACAAATATCCAAACCATAACACCCAGTTAAAATTTTCGTATAAGTATATTCCACATACTGCATGGGACATGATGTAATATTTAGGACATGACTTAAACTAAAAAATTGTTATAAAAATGTTCATTGTTTATGTTAAATTCAAATTTAATTAGGAGTCCTGTGTTTTACCTGGCAACCATAGATGTACGGTCATTGTGGTTATGCATGCCTAGCATCTGTGAAATGTCCCCCTCCCTTCATTTTCCTCAAAAGCAGATTTGTTTGTTTGTTTGTTTTGTTTTGTTTTGAGATGGAGTTTCACTCTTGTTGCCCAGGCTGGAGTGCAATGGCACGATCTCCGCTCACTGCAAGCTCTGCCTCCTGGGTTCAAGCGATTCTCCTGCCTCAGCCTCCCAAGTAGCTGGGATTACAGGCATGCACCACCACGCCCGGCTAATTTTGTATTTTTAGTAGAGACGGGGTTTCTCCATGTTGGTAAGTCTGGTCTTGAACTCCCGACCTCAGGTGATCTGCCCGCCTTGGCCTCCCAAAATGCTGGGATTACAGGCATGAGGCACTGCGCCCGGCCCAAAAGCAGATTTTTAATTGTAAAGATAGTGCCCCTGAAACACTGTAAGGAAGCCCTGTTTTGATAAAAATGAGTAACAGTTAAGACAGCCACTTAACAAAACTTTAGAAAAAAAATTAAACAGGTAGCACAGGCATAGTCTTCTTTAGTTATCATTTCACTGTTGGATAAAGCAGTCTTTCCTAACCTGATAGAGTTTCCATCTTAGAAAAGTGGAGTCTGGAGGAAGTTGACCAGGGTTACTTAGCTAGACTGCAGTGGAACAGAGTTCAGATCCAGGTCTGTGGAAGTCCAAAGCAGCTCTTCATCATGACCCTGTATCACCTCTCAGACACAGAGCTAATAATGCAGGCAACCATGGCTTTAAAAAAAAAATGTGGTAAAATACACATAACAAAATCTTAATGATTTTTTTTTTTTTTTTTTTTTTGAGATGGAGTCTTGCTCTGTCTCCCAGGCTGGAGTGCAGTGGCATGATCTCAGCTCACTGCAAGCTCCACCTCCCGGGTTCACGCCATTCTCCTGCCTCAGCCTCCTGAGTAGCTGGGACTACAGGCGCCGCCACCACACCCAGCTAATTTTTTTGTATTTTTAGTAGAGACGGAGTTTCATCGTGTTGGCCAGGATGGTCTTGATCTCCTGACCTCGTGATCTGCCCGCCTCAGCCTCCTAAAGTGCTGGGATTACAGGTGTGAGCCACTGCGCCCAGCCAAAATCTTAACGATTTTTAAGTGTGCAGTTCATTAAGTGTTAAGTACATTGACATTACTGTGCAAACAATCTCTAGAACTCTTGCAAAACTGCAACTCTGTTCTACAAAACAACAACTCCTCGTTCTTCCTCTGGTCAGTCTCTGGCAACCACCATTCTCTTTTCTATCTCTGTAAATTTGACTGCTGTAGACACCTCATAGAAATGAAGTCATGCTGTATTTGTCCTCTTGTGACCTGCCTGTTTTTCACTTGGCATAACGTCCCCAAGGTTCATCTGTGTTGTAGCATGTGTCAGAACTCCCTTCCTTTTGAAGGCAGAATAGTATTCCATTGTATGGATATAGCACATTTTAGTTGACCCAAAGATCCACAGATGAACACTTGGGTTGCTTCCAACTCTTGACTATTGTGAAGAGTATTGCTATAAACATGGGTGTACAAATATCTGTTCAAGACTCTGCTTTCAGTTCTCTTAGGTATATATGCAGAAGTAGAATTGCTGAATCATATGATAATTCTCTTTTTAATTTTTTGAGACACCACCATACTGTTTTCTACAGTGGCTACACCACTTTATATTCCCACCAATGGTGCACTAGAGTTTCAATACCCCACATCCTCACCAACACTTTTATTTTCTGTTGTTTTAAAAATAGCAGTCCTCCTAATGGATGTGAGGAGGGCTCCAGGACGAAATCCATGTCTCCATGACAAAATCAAATAAACCATTAGAGTTGATTTTGTTTTTATTAATCTAATTATTTGTTTTGTTGGAATCTGAAGAGATTATTTTACAGAGTTATTTATGCCATTACTATTATAATGAACACTAACATGGTTATTACTAATAGTAATGAGCAGTGTATACTGAGCACCTACTGGAACCAGGCATTAACTGGGTGCTATGCAACCATTCTCATTCAGTCCTTGCAACAACCCTACAAAGTAGATGCTCACCAGTATTGTTTTCATGTGACAGATGAGGAAAAGGCTGCTTAGAGAGAAGTTAAGTAACTTGTCCAATGTTATGAAACTTGTAAAGCTGGGATTTCAATCCAAATATTCTGACTCCAGCAGGGAATGGAGGCTCACACAGGTAATCCCAGCACTTGGGAGGCCAAGGTGGGGGGATCACTTGAGGCCAGTTCAAGACCAGCCTACGTAGTGAGATGGGGCAATGTCGCTACAAAAAAAGTGAAAAAAATTACACAGGCATGGTGGTGCACACCTGTAGTTTTAGCTATTCAGGAGGCTGAGGAAGGAGTTTCATTTGAGCCTGAGAGTTCAAGCTGGCAGTGAACTATGATCACACTATTGCACTCCAGCCTGGGAGACAGAGTGAGACCCTGTCTCTAAAAAAATAAAAATTAAAAAAAAATGAATTATTGTAAACTCACTATTTAAAAACCCAAATATTCTGATTCCTACACATGACCCTTTCGATGGAGCTTCATAAGAAAACACCACCCTCCCACTCAAGATGATCAATTTGAGGGTCATTAAAAATGTGTTGTACCATGGCACCTTTTGAATATGACTCCTTTCAGAGAACTTGAAAGCTTCTTTTTAAAACCTGCTTTATTAAGCTATAATTCACCTATCATAAAATTCACCCATTTAAAGTGTACAATTCAGTGGTTTTTAGTATGTTCACAGATACATGCAAACGCCATTATAGCCAATTTTAGAACATTTTCATCACCTCAGAAAGAAACTTTGTACCCTTTGGCCATTGCCTCTCATTCGCCTGATTCCCCCTGCGCCTAAGCAACTACTAATATACTCTCTGCCTCTGTTGATTTTCCTATTCTCGACTTGCATATGAATTAGATCACATAGTATATATTTTTTTTGTGATTATTGCCCTTGGCATAATGTTTTTAAGGTTCATCCATGTTGTAGCATATATCAATAACAATACTTTATGCTCTTTTATGGCCAAATGAAATTCCACTGTATGGATATAGCACATTTTGTTTATCTATTCACCCATTAATGGATATTTGGGTTGCTTCCACCATTTGGCTACATGAACAATGCTGCTCTGAACACTCATGTTCAAATGTTCGTGTGGACGTGGGTTTTTATTTCTCTTGGCTATATACTGTCTTAGTTTCTTTGGGCTTCTATAACAAAATACCATCAACTGGACAGCACATAAACAACAGAAACTTATTTCTCACAGTGCTAGGGGCTGGGAAGTCCAAGATCAAGGTACTGGCAATGTATTAGTCTGTTTTCACACTGCTATAAAGATACTACCTGAGACTGGGTAATTTATAAACAAAAGAGGTTTAATTGACTCACAGCACAAAGCGCAAGTGCTGCACTTTCAAACCATCAGATCTCATGAGAACTCACCCACGCTCAGGAGCACGGCATGGGGGAGCCATCCCCATGATCCAACCGCCTCCCACCAGGTCCCTCCCTCCACATGTGGGGGTTACAAGTTGAGATGAGATGTGGCTGGGGACACAGAACCAAAGCATAGCAGGCAGATTCCAAGTCTGGTAAGGACCAACTTTCTGGTTCATAGACGGTCATATTCTTGGTATAAACTCACATGGCAGAAAGAAAAGGGAGTTCCCTGGGGCCTCTTTTATAAGGACACTAATTCCCTTCATGAGGGATCTGCCCCCATGACCTAGTCACCTCCCAAAGCCTCACCTTCAAATATTGGGCATTAGGATTTAACATATGAGTTTTAACACATAAACATTCAGTCTATAGCATATACCTAGGAGCAGAATTACTGAATTCTATGGTAACTCCATGTTTAATCAGTTGAGGAACTGCCAGACTGTTTTCCAGAGCAACTGAAACATTGTACATTTGCACCAGAAATATATGAGGGTTCTGACTTTCCCATATCCTTCCAAAACTTGTTATCTGACTTTTTTATTCTAGCCATCCTGGTGGGTATAAACAGGTACCTTGTGGTTTTGATTTACATCCCCTGTGATGACTAACAATGTCAAAAACCATGGTATTATTATACTTCTCTGTGAAATCCTGCACACTCTCCTTGCCTCTTGCTGCAGTGACAGACCTGGGTTCAAGTCCAAGCTCTGCACTTAAAACTGTGACCTTGGGCAAATTACTTAATCTCTTGGTGTCAAGGTTTTCATCTGTAAAATGAGAAAAGGCCTGTAAAGCATTGAGATGTGCACCTAGCAAACAACGTTCAATACATATGAGCTATTATTATTACAAGGCAGTGAGATAATGTCATACATGAGAGTGATTGGTGCCTAAAACACTTCAAATGCTTTCTCATTGCCTACAGAGTAAAACCCAAGGTCCTCGGTACGGCCCACAGGGCACAAGTCTGATTTGTATCTGCTTCTCAAGTTTTATCTCCCAGTGATCCGCGTCAACCTCTAGGTTTTAATATACACCACACTACTTGTAGTTTTTTCCAAACACCATGTCTTTTCATATCTCCATGACTCTGTTTATGCCATTCCCTCCATCTGAAAGCCCTCTCCAGTTTTCTTGGCGCAGTTAACATATACAAATCCTTTAGGACTCAAAGAGATGGGGTTGGGGACTCTTCTACGGACGTTCATTGCTTCCCTTACCTACTGTTTTATATTGAAATGATCTGCTAGGTGTCTATCTCCAATATGCAGAAAACACCTACCATGTACCAGATAACGTGCTATGCTTTGTGCTGTGCAGAATGGCATATATGATTCCTGCTCCCACTAAGCAGAGTTTGAAGGCAAGAAGGGATCAAACTTTTTGAGGCTTGTGATATCCTCAAAGCATAATACTAGCTTGCCGCATAGTAGGTGCTTTAAAATGTTGTCAAACCAACCAGCATCGGATGTGTACAGAAAGGACAGCCCAGCCCAGTTCTGAACTTCCTCCTAATACGTGTGTTTTGTTGACTGTTTGAAAGAAGCTAATGGGCAGGGCAAATTCCAGGTAAAATTAAGTGTAAGTGTCTCTTAGGCTCATGTCCACCCTTTAAGCTTTCTCTTGTAGGGCCACCAGGCATCAGATACCCAGCGTTGTCTTAGCTATGCTTGGGCTCCTGGCTCCCTCTGCCATCACTGTTATTTCCTCCTTTCTTTTGGCACTTTGGGAGGCCAAGGCAGGTGGATCACTTGAGGTCAGGAGTTCGAGACCAGCCTGGCCAGCATGGTGAAAGCCCATCTCTACTAAAAATACAAAAATTAGCAGGGCGTGGTGGTGCGTGCCTGTAATCCCAGCTACTCTGGAGGCTGAGGCAGGAGAATTGCTTAAACCCAGCAGGAGGAGGTTGCAGTGAGCCGAGATGGTACCACTGCATTCCAGCCTGGGCAACAGAGCAAACTCCATCTCAAACATAAATAAATAAATACATAAAATAAAATCTCTCATATGATCCTTTCTCTATAGTGTTAGCCTTTCTGACACAGAAGCCCAAATGTGAGATTCTCCTCTCATATACAGCAAGGAGCTCTTGCTGTCTGGGACACACAGATGACACCACTACAAGAAAAGACGTAGCCACTCGACCAGCGCAGAAGCAACATCTAGACTGGCAAATTTCTACCAGAAGTGCCTGAAAGTGCTGATGATTTAAAGTTAATCCAGTTAATATAAAGTTAAACTGGTTAAAAGGGTAAGCTCCTTAAAGAAGATTCATTTAAGAGGGAATTTTAATGCTGGCAATTTCTACAAGGCCGTATGAAGAGACACTCTGAGGGCTGAGGAACGTCATCCTCCATTATCAGCATCCTCAATTACAACAATTTGTATTTGTCCTGATGGACATTAGTGGATCAGTTTATACATGTAATATTATATCAGATATGCAATAATATGTAACATAATATTGGATAATATGTTCTGACTAATAAAATTCAGGAGTTCAATCCAGCAAATACGAAGTAGTCCAGGAAGTAAGATTATTTCCTAATGACTGTAGCCACCCAACCTCTGGGTTTTTCCCAGTACATGGCCTAGGATCTCTATCAGGGATGACAAGTGTGTGCCCTGTTGGATAAGGATGTGTGACTCTTCCCTACCAGAGTGTGAATCCACAAAGGCAGGTCCTCTGGCATACTCATCTCTGGTTCTACAGTGCCTAATAGATTCCTTGGCCCAGAGAAAGAACCAGAAACTCTTGTTGAATGGGAGAAAGAAGAAGGCCAAGAAAGAAGGAGAGAGGTAAAATAGAACCCAGAGTTGCCTCTGGCCCCATAGGGCCATAGATGGTCACTATCCAGCAACTTAGAAAGTTAGGAGCAGCAAATGGTATCGTCTGTGCCATCAAACTACAAATGAGATTCCCTTTAGCCAAAAGGTACAACAGTTGCATTAAGTCGGTTTTGCCAAGAGCTCTGTTCTTTCATTTAGTTATCACTTCAGAAGTTACCTAAACTTTTTCTCAGCTACGGGAGTGATTAATGCTGTTATGACTGAAGAAGTTTCCATAATAACTCCTTCACTGTTCATAACTTTCTAAAATTTCAGTGTCTTTGGCCAGTGGCTCACACCAGTAACACTTTGGGAGGTCAAGGTGGGAGGATTGCTTGAGCCCAGGAGTTGGAGACCAGCCTTGGCAACATAGCAAGACCCTGTCTCTACAAAATTGTTACAAATTAGCCAGGTGTGGTGGCATGCATCTGTAGTGCTGGCTACTCAGAAGGCTGAAGAGGGAGGATTGCTTGAGCCTGGGAGTTGGAGGCTGCAGTGAGTAAGGATTGTACTACTGTACTCCAGCCTGGGCGACAGAGTGAGACCTTGTCTCAAATAAATGAATACGTAAGTAAACAAATAAGTAATAAATAAATAAATAAATAAATAAATAAATTTCAGTGTTTTGGTTAGAGTTTTCTCCATTTTTCACCAGCCCAAAGGCAGCTTTCGGGAGTTTGGGAAATAACTCTCACATTACTTTTAATTTGGTAAAAATTAAATCCTCATTCTTTCCCCCTTACGGTAAAACACAAAATGGAAATAAAATATAGAACCAACCATCTTCCCAGGGTGAATCAAGAAGAATTTTGGGTTCAAGTTAGGAAATACTAATTATTCTCTTTTTTCTGAGTCTTTAAAAAATGACATCTTTTATTACAAATATTGCTTTGCCTTTTCCACAGGCATAATACATTTTACCTTCAAACAACCCAAAGCCCCAGTGCTAAATTATGTTTTCCTTCAAAGAGGATATAATTTCATATTCCACCAGCACAGCATTTTCAGGCTTACCAATTAAGTCTGTAGAAGAAATTATCACTCTTCTAGGTCCAATCCCTCTTACCTAGCAAAAACCGCAGAATGAAATGGAAAGTCCCGCGTAAAGGTTAGGGAAGCACTCCAGTAAACTGAATGAATGAACATGGATGCTAAATTTTGAGAGCACCATGAATGCTGGCTGTGCTTTGCATTAATAATTAGCACAGTGTTTCCTCATAGAGAGGAGATATGTCCAAACTTGGACTTTCATGACAATTACCCTTGGAGTTTCATTTTGCCTTTTCATCTTTGTCAGTGCTGGCACCAAGCTTGCTGTTGTATGTCTGGCTCTATCAAACAATAAAAGTAACCCATTCAAAAAGTCAAACAACAGGAGTGGTTTTTAGGAAACCAGAAGCCAAACTGATTCACCAGGTTTGGCCTCCTTCCCAGGGAGAGAGATAATGCTAGCTAGTCATCGTAGCCGTTAGCCTGGGCAGGAGCAGAGTGATCGCACTTCAGGATTCCCGACTACATGGCTGGCCAGGCGAGTTAAAGAATGTCTAGGGTGAGAGTGATAATGGAGGTGACTCTGGGTTGGAGCAAACCCTGAATTAAGTTGGTACATTCAAAGTTGCCATAGAAACCCTGTCTGAATGTCCTCCCTTCAGCAGAATTGATTTTATGTTTAAACGTTAATATGCCTTCTTATACTTAATGATATACAAAGTAGACAGAAGATGAATATGGAAGAAAGAAAACATACTCTAACATCTGAAATACTTAAGCCATTAAATAATTTTCCAATACTAAGTCAGCCTTTGAAACTGATTGACCAAAGAAGAGGTAGCGTGGGTTGCCACGACTGGGAGCTGTTTAGGAAAGTCTTTATGCCTTTATGTCAAATGCCGCTGCACTCTCAAAGGCACTGCTGTAATTCAGCGAACCCAGCTTGTACTTGAAGCCAAATGAAATGCAAAGTTGCCTTTCAATAGCAAACCTCACTGAGGAAATGCCAGTTAGCAATTGTGAGAAGTTTCAGCTACTGTATTTTCACAGATTGCATTTTTCCACTCAATGTCCGTGAGAAAACATTTGGAGGCTCTTTAAAAATGGTTACATTATCAATTAATCTATAGTATGTTTTAAATAAATATTTCTATTAAATGTAACAAAAACTGGCATTTGTATTGCTTGCACCTAAATTATCATCATCATTGCAAAGCAGATGTGGAATGCAAGCCGAGGCGAACAATCGGCACTGTAATTTGCCCAGTAACATTGTTTTAGATCTAATTAGTGCTTATGCAGATCCTTTACAAAAATGTGAAAACTGCACCAGGATGTAATTGTTTAATGAATTTAGTGCAAAGCACATCTGCATAAATTCCATTTTAGCTGAAAAAACTAAGTTCAACTGCTATTTGCTCCAGAGCCAAAACATTGTGAATTGTGCCCACTGTGCTTTAGCCCTGCTCTGCTGGCTTGGATATTTCAAATAAATACTACAAAGTTAAAGCCTCCAGCTGCAGACCAACCCATCTGTAGATGTTTGTTATATTTGGCAGTATTGTAGAATGATTGTGCCTTCCTGCTGGAAAAAAAAAAAAAGGAAGGGCGAAAAAACAAGGTTTTGTCAGCAAAAAAAAAAAAAAAAGTAAAAGTTTGAAATATTCATTGCTCGACAAAAGTTTTGAATTTGAATCTAGTTTACCTAGCAGTGAATTTTAAACACCTGTTCACATGGGGTCTACCATGCAAACCAGAATACTACCCTTTTTTCCCAGTTCTCCCCAACATTCCATTTCTGTTAAAAATCACAGAAAATTGAATTGGACACAAGTTTACTAAAATTGGAATTTAAGCACTTCCTTTAACTTTTCAGAGATTTTACTAGTCACTTTTTGTGGTCAGTGTTTAAACACAAAAATCCATAACTTCTATAAAAAGAGATAAGTTAATTATGGATACTGACATGATTGTCTGGAAAGGGAACACTTCTCCATTTCTGGTTTTTTGTTTTTCCTTTTTCTTTCTGTTTTGGCTTCTCTGTTTTTTTTGGTGTAGCACAAATAAACTGCCAAACGAATACTGTTTGCTCTATTAAATGCCTCCTGTACAAATAGGGGTGGGGTGGACGGCAGGGCTTGAGGATGGGGACAGTGTGGAGATGTTTGGGCCTGAGTTAGAAGAATTCTGTAAAACGATAAACAACAAATATCATTCTTCAGCATTGAGCGCAGTGTTCCAATTTAGCCTGAAACAACCCTGAAAAGTATGCCATCGATGTTCTGATGGAACCAGGAATTGTTGTTCTGTTTCTGTTGGTTATCCACTGTAGATCCATCTAGTCTCAGGCTGTCTTAGGTTAAAGTTCCCTGAAACCAGACTCTGTGGATTCAGAGATGAGCCCGCAGCACACTTAAGTGAGGCGTGTTGGTGAGTCACACCTGTGATGGAGTTAGGGCACAAGAGTGGATGGAAAAAGACGTTGACTTCTGGTGCACCTGCAGCAGGGGCCTCAGCCAACCACACGGGTTGCTCCGGAGCTGGGATGTCCCTTCAGTGTTGGATGGAATTGAGACATTGGGGCTGAGTCTTTTCACCCCTGCATCCATCAGGCATTGGACATGCCACTGGGGAGGGGTGCAGGCTTGGGTGGGGAGTTCCCTTTGGCTGGGGGACATCTATGAGCTGACTGCAAACCCTCCCACAGGCTGGGGAAATGGTGCCTGGGTCCTGAGCAGGGATCTGGACTGTAAGTTGCCACATCCACTCTCATATGCTTGAATCTACTTACTCTGTATTAACTATTTCACCCCGTCTGGGAACCATGCCTTCAGGATTCTCTTTTTCTCTTGTCCTGGAGAAACTTCAAAAGGAAGGTTAGTGGGAGGAACTATAGTCCCTGTAGCTATAGCTGGTCTTGACTCTATAACTGCTACCCATCCCCTCACTCCACCTCTACCCATTCCATATTCCCCTCACCTCCAGCTAGCACCTCTGCTGATGCAGGTGGCTTACAGAGTGGGGTGGAGCCGAGCCTCATCCCTAGGACCCTGGTCACCTGTGCTTTCAGGCTGTACATACTGCACTTGTCTGTTTATCATCACAGTTTGCCAAGGGGCACGAATAGACACCACAACAATATGCATAGCAGGCATATCATTTCCTGCCCCATTGTTTAAATAGCAGCCCTACCTCCTCTTGATGATCAGAGTCAATTATTCCCGCCAGGAGGGAAACTCTTTTCCTTGCCTGATAGTTTCTAGGCACAAGGGTCCTGGAAGACCCAGTGGCAGCTATAGCTTAAAGGTTTTTTTTTTTTTTTAGAGATTGGAGGTCTTGCTCTGTCTCCCAGGCTGGAGTGCAGCGGTGCAATCATGGTTCACTGCAGCCTCAAACTCCTGGGCTCAAGGGATCCTCCCTCCTCAGCCTCCAGAGTAGCTGGGACTACAGGTATGCACCACCATGCCTGGCAGCTTAAATTTGTGTGTGTGTGTGTGTGTGTGTTTTGAGGTGGTGTCTCACTCTGCTGCCCGCAGGCTGGAGTGCAGTGGTGTGATCACAGCTCACTGGAATCTCTTCACCTCCTAGGTTCAAGCAATCCTAAGCCTCCCGAGTAGCTGGGATTACAGGTGTGCGCCACCACACCCGGCTAATTTTTATATTTTTAGTAGAGACAGGGTTTCATCATGTTGGCCAAGCTGTTCTCAAACTCCTGACCTCAAGTGATCCACCTGCCTCGGCCTCCCAAAGTGCTGGGATTACAGGCATGAGTCACCATGCCTGGCCCCTGGCAGCTTAAAGTTTAATGGGACTCTTGCTCTGCCCCCTGGTTGAAGCATTCCCTTCTCAGAGCAAACCCTCTGACCCCACAGAACCCAGAGTAGAAGAGATGCGAGGCACAGATTCCCTAAGCGGGTCGCTGGGAGGGATGGTGAGCAGGACTGTGCCTCCCTCTGTGTTTTGGTTCCCAGATGTGTGTATTCTACCTACCAGGGACACAGTACCATATAATGGTCACTGACTTACGGTCCTGGAGGATATGCAGAGTATCATCTTCAAGCCAGTGCCTGAACCGATCCTTTACAAGCCTGTTTCATCTCTTCACCAGGCCAGCAGCTTCTGGGAGATAGAATATGGGACAGGAGGAGCAGAGCCCATGGTCCAATGCTCCTGCTGCACCTCCTTTGCTGTAAAGTTGATTGCTTGGTCCCATGCATGTGATGCGGGCTCCCATGTCAGTGGAGCAAATACTCTGTGGGCCTTCACGTAGTAGCTTAGGCCCTGTAGGCAGGAAAACTAAACTCATACCTGGACTATGTATCAATTCTCATCAAGATAAGTCATTTCCTCTTCTGGAGTGGAAAGGATGCAAGGAATCAACTCCCTGCTAAGTGGCCGTTTGGTCCCTCTGCGGGATGGTGCTCCATCTTGTGCTGCGCATTTGTCTCTGTGACTTGCAGTTTGGACATTCAGAAGCAGTAATGACTAAGTCAGCCTTAGTGAGTGACAGCCCATGCTGCTGAGCCCACACGGACCCTCCATCCCTGAGGTAGCAGCCACCATGTTTATGCACCAGCTGTACCAGCACGTAGGCGGCCATGAGAGAGGCTAGCTGACATGGGCGGGTGAGTCGCTTTATAGCGAAGAAGTTGCAGCAGGGAGCATTTGACCGTGGGCTCTGCTCATCCTGTCACTTATTATATCTCCTAGAAGCTGCTGGCCTGATGGAGAGATGAGATGGGCTTTTAAAGGAGCAGATTAGCTACCGGCTTGAAGATGAAACCCTGCATTCTTGGGACACCATCCTCTAGGACTCTAAGTCAGGGACCATTATGTGGTACTGTGTCCCCATAGGTACAATACATGGGCCACTAGTTTTGTGTTCTATTTGGTTGTTCGGTGCTTCTCCTGTAGTAGATGCCCTCTGGTAGGCATTAAAAGGGGATGCAAGGCCTCTGCCCAGTGTTCTATCCACATGCCTCTTCCCCAGAGTCCTTGTCCCTGATATTCCCATTCTTGCTCCTCCCAGGCCCCTGGCCTAGCCTTTTGCCATCACCCATGGATCTCTCTATAGGTCACTTTTTTTCCTCAAAAGTGAATGATAACACAGCCCAAAGCTCCTCCTATTGGGAAGAGGATTTTCCCCTCCCTCTGTCTTTCAAGGACACTCAAAGGAGGGACAGCGTGCAGTCACTCTTCACTTTTGGCTTGCACCCACAAGCAAATCTGACTCTTCCATACACTAAGCTTGGCCTTTTTCTTCTTCCATCAGTTGATCAATAAGAGGTTCTGCAGCCCTCACAGTCATGCAGGTGGTCATCATAAATATGAATGGCATGAGAGGGGCTATGTGGCAGGGGTGGATGACAGGAAGGTTTGGGCCACCTGCTTATCCAGCTCCCCTGTGTCCACCTGCCCTGCTGATGCTCGATTCTGGATGTGCTACTTCTATCTTACGACAGATTGCTCCTAGGCCCACCTGACCTTATGACTTGATGGGTTGAATAGAACCCACATCAATCACGGGCAGTCTGGCCACATGGTCACCTGATGTCCCACGTCCATTTCAACCAAGGCCCATTAGCACTCCAGGAGCTATTCTTTCAAACGGTATATAATTCTCTGCTGCAGATGGCATGGCCTTGCTCCAGAACCCTAGGGGTCTACATTGTGAATCTCCTATTGGGCTTGCCATAAACTCCACATGGCATATTTTCCCACCCAGATACTTCTAATAACAGAAGGTCTGCTGATCATACGGTTCTAGCAGCAGGGCTGCCTGCATCACAACCTAGACCTGATGCAGAGCCCTTTCTTGCTCTGGGCCCCACTCAAAGCTGACAGCCTTCTATGTCACTTGGAAAATGTATCAAAGTCATATTTCCAAGGAGGAAAATGCTGCCTTCAGAACCCAAAGAGGCTTACCAGTGATATGCTGTCCTCTTAGTGAGGGGAAAGATGAAACGCAGTCAACTGTTCTTTACTAAATGTTCATAGATATGATAGACACCTCAGTGTTTGTGGGGTTTTCTCACACCCTCTGAAGCACATATGTTAGCAGGTCTCTAATTACTTGCCACATCTTGTTAATGTGAACCTATTAACTTGACGTCATCAAATTAGTGGACCAATGTAATGTTCTTCAAGTGTCCAGACAGTCCAAGTTCCCTTTGGACTAAATTATTGCAAGGAGAAGAGTTAATATATGTTTGGGGAGAGATGGTAAATGTATACTGTCATCCACTCCATGTGAATGTAACCTGCTTCTGGCACTCTGTTCTGACAGGAATAGCAAAGAACACATTTGCCAAACCAAGGCCACACACCATGTACCTGAGGATGTGTTACTACGTTCTAGCAAAAACAACTACAACAACAAAACTGTGTCTGTAATAACATCAGAAATTGGAACTTGGAACTATTACTTGGTTGAGTTTGAGTCTGCATAGTTCACATCCTCCAGAATCTTTCTAGTCTTTGTGGGGCCCAGACTGGTGAATTAAATGGGGACTATGATTAGAACCACTACTCCTAGGCACTTTAAGTCTTTGTGGGTGGCACTAATCTCTACCATTCTCCCTAGGATGCAATATTGATTTCATTTTCATTTACTCTTTCGGCCAGACTAGAGGGGCAGTTTCAGAGTTTTGTTTGTTTGTTTGTTTTTTGAGACAAGGTCTCACTCTGTCACCCAGACTGGAGTGCAGTGGCATGATCATGGCTTACTGCAGCCTTGACCTCCTGGGCTCAAGTGATCCTCCCACCTCAGCCTCCTGAGTAGCTGAGACTATGGATGCACGCCACCATGCCCAGCTAATTTTGGGGGAGCTTTTTTTTTGGTAAAGATGGGGTTTCACCACATTGCCCAGGCTGGTCTCTAACTCCTGAACTCAAGCGATCCACCCACCTTGGCCTCCCAAAGTGTTGGGACAGCAGCCGTGGGCCACTGTGTCCTGCCAGAGTTTTCCTACTTAACCTTCACTACTACAGTAGTTATCACTCCACAAACTCACAAACCAAGAAATCAATGTGGGGTTCTGCCAAAGACCAAGTATATCCATTCTGATGATTCACTGAGACTAAGAAAATTACCATTTGGTAGGTTGGAAGACCCAGGGGACCCACTGTGAATCAGTCCAGGTCCAGGTCTTTATTAATCACGTGATGCTCATGTACCCTGTTCTAACAGGAGGAGCATGATGATGCTCCAGATCCTCAGGTATTAATGTGAACACGGACCTTGCATCCAACAATCCTGAATATGTCCGAGTATCCCTCTTCCCCAACCAGATGATTACCTCAGTAAAAGGCTATAGGTTCCTTTGGAGAAATATTGGGCAAATCATCATCATATACAGTTGCTATGGTGATACAGGATCCTTCCTCCTAAGGACCCAGGTTGTCCTTCAGTTAATGGATTCCAGGTCTGAAAACTGGCGCACATGTAGAAACTAATAAGGGATCATGATGTTTTAATGGAATGGCCGCCCTTGGCCTCTTGATCACTCATTCTTAATTTCTTTTGAGGTACAGATTGAGCAATACCCTTGTCAGCTGCAATCTATCTTGTTCCTAGAAATGCCAAGCTCTATTAACCATTACCATAGCTCTCTGCAGAGCACCCCCTTCCCAACTCTATCCTAGATGCCCATTATAATAATTGTACCCACCTTGATTCTGCTGGTTAAATCTATTGTTTTGGAATCTTTTCATCCTCACTGCTATCAGGAAGCCCAGTTCTGTAACAACATCTCCCACCATCAGTCCCTGCCTGCAGAGGACAACCAATAGTGAGATTCTCCACCATATCAGAAGCCCCTTTTATCAATAGATTCCATATTGCTTTGGAGGGGATGTTTTAGGATCCCTTAGAGTACTGGATCCCTATATATTCATTGACAAATCAGAGAAGTATAGGTGCCCCCATAGTTTCTCTCTGTGTGTCTCTCTCTCCTCTCTTCAGCTACACACACAGACACACATGCACAAATGCACTCAGGCACACGCACATGTGGATCAGGATCCTCATGGGATTTCTCTCTCACTTTCTGTAGCTTCATCAGAGGCCTCTCATGTAACATAGTCAGCTGGTAGATTTTCTGGATTGAATAGTATTCCCAGTCTAGCATGCCCACTTATCTGAGCCTTTCAATCCCTTCCTCCATCATTTTCCACAGAAGTTCTAGTAGTCCTGGTAGCTCATCACTCTTGCTATACTTCTGAGTGCCAACCTAACAGTGTATTCCCAGAGTATAATCTCCCAGGTCCTTGCCAGGATGTATAATTCCATAGCATGGGAGAGACTTCCCATATCAACAAACTCCCTTGTCCAACTTTATAATCCTTTCCCTCTTGATCAAGCACTTTCAGGACCCAGCCCCATACATACGTTCCCAACTTTTGCTGTTGTATGTTTGCTAGCTCCTACAGATTCTTCAACATATAGTTCCCTTCTTCCCTCACCAGGCCCAACATTTCCCCAACCAGGTTATGCTCTGACTTGGTCCTAGTGGTTGATCTGACAGGGAGTGGATGTGGGGGTGGATCCTGAGGTGGAGAGGGGCATGTGTTGCCTTGCAAGGTGAAGACTTCCTCATCACTCTCATGGAAGTGGGGGTGGGGGTGCTAGCCTCTAACAGGGAGGAGTGGGCCACTTCTGCAAGCCCGAGGACTGCGGGGAACCCAGCTTTTCAGGGCTCACTCAAGAGTGATCAACCCAGATATCCCCATCCCAAGGCTCAGATTCCCACTTCTTCCCAACCAGGGCCATGATTTGGGTGGAGAATTTGCTGGGATTGAGGATCCCATCTTCTATGGAGCTCCACTAACCTTATAATTGAGTCCTAGGCATGATCCTCAATTTATTTATTCTTATTATTTGCCTCTGACTTCAGGAGATGGGGAACTCTTCATGTGCTGCCAAGGAGGTCCTCCAACTCTCACACTTTGCCTTAGATTAGTGATTATTCACTCGCAGCCTTTCATTGTCTTTCTCCAGTGTATTGGTGTCACTCAGAAAGAGCTATCTGATGTCACTGTACTTTTCATTACTATTCTGCTCCATACCCTAAACTCAAGCACCTGAGGACACCTCAATTCATCACTGGTGAAAATGTTAATAACTGCCCACTAACTATGCCAGGGGATTGTGGATGATCTAATTCCCAAAGTCCATTTCAGAGTAGGCACACTTAGACCTGCCCCCTGGCACTAACTGTCTTACACCAGGTGATAGATCTGAGACACATTTCCATACAAGAAGGGCCTTAGGGAGCATCTGAAGAACAATACTTGGGAGAGACTGAGGGGAGAGCAGGATTCTCAAGCCTCACCTTGGCAATCAGGCACCTGCCGATTCCTAGCACCTCCCGTCTCTTTAAGTTGTCCTAACACCTTCATCTTGCACCCTTTGTAGAGATGATCCAGGCTTCTGTGGTTCTAAAGCAGCTTCTAGATGAGGTAGAGATTAAATCACTTTGGCTCAAAACATTATCCTTTCAAATCAGACAAGTACAGGTGCCCCCATAGTTTCTCTCTCTGTGTCTCTCTCTCCTCTCTTCAGCCACACACACAGACACACATGCACACAGGCACACACACATATGCATGCATGAATGTGTGCACAAGCACAACACACACACACACACACACTTGCACACAAACACTCCTCCCAGAACAAGTTCATCAGCTATTATAAAACTCATGTCCACACCATTGCCTCTCTAGAGATTTGGGTGAGAAAAAGAGGCATAGAAGGCTCTGAAATGATCATTAGATAGCGGTTTCTTTGCTTGTTTTATTGTTGGCTTATTATCTGCATTGGCAGATAAAGGGAAGAAGTAAGCAGTGTGGGGGCTGGGAGGAAGCACCAATTTTTCCCCAGGGGTTGTCTTGAGTCCATATTCCTTCCCCCAATTCAGCTTACACTCTTCGCCAGGAAATAATGTGGTTTTAAGTCTCTTCCTCTGTTTTTGTTTGGTTTTGCTTCTTGAACAAAGTCTCCTTGATATACCCCTTCTCAGGAGTGTAGCCAGGCTCCCAAACCTGTTGGATTTATTTTGCCATAGGACTCACCACTCTCTGACAAGTACATTTGTAGAATCTAGATCTTTAGTTCACTCTTATTCTCACTTGTTTCTTTCTTTCTTTTTTCGTTCTTTTTTTTTTTTCCTTTTCTTGGTTTTAGGAAAGAAAGCAACTGTGGTTACTGTCAATGTTTATTCTCACTTGAAGATATAAAAGGTTTACCTATTTTATTTTGAAGGTTTTTCTCCTCTCTTGCCTCTGAAAACAAGACTGTGGGACCCAGATTACTGATCATAATTATTTACAAAAATTATTCCATAACCTATTAGAAACCACAGTACTGCAAGTAGAAAATCTAGCATCTTAATAACATATATTACCATTTAGAGAGAATGAGAGTGACAGAATGCAGTAGCATAATAGGGCCGGGGCACTGGAAAAATGTTTAGGACTCTGATGAAGGGTCTGTTATATAGGCACTTGTCGTCTACATTTTTCTGATGAAAAGCAGGGGGAAAATGACTTTCCTTAGCAGAGCTCCATATGAGCCCTGAAAATAGAGCACAGATATGAGAGCACTGCAAATAAGTGCCTCCAAACTAACCCAAAGCAGGGAACTGAGCCAAGCAGCTTTCTCTATTCATGTTGAGAGATGGGAAGAGTTACAGTGAGTAGCAAAGCCATTAGGCAACCACTGGAAAGAAAAGAGAAAAAGAATATGCCCGCAGCTTAATATAGAATATCTAAGCATTAACCTTCAAAAAGACTCACACAAGTTGGAGAAATGGACACACAAAGAGGATGGGGTTTAACAGGGACTGGAGTGGTGTGTCCAACCTGGGGAAGCAGATACAACCACAACCCTTCCAAGTAGGAAGGTCATTTGCTTTGCTTCAGCTTGCACAGCAGCGTGGCCAGTTCCTCAGCCCCTTCTTAGGGGCTGGAAGAGCCCAGTTGGTTCAGATGTCCCCACTGTGAGACCCAAGGGAAGTCCTGTTCCTGTCAGATGCTGGGGTCATCTTATTCCCTTGTCAGTGATGGTTCAGGAGCAGATACGGCACTGGTTCTATCCAGTGGTCTCGAGGGGAGACCTCCTGGGGCCTTCTAGGGGAAGGACCTTCACACTTACAAAGAAACATAATGAAAAATGGTTTCTGCCTCCTGTCGGATGTTGTGCCTGCCTGTGTCCTGGTAAGTGCAGTGGTTCTGTTACAACCATGAGATCCACTAACTGAGATCAGCCCACATCAGGTGAGCAGAGCAGGCAGGCGGAAAGCACCTGAGCTTCCAGGATTGCTTCTCTGCTTAATCAACTGACTCTGGCCATGTCCTGTGAGTCCTCTCTTTTAGGTAAGATAAGACTTTTTTAAAACTACATTTGTCTGGGCATGGTGGTTCACACCTGTAACCCCAGCACTTTGGGAGGCTGAGGTAGAAGGATTGCTTGAGCCCAGGAGTTCGAGACCAGCCCGGGCAACATAGCAAGACCTCACCTCTACAAAACATTTTAAAAATTAAAAAATTAGCCAGACGTGGTGATGCACATCTGTAGTCCCAACTTCTCAAGAGGCTGAGGTGGGAGGATCACTTGAGCCCAGGAGTTCAAGGCTACAGTGAGCCATGATCCTGCCACTGCACTCCAGCCTGGGTGACAGAGTGGGATCTTGTCTCAAAAAAAAAAAAAAAAAATTCACTTTTTTTTGAGAACAGTTTTAGATATACAGAAAAATCGAGAAGATGTATAGCAAGTTCCCATGTATCCCTCACCCAGATTCCCTATTGTTAACATCTTGCATTAGTAGGGTACATTTGTTACAATTAACAGATGTACCAATATAGCGGATATATTATTACTAACTAAGGCCCAGAGTGTATTCGGAGATCCTTAGCTTTGCCTAACGTTCCACTCCAGGATCCCACCCAGAACACCACATTACATTTAGTTGTCATGATACCTTAGGCTACTCTGGGTTGTGATAGCTTCTCAGATTTACCTTGACAGTTTGAGGAGTAATGGTGATGTATTTTGTAGGATACCTCCCTATTGGGATTTGTCTGATGTTTCTCTCACAATTATACTGGGGTTATGGGGTTTGGAGGAGGAAGACCCCAGAGGTAAAGTGCCATTTTCATCACATATCAAGGGTACACACTTTCAACATGATTTATCACTGCTGATACTGACCTTGACCTCCTGCCTGGGGTAGTGTTTGTGAGGTTTCTCCACTATCAATTTACTCTTCCTCCCACCCCTCTCTATACTGTATTCTTGAGATAGAAGTCACTATGGGCAGCCCACCCTGAAGGAGCAGGAAGCGTGGTCCACCTCCTTGAGGGCAGGGTATTTACATAAATTATTTGGAATTCTTCTGCAAGGATTTGTCTTTTCTCCCTGATTTATTGGCTTATTTATGCAATCATTTATTTATATCAGTATGGATTCATGGATATTTATGTTGCAATCCAATACTACTTATTTTGTTGTTAAAATTCTTCCAAGTTTGGCTTTTGGGAGAGATGCTATTTTTTTTTGCAGTTATAGTCAGTTGGGTTTTCAGGTTTTTGTAGACAGAAAATTCCCAATTGATATAGCTTCCCCCAAAGAAGAGTTTGCTAGATCATAAGTTTGCAATAAGTTAGTAGGGTAATGCTTTAACATTTTTTAGCAAGGTATACACAAACAAGAACATTGCGCGAAAACCCTACATTCACCCTTCTTTCTGAACTGCTTGACCCAATCTAATTAGAAAAAAACCAAACAGATCATCATAGTCAGAAAATGAAAACTGGTCTTTGATCTCCTACTAATTGGCTGAGTGGCATCATAAATACAGTGATCAAATTAACAAAACCAAAAACTGGGACACCATAGTCAACTACACTATAAATATTCAATCACCTGTGTAGTTACCATCGGTAACGAATCACTTTTGTTAAAAAATAAAATAAAATCATAGGAAAAATAAAACTACACACACAATTCAGTGAAAATCCATGTCAGCCCTTGTCATACTTTAATATTTGATGTGGCCGGGCGCAGTGGCTCACGCCTGTAATCCCAGCACTTTGGGAGGCCGAGGCAGGTGGATCACTAAGTCAGGAGTTCAAGACCAGCCTGGCCAAGATGGTGAAACCCCATCACTACTAAAAATACAAAAATTAGCCAGGCATGATGGCATGCACCTTTAGTCCCAGCTACTCGGGAGGCTGAGGCAGAGAATTTCTTGAACCTGGGAGGCGGAGGTTGCAGTGAGCCAAGATCGCACCACTGCACTCCAGCCTGGGTGACAGAGCGAGACTCCGTCTGAAAAAAAAAATTGATGTCCAGATGTCTTTGGAGACCCTCACATGTCTGATCACCCAGTGTCATCAAGCAAACCTCTGAGCCTTACTGACAAGTCTTCAAATCTGTTAAAAAAAGGGACAATATTTCACTACTGGAGCCACAGGGTTTATTTGTAAAATTTAAAATAAAATGATCACTGCAAAAATGTTTAAAAAACTTAAGTACTATCAAAAAGCAAGGTGTAATTCAATACTATTAACTCCCGATTACACACACTTGTGGACCAATTGGAGGATGATCTAACTGAGCACGTGCCACTTCTTCAGTCCTGTTCACAGCATTGGAAATCCCAGACACACCACATTTTTTGTGGTTAAATCAAATAAAAATGAACATCAAGAGCAGCTGAGAAGAAAACAAATCAGGGCATGACAGTTCTGTGTGTGTGTGTGTGTGTGTGTGTAGTCTGGATGTGGATGTGTATATTTTTGCGTGTGGATGTGTGCGTGTCTCCCTGTGTGTCTGTGTGTGGATGCATGTATCTATGTGTCTGTGTGTGTGAATGTATGCAGATGTGTATGTGTCTATGTGTGTCTGTGTGTATATGTGTGTAAGTGAATGTATGTTTCTGTGTGTGGATGTGTGTGTCACCATATGTGTGAATGTGTCTCTGTATGTGAATGTGTCTCTGTGTCTGGATATGTGTGTGTCTGTGTGTGTATGTGAGTCTTTGTGTGGATGTGTATATGTCTGTGTGTGTCTATGTGTGTGTGCTGTGTGGGGGTAACATGGGGTACACGGGATGAGCCTGTATCTAGCCTCTCCTGGTGTTGACAATGGTGGCAGTGGTGCTGGATTAACAAGGGCGGAGGGAAAAGTACCAAGTGATTAGAGGGGGAAGTGGACAGATGGAGCATGGAATCCAGGTGGTTCTTTGAAGGGCAGAACCACCTCTTTCCTGACCACCAACTATCTCCTCAGTCTCTGTCCACAGGCCAGTGGCAAAGCTCCACCAAGAGAAATTGGTCCCAGTTCACTCTTTCCTAGGAAGAGCTCTGGTCCCAATGCCTGAAATAACCAGCAGGGGAGAAGCAGGACTCTCGTCATTAGATACTTACCAGGTTACTACTGCAACTTGTAAAACTCTGGCCCAACTACTACGGAGGTGAGGGGAAGAGTAAGAATTAGTATGGCCTAGGCTGGGCGCGGTGGCTCACGCCTGTAATCCCAGCACTTTGGGAGGCCGAGGCGGGCGAATCACGAGGTGAAGAGATCGAGACCATCCTGGCCAACATGGTGAAACCCCGTCTCTACTAAAAATACAAAAATTAGCTGGGCCTGGTGGCACACGCCTGTGGGCCCAGCTACTTGAGAGGCTGAGGCAGGAGAATCGCTTGAACCCCGGAGGCAGAGGTTGCAGTGAGCTGAGATGGCGCTATTGCACTCTAGCCTGGGCAACAGCGCGAGACTCTGTCTCAAAAATAAAAAAATAAAAAAAAGAGTATGGCCTAATCAGATTTTAATGGAAGTAACTTTAGTGAAAGCATGGAGCAATCATGAGTAAAAGAATTTCTAGTGGCTGTGGGACGTGTACAGGCTTTGGGTCTTAAAATTTTTAAATAATTGACTATTTCTAAAACTGCAACATTTCACACTAAAACCTAGATCTCTGGTTTCTCTTGGAAGTGTACCTTCTGGCAATCTTGCCGCTGATCATCTCTTATGGGGACTCTTAGCTGGCGCTAAATGGTGGCAACCTTCTCCTTAGTCTAGTATCTCTGGTTTCCAGAGTTCCCATATACTCTTTGCTTCCTTTCTGTCATTCCCAACCTATTTACTCATTTAAAATACCCTATCTGACCTCAGCATTTTGAGTTTACAGTCTCTGTTCTGTGGAGGAGAAGAAAGAAAATAAGGAGAGGTCAGAGGGACAGGCATTAAGATTTCAGATTTCACCAAGGAAACTGGGCTTACGGAAGAAGAAGGTGAAAGGCTAAAAAAAGAAAAAGAGTCTTTTAAAAGATAAAAATCTATTAAATGAGTAACACAAGTTAGATATTGGGAAACCATCCTGACTAAAGATTTCTGAGGCCGGGAATGGTGGCTCATGCCTGCAATCCCAGCACTTTGGGAGGCCGAGGCTGGTGGATCACCTGAGGTCTGGAGTTCAAGACCAGCCTCGGCGACATGGTGAAACTCCGTCTCTACTAAAAATACAAAAAATTAGCTGGGCATGGTGGCAGATGCCTATAATCCCAGCTACAAGGGAGGCTGAGGCAGGAGAATCACTTGAACCCGGGAGGCGGAGGTTGTGGTGAGCCGAGATCATGCCATTGCACTCCAGCCTGGGCAACAAGAGCAAAACTCCGTCTCAAAAAAAAAAAAAAAAAAAGATTTCTGAGAAAAAAAATTTGGGGAAATCCAAAAGCTATCTTTCTGTGGTGTGGAAACAAAACTACCATAAAAAATGAGCTGGGTTTTCTTTATCATGAAGGACTTTGAAAAGCACATATTTATAAAGGATTAATTATGCTCAGAAATCCAGGAAACTCTGGAATAATTCCCCCTACGTTAGGATATTATAAAAAAAAAACTTTTAAAATTACCCTGAGACCATTTTCCTATACACAGTTCAATAGCAGATTCAAATCAATCCATTTGGTGTGTATTTTCCCATCTTTAAAAAAGTGACTGAATGCAAGTTCTAGGTGTTAGAATTTAAAAGAAAAAAAACATAAAGAGGGAAATGAGCTTATATGGAGGTGTCTAAGTAAAATAGCATCATTTGATTTAAAATATTCCACATATACCCCCCCAGAGCTCTTAATATTTGAGAATAAAATTACTGCATATAAACCAGAGCCTCATGTGGCCAGAGAGGCTCACAGTGAAATCAGCAAGAAACTGCTTATTCAGCTTCTTCAAACAAAAATGAATTGTTTTGGTGAATGAGAATTCTTTAATGAATTACCATATGACATGCCAGTAATTTTTTTAATGTCAAGCAGAGAAAGTTTTTATTTGTCTTTTGTTCAGCCACAGCTACTTAAAAATAATAGAAGGTCATGGCCAGAGACAACACTTTCATTATGGCCCTTGAGAGACAGGATGTGCCTACACTGAACCCAAAGGGAAGGGGATGGGGTGGGTAGAGTTCCTGAATCTCCAGCTCTTGGCCTTGTCCTTGTTTTTCTATGTAGAGATGTATGGTGGTGTTTTATGAATCCAGTGGATGACATTTGGATTCCAGCAGAATCATGTTCAGTTTCTTTCTTTTTAGTTTTCAAAAAATTTTGTGGGTATATAGTAGGAATCACATCATGGAAAATGGGGCATTCATCTCTTCACGTACTTATCCTTTGTGTTACAAACAATCTAATTATACTCTTTCAGTTATTTTAAAATGTACAATTAAGTTATTATGGACTACAGTAACCGTGTTGTACAATCAAAGAGCATGTCTTATTAATTCTATTTTTTAATGCACCCATTAGCCATCCATATCCAGATTTCATACATTCTACTCTGTCAGCAGAAGTGCTGGGTTGTCACATTTGAGACTCTAGGCACATGGTCGGGGATAGCGTGTGGACAACTTGTGTGATGTTGCCTGAGTGGGGGTGGCTATTAAAGTCAGAGTTGGAAATGAGAACAGGAGGGTACACGAGGGTCACAGTGAAGTGGCACCCGAGGGCCACTCTGTTATCACTACACTCACACTTCTGACACCAAAGGGAGAAGGGTTATCCCACACCCACCAATTCTTCAATTCTTGGTGAGCACTGCATGTGTTACAGTTTAACTCAATTCTGATGCTAACTTCCTGGAGTTAGCACAGACCCCTTAGGTTAAGGACTCAGTCCCACAATAAGACAAACTATCTGACTGCACAACAGGGTGATTATAGTTGATAACTTCATCATACATTTAAAAATATATGTATGCCACAAATATGTATCCCCACAGCAGATGCCAGTCACTAACCCCATCTGGTCTTGGCCTCCCAAACTTCTGACTGACCGACTATAAATCAGCTGTTGCCCTGATTCCCCTCCTTGGGTTTGATAATTTGCTAGAATGGTTGACAAAACTCAGGGAAATATTTACTTATGTTTACTAGTTTATTATAAAGGATACAACTCAAGAATAGCCAAATGGGGGAGATGCATTGGGCAAGGGATAGGAAAAAGGGCACAGAACTTTCATGCCCTCTCTGGGCACACTTTCCTCTCAGCAATTCCACAGGTTCACCAACCCAGAAGCTCTCCAAACCCCATTGTTTAGGGTTTTTGTGGAGGTTCCATTACCTTCATTATGTAAGCATGATTGATTGATAAAATCTTTGGCCCTTGTTGATTAAGTCAATCTCTAGCTCCTTTCCTTTTCCTGGGTCGTGGGGCTAAAAGCTTCAACCTCTAATCACACGGTTCCCCTGGAAACCAGCCTTCATCCTTAGGGGTTTCATAGAGGTCACCTCATTAACATAAACTAAGGTGTGGTTGAAAGGAACTTGTTATGAGTAACAAAAGATGCTCCTCTTACCCCTAACACAATGGAAATTCCAAGGGTTTTAGGAACTCTGCGCCAGGAACTGGGGACAAAAACCAAATATATGTTTTTCATTATATCACAGTATTATGCACGGCAAGGGTACAAATGGAAGAGCACCATCAAAACCGAAGGTCTGGAGCTAAGAGGGCAACATGCCCAACAGGAACTTCCCAAGGGCTCCAATGAGCCAGGACTCAGCATGTGGAAAGACACAGCACTGGCAGATTTGCAAGGAGCACCCCTCTCAGGCCTCACCTTTGAAAGGCATCAACCGTGGCCCCCTTTTACTGCTCAAATGGACATTTGCGGTTTTTCCTGCCCCGTATCTACCCATCTTCTCACCCTCGATCCACCAGGGTTTTGTGGGGCTAGCCTCATTCCTGGCCCAAGAAGTGGATGTGAGACCTAGGCTGTTCCTGCAGAGCACCAGGTGCTGTGGCCACAGTGACATCTGGGTGGTCAAGCTATCCAGGCCAGGACAATTAGAACAAATGAGACTCAATTCAAAGCCTTTATTTATTTATTTATTTATTTATTTTTTGAGACAGATTCTTGCTCCATTGCCTAGGCTGGAGCACAGTGGCACAATCATAACTCACTGCAGCCTCAGACTCCTGGGTTAAGCAATCCTCCTGTCTTGGCCTCCCAAGTAGCTGAGACTACAAGCGTGCACCACCACACCTGGCTAATTTCTTTTTTATTTTGTAGTGATGGGGTCACAGTATGTTGCCCAGGCTGGTCTCCAAGTCCTGGCCTCAAGAGATCCTCCTGCCTTGGCCTCCCAAAGCAGTGGGATTATAGGTGTGAGCCACCATGCCTGGTCCAATTCCAAGGTTTTTATTGGAACTGTTGGGGAAGGGAAATTCTTTCTGTGGGCATCCTGAGAAGGTGAGAGTTGGTAAGGCCATAGATACCAACATCCACTTGCCACCATGAAAAGAGTGCTTCCCCAGAACTAAGCTGACCCAGGGGAAATGTGAGCAGGATTCTTAGGAGACCACTTGAGCGCCACACCCCACCAGACCAGATATCAACCCTCCCCTCTCTCAACTCTGCATTCCCATCTTTCTCCAGTCATTTGAGTTGGGATTTCATTCACCTGCAACTAGGAGTCCTGATACTTATCTTAAAGCTGTGGAGTTCTAGGCATGAGTCAAGAAACAGTGCTAGAGAAAAAGAGGGAAAGGAATAGTGAGTTTGAGAGATAAATGAAAGCACAGATCTTGGGTGCCGCACTGCCATCTCCAGTGAGTCTGCCTTCCTGCCAGAGGGAGTCTTGACTGTTGCGCCCCTTTACAAAACGCTTGCTCTACACTTCATTAGGCTGATCAAATCACCTGAAACCCATCCGTTTCAACAGCAGATCTGCATATTATGAAGGTTAATGAGAAGCAGCCACCGTGGAACAAGACACGGCCATCATTTAGCCATGAATTATTTTCCTATTTGTTAGAAACAAAGTAACTGTTTAACCAGATAGGTGTTCTGGCTAATAAAATACAGTGATTAATAGAAAGTTAGATGTTACTGTCCAGTAAAATACCCTTAAACTGGACTTGAGTACACAATTTCGTATCTCTTATTTATTTTTATTTTTTCATTTATTCAATAAATATGTCGTGGTGGCTCATGCCTGTAATCCCAGCACTTTGGGAGGCCGAGGTGGGCGGATCACAAGGTCAGGAGATCAAGACCATCCTGGCTAACATGGTGAAACCCCGTATATAAAAATATAAAAAATTAGCCGGGCGTGGTGGCATGTGCCTATAGTCCCAGCTACTCGGGAGGCTGAGGCTGGAGAATCACTTGAACCCGGGAGGTGGAGTTTGCAGTGAGCTGAGATCGCACCACGGCACTCCAGCCTGGGCAACAGAGCGAGACACTGCCTCAAAAAAAAAATAATAAATGAATAAATAAAAATATAATAAAATAAATATGTATAGAGAACCTAATATGTGAAAGGCATTACTCAGGGAGCTGGAGATATACTGAAGAAAAAAAGAAATGATAATTCCTCTGCCCTCATGAAGCTTATCTTCTAGTGGGAGGAGATCAGTGATAATTTAAAAGTACTTAAGTGCTATGCAGAGAATTAAAATCAATCAACGAAATAGACAGTGACTAGACAATAGTAAGATATTTTTGTAGGAATTGACAAGGTGATTTGAATGGAAATGCAAAGTTTCTATAATCGTCAGAAACATTTTGAAAAGGAATAAAATGTAAGGACTTAACATTACTAGATTTCAAGAGAGTTTTTCTTTCTGGTTGTCTAATTTCATCTAGAAATAATACTTGGAGAAATAAATATCACTTTTCAAAGTGTAGCCTACGGATTACTTAAAAGAGCTTTTCAGACAATGTAGCTTCCTGAGCACCACCCTAAATCCACTGAATCAGAATCTCTAGAAATGCGATCAAAACATGCATTTATACAAACTCCCCAAATGTTTCTGTTGCACAGTAAAGTTTGTACCTAGCAATGTGCACAGGGATGTAAACAAGAATGATTAACCTGCCTCTCAAATCTCAGATGTTCATAGTGAACCCTGACAGTTTCTGGATTTCTTTTCTTTTTCCAGGCTGGAGTGCAGTGGCGCGATCTCGGCTCACTGCAAGCTCCGCCTCCCGGGTTCACGCCATTCTCCTGCCTCAGCCTCCTGAGTAGCTGGGACCACAGGCGCCTGCCACCATGCCCGGCTAATTTTTTGTATTTTTAGTAGAGACAAGGTTTCACCGTGTTAGCCAGGATGGTCTCGATCTCCTGATCTCGTGATCCGCCAGCCTCGGCCTCCCAAAGTGCTGGGATTACAGGCGTGAGCCACCGCGCCCAGCCAGTTTCTGGATTTCATTAATTCTTGAATAAATTTTTAACCACTGACTTGATGCAAAGATTTGGTGTTATAGGTTAGAATGAGAACCATGTGCCCTAAAACCAGATGTGAGGGAGGCAAAGTTGTCATCCTGTTGTGAAACTTTAAGAATAAGATGTATATTTTCACCAACACAGAAATCCACTCCCCTGCATGAGCTGGGGGCCTGTGGGAAGAGCCAGTATCCCTGAGAGCAAAGCTATGACTCGTCCTTAAGTATTTGCACAAGTCCTTGGTTGGCATCTGCGGCACACCTTGTAAAAGAGATGTGTAATGGGCCTACCCAGTGGTTCTCAAAAGAAGACAATTTTGGCCCTCAGGGAACATCTGGTAATGTCTGCAGACATGTACGGTTGTGACAACTGGAAGATGGGTGCTACTGGCATCTGGTGGGTCGAGGCCAGGGCTGCTGCTACACATCCTACAATGCACAAGACAGGCTTCTTCCCCTCAACCCCAGGAAAGAATCGACAGATCCAAAATGTCAACAGTGGTGTTGTTGAATGTGCTAATTCAAAAACACACCTGCAGGGAGGTGAGCAGACTGACCCAGTGATGGGGCGATGCTCCAACACTGAGACATGAAAGATGAACAGGGAGCCTGAAGTGTCCCTGAGTGGTATTATGAGGTCTTGCCTGCACGTGCATTTTTCCCACTGAATGACGAACTCTCATTCAGTTTGCTTCATCTCCACATCCTCACAGTCAATCGCTTGCTCATTCAAAGAATATTTCTTGTATGCCTACGTTGTGTCAGATGCTAGAAATCAAACCATAAACACTTCTTGGCTCATAGCCCACAATCTATAACATTTTGTTGAGTGATTTTCCCATTACATTTAAGAATTTTTGTTGGGTACGAATATATGATGGGTAAGATGCCATAGGCTAAATATTGCATTTTATTCTGTGGCAACACAGATGTTTATGATGTGAGAGCTGTAGGTGAATGTGTACTGATTCAATGAGAGTTAACGAACAAACAGAACTGGGAATCCCTAGTTCAAGAATCCAGAGAACTACCTTAAATTGATGTGTGAACAGGTGCTAGGAGTGAGGCCAGGACCACTGAACCCACTGCCATTTATTGACCCCTTAACCTCACAGATATGGGTTGGCTGTGTCCCCACCCAAATCTCATCTTGAATTCCCAAGTGTTGTGGGAGGGACCCAGTGGGAGGTAATTGAATCATGGAGGCCAGTCTTTCCTGTGCTATTCTCATGATAGTGAATAAGTCTCATGAGATCTGATGGTTTTAAAAAGAGGAGTTCCCCTGCACAAGCTCTCTTTTTCTGATAGTGAGTTTGGCTGTGTCCCCACCAAAATCTCATCTTGAATTCCCACGGGTCGTGGGAGGGACGCAGTGGGAGGTAATTGAATCATGGAGGCAAGTCTTTCCTGTGGTGTTCTCATGGTAGTGAATAAGTCTCATGAGACCTGATGGTTTTAAAAAGAGGAGTTCTGGCTGGGTGTGGTGGCTCACACCTGTAATCTCAACACTTTCGGAGGCCAAGGTGGGCAGATCACGAGGTCAGGAGATTGAGACCATCCTGGCCAACGTGGTGAAACCCCATGTCTACTAAAAATATGAAAATTAGCTGGGCGTGGTGGTGCACGCCTGTGGTCCCAGTTACTCAGGCGGCTGAGGCAGGAGAATTGCTTGAACCCGGGAGGCAGAGGTTGCAGTGAGCCGAGATATCGCCTCTGCACTCCAGCCTGGTGACAGAGCGAAATTCTGTCTAAACAAAAAACAAAAAACAAAAAAGGAGTTGCACAAGCTCTCTTTACCTGCCGCCATCCATGTAAGATGTGACTTGCTCCTCCTTGCCTTCCGCCATGATTGTGAGGCTTCCCCAGCCACATGGAACTCTGAGTTCTCCATTAAACCTCTTTTCTTTGTAAACTGCCCAGTCTTAGGTATGTCTTTGTCAGCAGGATGAAAACAGACTAATACACCCACCCTCACCCTTCCACTCCACCCAGGAATTATAGCCCTGGGCAGCTTAAAATATGACCTCCGGTGTGGCAGCTACAGACCCTGTCACAACCTCCATGATGTCTAGGGCCATAAAATGTAAACAGAGGAGACTGGCATTCAAGGGATGGATAAGAATGGACCATAATGATAGAAAATGTTAGCTTGGTATAGTGGGGTGTAGTGACTCCAAGCCACTTGGAAAGACGTCTGATTAACCCTCAATATCTATTTTCCCTTTAATAATCAAACTTCCCAAATTTAGTGGGGCAACAGTGACCAAGCTAAGTGTTTTATTTCCCCAATCTTCCTGGCAACAGATGTGCCATATGAGGAGATTGCAACCAATGAGATGTGAGTGAAGGAGACACCTGCCACTTCTGGATTACTTCGGTCCAAGGAAGCTGCTCACTGCGCTTTCTTTTCCCCTCATCTGGGCTGGAACCCGGATGTGGTGTTTGGGAGCCAGTTTTATTGGATGGGGACAGCATCTCAAGGGATGGCAGGTGGCAACAGAGAAGGAGCCTGGGCCTCTGGGATAACCCTGTAGAGCAGGGCCAGTGTGCCACCCTGGATGCCCTACCACCTCAGACGTTCATATAAAAGAGAAATAAATCTACTATCTGGTCTAACCCACTGCTTTCCATCTCTGTTAAAACAGCCACACCAAATATACTAACTAATTGAAAAGTTGAATCTGAAACCAAAAGTGCACACAAATCCCAGGTGACCCACCCTATTTCTGGCCTTTATACTAAGTGGGCTCACGTAGTATTATAGAAGGCAGCAATGGTTTCTAAATCCCAGGATCATGGCTTGGCCAGCCACATCAGAATCAGCAAGCCGAGGAGCTTCTTAGAAAATGGATTCTGGGCCAGGCATGGTGGCTAACACCTGTAATTCCAGCACTTTGGGAAGCTGAGGCAGGCAGATCACGAGGTCAGGAGTTCGAGATCAGCCTGACCAACATGGTGAAACCCTGTCTCTACTAAAAATACAAAAATTAGCCAGGTGTGGTGGTGCGTGCCTGTAATCCCAGCTACTCAGGAGGCTGAGGCAGGACAATCGCTTGAACCCAGGAGGCAGAGGTTGCAGTGAGCCGAGATCATGCCACTGCACTCCAGCCTGGGCAACAAGAGAAAACTCCATCCAAAAAAAAAGAAAAGAAAAAAAAGAAAAAAGAAAAAGAAAATGGATTCTGGCTGGATGCAGTAGGCCTGGAGTCCCAGCACAACCCTTTCTCTAGAAAAAAAATTTTTTTTTAATTAGCCAGGCATGGTTGTGTGCTCCTGGAGTCCTAGCTATAGGGAGGCCTGTGGCAGGAGGGTCACTTGAGCCCAGGAGGTCAAGGCTGCAGTGAGCTATGATCACACCACTACACTCCACCCTGGGTGACAGAGATATACCCTGTCTCTAAAAAAATGTTTGTAATGGATTCTTTGGCCCCCAACTCTGGAGTTTGCTATTCAGTAACCCCAACTCTGGAGTTTCCTATTCAGTAACCCGTAGAAGGGCTCTAACACCTATCATTTTATCCAGATAATTCTCATGTGCAGCTCCTGGACCATAACACTCACCCCAGGCATTTGCTACTTCCCTGCTCTCAGCCCTCTGGTGTTCAGATCACCCTTGGAAAGCTGCATTTTCTCCTGTTTGGGGGTTCGTTCGGAGTCTTCTCTCCAGCTTACCATCTTTGGCTCCCTACCTGCTTCTCACCAAGTGTACATCTTCCCCAGGTATGGCATCACCAACAGCTTCAAATAGGAGGCCTCCCACCACCAGCCAATGCCTGGAGGAGCTTCTCCCAGAGCAGCTCGCTGTCCTCCACAGTGCCAGCCTCCCTGCCAGGAAGAGGACTCAGACAAGGTGGGAAATGTGACAAGAAAAGCTCAGCTTGGACTGCCCTGCAATGGTGAGGGTAAACTATGTTGGCCTATTTTGTAATACCTGGAGAGAACCAGGGCTGCTAGAGTCCTTATGAAATGAAAACCGCAGGAGGTTTTCCTATGTGCAGGCAAAGATTGCAGGCACAGCCGGTCCCAGGTGGTCACTCCCTCCAGCCCAGCTCCTCAACTCATGTAAACACAAAGAACCCCTCGCAGTCCCCCAGTAAGTGATCTGCCACTCATGGATAGTTGAGCCCTGAAGAGTTCTTGGTTACTTCCCTGAATTACCCCAGAGTATTTCTTGGACATGTCCTAGTAAAGATCCCCAAGGAATCCCTCTAAGTCTCCCATTTCCTACGAATCACCTGGAGGGCTTGTTACAAGACAGATTGCTGGACTCAACCCCAGAGTTTCATCTTCAGTGGTTGCTGCAACCAAATGCTTGTTGAATTCCTGACCCTCAGTGTGATGCTATTAGGAGGTGGAGACTTTGGTGACTACCAAAGCTCTATCTTCATGAATGGGATCAGCGCCCTTATCAAAGAGATTCTGGAGAGCTCCCTTGCCCATTCCACCATGTGAGGACACAGCAAGAAGGTGCCATGTATGAACCAGGAAGTGGGCCCTTACCAGACACAGTGCCTGCTCTGGGACTTCCCAGGCTCCAGAACTGAGAGAAATAAATGTCTGTTGTTTAAAAGCCACCCAGTCTATGGTACTGCATTATGGCAGCCCAAACAGACTAAAACAGAAGTTCTGGGGCAGGACCTGAGAATTTAGATGGCTAACAAGTTTCAGGTGATGCTGAGGCTTCAGCAGGAACTTCTTGATGTGGCTCATACGGTTCAGGAAGATTAGTTCTTTCCAAGTGGAAAAGATCAAAAGGGTGGAAAGGGAACTGGGAAGAGGAGACAACACAATATCACGGACAATGGAATCTGGCAGAACTCTTGGATCTGGTTCTGTCCTGCACTGGCTGTGTGGCCAATGCCTTTGACTCTTTGAAATTTTTTTTTTTTCTGTAAAACTGGGGATACAGTACTTAGTTAATAGGGTTGTTGTGACAATTAAGTGAAGAGTGTCCATGAAGCTCCTGCAGTGCCTGACTCAGGTATGCAGTACACGGCCAGGAAATGGTATTTCAAGCCCCTACCTCAGTTTCCCACAGTTGGGCCCTAGTGAGTTTGATGACATTGTTTAAAAAAAAAAATCTCAGGGGTCATTAGACCCCAAATGTGGATCGACTCTTTTATTATGAGTCCTAGAGTGAAGGAAAGCTCTTATTCTCATAATTTACACTGCAACATTCTATGAACATTTTCTGCTTTACCTAAATAGTTCTCTGTGATCAACTCATCCACTAGACAGAGGGAATGAATTTCATTTTCGTTGAAATTACACATAAAAAAGGGATGTTTTCCAGGAAGATGTTGTTATAACTTTGGTAATTTACATCAGCAGCTGACTTGCCCTGTAGGGAGTTTTCATTGTCTTTTCCAGTGAAAATGTGAGAGGAAGCCATGTGGTCAAAGTCTGTAAAATCCTAGCATCAGCACCCCCAAGAGCTTCAAGTGTCTGCCAGCCCTCCCTTCTAAAACAGCAAAGCTGGGAGCTCAGTTTCCTCCCTATGCTGAGATCCCAGCTTCTGTACATGGAACCTCCTGAAAAATCAACCATGCCTTTTTCTGTTTTTCAGGAGTTGGTTGTACAATTTGTGAACTACCCAGATGTTTTGCTTCTACCTTCTCTTTTCTTGGGAGCCATTTCTTTTTTACCTCTTCAAATCCCTGGTAGAGGTTGGGCACAGTGGCTCATGCCTGTAGTCCCAGCACTTTGGGAGGCTGAGGCAGGTGGATGCTTGAGCCCAGGAGTTCAACACCAGCCTGGGCACCACAGTAAAACCCCGTCTCTACAAAAAATACAAAAATTAGCCCAGCATGGTGGTGCACACCTGTAGTCCCAGTTACTCAGGAGACTGAGGTGGGAGGATCACCTGAGCCAGGGAAGTCGAGCTGGTTTACCACTGCACTGCAGTCTGGGCAATACAGTGAGACCCTGCTTAAAAACAAACAAACAAACAGACAGAGAAAAACAAATAACAAATAAAACACTAGTGGAGTGTTTTTTACACAGTTGGCTCAATAAATATCACTGTCTGGCTGAGTAATGTCTTTGGCCTGCCTTTTCGACATTTTTCTGTTCATAAGCTCCAAAGGAGTCAGAAAAAAACTAAAGGAAAGGACCACCAAAACAGGTGGCATTGATAGATATGTGGAACAGACTCTGTGGGGCTGGGTGGTGGGAAAATCTTATGAAAGCCAGAAAGATTGACGCTAGCGGCTCAGTAGCCATATTGAAGAATTGCCAAGACTAACCCATCCAGGTTCTTCCCTACCCACTGTTGTTGCGGTAGGACTTTCAGATCCCCTTCCGGTTATTTCACCTAATGGCTTTCCCATTGTGTTCACCAACTTGTTTAGAAAACATTCTTCTCCTACAAAAGGCAGCAGAGTGGGAGGGTGGGAAGGGCTGAGAGCTGAAAAACTACTATTGGGTACAACGCTCTCTCTTCGGGTGATGGGTGCACTAGGAGCCAAGACTTCACTACGACACTATATGAGCAGGTAAGAAACCTGCACTTGTACTTCCTAAATATATATAAAAAAATTTTTTTTAAAGGCAAACTTTCCTAGAGCAAGGTTCTGAGCAATGAGTCGATGCTCTGTGGAGGTAACAAAAGTGGCCCATTAGGAGCCCACGGAGGTAGTCAAAGTGGTCTATGATTGCAATAGGAGAGCAGGACTAACGAGAGGAAATGGCTTGACTCTGAGCATCCCAATTCATAACCTGTCTCCTTTCAGGGTTTCCTCTTGCAATGAATAGCACCATCATCCATCTAGTGGTTCAAACCAGTAATCCAGGAGTAATTTCTGGCATCTCCCTCTCTCTCAAACCCTCCCTTCTCCATATTCAATCCAGCATTATGTCCTACCCGCTCAAGTTTAGCACATCAGTATCTCTCACATCGGTCTGTTTTCCGTACCTTCTGCACCACCCCTGTCCAAGCCATCACCTTCATGCCGAACCTGTGACAGCCTCCCAGCTTGCCTGCCTGTGGCCAGGTCCATCCCTTCCACTGTGGCAAAGCGGCCTTTCCACGTGCCATCTGATTGTGTTACATCTCTTCGTAAAAGCATGCAGTGGCTTCCATTTGCTTTTAGGATAAAGATGAAACTTTATGTGACCTTGCACAGTCTTGACATTGACACAGTGCCTGTTGCGTAGGGGACCCCTTAATAGGTGTTGAGTAATGAATACACCACATCTAGCTGTTGAATACATGAATAAATCAATGAGTGGGTAGATGTATGAGTATGCCTTAGGACTTCCCTTAGGACTGTGCAAAATCTCTCTAGCCACCAGCTGTATCTAGAAGGAGTCTTCATGCCCTGACAACAGACACAAGGCTCTAATTAAAAGCTAAGTCCTACTGTGGCCCGGTGTTGTGGATCTCAGTTCACAAATCACTCTCCTCACACATCCCACACCTGATCCTTGGATTCCTTTTTCTATAACCCACCCTGGCAATGACTGGATCACCTCATGCATTTCTCTTGATGCATAATCTTATTTCTCAGGACTTAGGATTCTGGCTGTCTTCTGAATATGCTGTCATGATCTATCATGGCTGCTGTGCTCCTCCAATGTTACCCATTCCTTGGGCCCCCTCCTTTCTTTTTTTCCTCACATGGGCAGCCCCTACCTAGCTCAACCTAGGTGCACGGGAAAGACCCACACATAGCCAAGGCCCTGAACTTTTCAGATGTCTGGGTCCCTAACCCCAGAGACATTAGTTGGGTATCTCTTGGAAGGGTTCCAGAATCTGCATGTTAACTAGCACTCCAGATAATGTATTGTGCTGCATCTATAGGCCATAGAACCTACCCCAGGGATTTGCCCAGGAGTGCCTTCTGCTAATTCTCTTCTCTCAGCTCCCTGTACCTGCAGGCCGGATGGCACTTTCTTCTATGCCAAAGTCTGAAGGGTATAGCCTAGCTGTCCCTGTATGGGCACAGTGGCTCACGCCTGTAATCTCAGCACTTTGGGAGGCCGAGGCGGGCAGATCACGAGGTCAGGAGTTCGAGACCAGCCTGACCAACATAATGAAACCCCGTCTCTACTAAAAATACAAAAATTAGCCGCGTGTGGTGGTGCACGCCTGTAATCCCAGCTACTCAGGAGGCTGAGGCAGGAGAATCGTTTGAACCCGGGAGGTGGAGGTTGCAGTAAGCTGAAATGGCACCACCGCACTCCAGCCTGGGTGACAGAGGGAGACTCTGTCTCAAAAAAAAAAAAAAAGAAAAGAAAAGAAATAGCTCTCCCTCCAATACAGTGTTTCTAGAACCATGAAGTACTACCAAACTACAGTTTCATGGATAACATAGTCTAAATTCTATTTGGGACTAGAGTTTTAATAGAACAAGAAACAACGAGACTCTTTCTTCACACTGTATCGTCATTATCATGAAACACGTGATCAGTTTATACTTTACAATTCTGAGTATCCCTCACATAAAAGAACATCTTATGAAGATATTAGCATAGGTTCTGGCACAGTAAAGATGCTCAATAAATATTATTTGAATGAAGAAATGATTTAAATTTTTTCTCCTCCACCAAAAAACACCCTCTCCAATAGTTATATTAATGGGTTGCCTTTGAAATCAGGGTTGACAATTGTACAGATGTCCTCATAAGCACTTTTCCATTTTCTATATTTGGAAGTTGAAGGTCAAACACCAAGCAACTGAATCCTATCTGACTGAAAGCAGACTTACTAGTTGGGCTCAGTGTCTTGGCTTCTGATAAGATGAAATATTAATCAGACCATTGATTGTGTTTTGAAACTGTCTCTTTTTATATCTAAAAGCTATCCAAGTACACTTAAGACACCATGGCTTTCACAGTTTACTCTGAAGGCCCTACCAATCAAATGTTGGAAGAGCTTTGGTTTAAGTCAGATGACTATTTCTTTCATATTTGGAAAGATAAATGATAATATATCAGGACTGGAAAATAGCGAGGTAGCATGGGATGCTGACTCCCTCCAGTGACCCTAACCTGGAGACACTCCAGAAGAGGTGGGAGGCTGAGTCTGGAGGACCGCAGAGCCAAACTCAGCAACTAACATGGTACAGTGTGGTCTAGAGTGGAAGGCAGTCAGAGCCACTGGACTCCTTCTCTCCTATTGTTACCGTTTCCCTCCGTTGTATCTGCCTGGGGAGATCCCCTTGTACGGGAACACTAGCCCAGAGCCTAGGGCAAGTGGGGCTGGAGAGGTAACATGAGGGCAACATCAGCACCTGCTGGAATAGGAAACATGGCAGAGACACAGGCAGGCTGGCAGGAGTCTGAGCATCTTTTCCCTGCCACCACCTACAACCACCTTTCCTGAGACAGAAGTCCTGGGTAGTTCCCTGCAGGGGTGGATGATGCAGAAAGTAGGGAAAATAGAAAGTAGTGGAACAAGTATGCAATGAGGGTCTGTTCAACTGTAGAGGGAGCCCCACTCCCCAAACAGAAGGAGCCTGAAAAGCACAAGCAAGGCTTTCTACCGTCTCCCACTAAAGGCAAACACTGGAGCCAATGCCGTTGAGAGTCCCAACACAATAAAAGATGAGTTCACCAAGAAAAACAGCAAAACCCTGCTCCAGAGGAAGCAAAAGTAATGGGAAAGACAGAATAAGAATTTTAAACGAGCACAATTAATAGCCTCCAACATAAATGGGAGGACATTGGATACCTGCAAGAGGCACAAGTGACTATGAAGATAAAACTATTAGAAATAGTGTACACAGACATGTATAATTTTCCAAGTAAAAGATTTGCTGGTAGATTAAATATCAGAATGGATACAGATGCAGAAAGATGTAGTGAGCTGGAATATCAAGTCAGAGAACTCCCAAAGAAAGCATCAGGAAAGGAAAGAATGTGAGAAAAGCTAAGCAGTATGGAAAACAGAAGTAAAGCTGTCACTCTCTGCACAATCGGAGTCCTCAAAGGAAAGAAAAAAAGTGAACAGCGTGAAAACTACTTGAAGAAATAATTTTCAGAATTAGAGAAAGGTTGAGTGCTTCAGATGAAAAGGTCTCATTCAGTGTTAAACAAGATCAAAAAGGGTGGGGAAAAACAAAATTAGATACTACACAGTGAAATGTAAGAATATCAATCCTAAAGAGAAAATTGTAAAGGCTGACAGAGGGAAGAAACAGTCACCTTAAAAGGAGCAAGAATCAGATTGCTATGAGAATTCTTGACAGCAGTGGAAGAACATCTTCCAAATAGTGAAGATAAGGAACTTTGAACCTAAACATTTACATTCAGCCAATCTTTTACTTAAATGTGAGTGCAAAATGAAGATGTTTTTAATCATACTGAGTCTAAGGGAAATTTATGCCACAGTTTCACGCCCCTTTGAAAGAATTCTTGGGGGATACACTTCAAGAAGGGAAATTAATCCAGAAAGAAGCAACAAGATATTAGGAACTAAAAAGAAGTAAAGTACTGTTACCATGATACAACATGAGGTGATCTTGAAAATACTATGCTAAGTGTAAGGAACTAGTCACAAAAGGCCACATAGTATATGATTCCATTTATATGAAATGTCCAGAACAGGCAAATTCATACAGACAAACAGTAGATTAGTGATTGTCAGGGGCCAAGGGGAGTAGATGGGTAGTAACTACTAATAGGTATGGGGTTTCTTTTGCAGCGTGGTGAAAATGTTCTGGAATTAGATAGTGGTGATGGTTTCACAACTTCGTGAATATATTAAAAACCACTGAGCTGTACACTTTGAGAATAATTTTTAAATAAACAGATAAAATAAATATTAGGAAAGTCAATTTAAAAACAGAAACAAGCTGGGTGCAGTGATTCACACCTATAATCCCAGCAACTTGGGAGGCTGAGGTGGGAGGATCACTTGAGCCCAGGAGTTCAAGGCTACAATGAGCTACGATCACGCCACTGCACTCCAGTCTAGTTGACAGAGTAAGATCCTGTCTCTTAAAACAAAAACAAAAAACAGATGAAATTACTGCAAATTTGATTTTGCCACAGTACCAAAAAACAAAAAAAGCATGAGGAATGATTCTCCCTTCCACCTCCCCACCCACCAAAAATATCTATAGCAGACCAGTCTTAGAGCTCCAGAGAATAGTAACGTGCCAGGAAGGAGGGTGAAGGAAGATGAGACCAAAAATCATACCGTCTTAGTCTGTTTCCTGTTGTTTTTAACAGAGTACCTGAAACTGGGTAATTTATAAAGAAAAGGAATTTATTTCCTACCGTTCTGGAGGCTGAGAAGTCCGAGGTTAGAGGGAGCGCATCTGGCGAGACCCTTCTTGCTAGTGGGAACTCTTTATAGAGTCTTGAGGCAGTGCAGAGCATTACGTGGCAAGGGGGCCGAGTGAGCTACCATGTTAGCTCAGGTCTCTCTTCCTCTTAAGAAGCCACCAGTTCCACACCAGTGATAACCCATTAATCCATTACCCATTAATCCATTCATGGATCCAGAGACCTCATGATCTGATCACCTCTTAACATCCCCACCTCTCAATACTGCCACATTAAGAATTAAATTTCAATATGAGTTTTGGAGGAGATAGACTAACAATGGTACATATTAAGAGTTTCTTCTCATTCAGGGGAAAGATAAATTTTTATACACTTTAAGCATTGACAGGGAAAAAGAAATGTAAGTGGAAATCTAAATAAAGCTGGGGATAACCACCGGAGAAACAGCAACATCCGATGTAGGTGTGCCCAAGCATTTTTCACATATTATAATACGTATTTGTTTTTTGATAAATTATTTTCCTTTTATTTATGCCCTTTATAGTCTTAACAAATTCATATACTATATATAAATGAAATATATAGTATATAAATAAAATATATTTTATATCAGTACATAAATTTAAAATATTTTTATTCGCTATATATTTACATATATTATATTTATAAGTACACTTTATATTTAAAGTGCATTATATTTGGAGATATATTTTCTATAAATTTTATATCCAGGTAGTAAATGGAGCATTGCAAACTTTTTGGGGTTTTTGTTTTAGAGACGAGGTCTCTCTATGTTGCCCAGGCTGGCCTCGGTTCAAGCAATCCTCCTGTCTCAGCCTCATGAGTAGCTGGGATTATAGGAGCGCACTACCACGCCTGGCTCAAACTGTTATCTCTGTGTTTAATGGGGCTGATAAGCAACTAAGCCATCCTTGGATTTCTTCTTCTTGCTAACTGATATCTTTCTCGCTTGTTTCTCTGTTTTTTGTTTGTTTGTTTGATTCTCACCACTAGAAAGCAAGCTCCGTGGAGAGCATGCTCATTGCCTGCCTGTCATCTGCCTTATCCGGAATGCCTAGCATCTGCCCCACCCGCCACCCTCGTGGGTACCTTCCGTCCCACCCCCCCACACTCTTGACCGATGGCCCCACCCGACACCCTCGTGGGTACCTTCCGTCCCACCCCCCCCCCACACTTGACCGATGGCCCTACCCGCCACCCTCGTGGGTACCTTCCGTCCCACCCCCCCCAACACTCTTGACCGATGGCCCCACCCGCCACCCTCGTGGGTACCTTCCGTCCCACCCCCCCACACTCTTGACCGATGGCCCCACCCGCCACCCTCGTGGGTACCTTCTGTCCCATCTCCCCCACACTCCTGGCCGATGGCCTCACCTGCCATTCTCATGGGTACCTTCCGTCCCACCCCCCATACTCCTGGCCGATGCAGCTACGGGCTGGAAACTTCTCCCAAAAAGCCAGGCCCGTTCAGCTGGGAGCCCCCACAAAATGAGAATGAGGGGATTGAAAGTGTTTTTGTTCGAAGAGCTCTGGCATGGAGGCCACAGTCCTTCCATGAAATGTAACAAAGCGGGGCAGTCCACTCCTGAACACTTACCAGCACTGTACAGCAGAAGCTGCTTGGGATGAGCGACTGCTACAGGAGGTACGGGCTTCACCAGCTTTGCACTTTAAATGATTCCCAGCACAGCCTCTTCACAACATGCATTGTCCCTTTGCAGCAGAAAGTACGTCCAGATTCCCCCAAGCACCACCCCATCCCAGACATTCCTGTCAACACCCTACCAAGAGGGTTAGAGCCTTGCAGACAAACAGATCGGCTTGATGTGGGGAGGGGACTCAGTTCAAGCACAGCCCCTGGGGACAGAGTAGCAGATTTTTTTTCCTTTTTTTCAGATAGTGAGCATAGTACCCAATAAGTAGCAGACTGTATCAGCAGTTCAAGCTGTGTAGAAGACCGCCTTGTAGGCTGGGCACGGTGGCCTGTAATGCCAGCACTTTGGGAGGCCAAAGCGGGAGGATCACTTGAGGCCAGGAGTTTGAGATCAGCTTGGGCAACATAGTGAGACCCCATCTCTACAAAAGTTTAAAAATTAGCCAGGCGTGGTAGTGCATGCTTACAGTCCGAGTTACTGGGGAGGCTAAGGCAGAAGGATTGCTTGAGCCCAGTAGGTGGAGGCTGCAGTGAGCCATGATGGCAGCATTGCCTGGGCAACTGAACAAGACCCTGTCTCAAAAAAAATGTGTTGATTACACAAGGATAATAATGATTCCTTCCTAGGGTTGGCTATAGGGATAAATGAGAAAACATATTTCAAGTGCCTGACTGTGTCTAGCATGTTGTCAGCAGTCAATAAACAACTGATAAGTAGAATAAGAATGAATGTGCCTAGTCCAGTGTCTGCCTCATGGTTGTCACTTACCAGAAGGCAGCAGGCAGCTCTTAGGAGAAGAGAGAAACGGAAAATCCAAGTTTGAAGGAGGTGGGTCAAGAACAGCAAAGAATTGTAGAGCAGAGGGTTCTTGATAATATCTGTAAAAATAAATTTTTATAAAATAAATTCATCTGGGGAATCTCTTTATTTTGATAAAGTGATTTCTTAGTTGATAAAAAAGTCATTATAGAATTGCTTTAAAAAGTAAATCTTTTTCAAGATATCATTCCACGTATCACAATTTTACTTACACGCCACTTCCCTGAGCAAATTTATTTCTTGGAGTGACTCACATCTATATTAATATTTTAAATATCTTAATAATATAAAAATGGTGAATGGATGCTCACTACTTCCCTGGGGAAGATTAGAAGAAATTAGCTTAATTCTAGTAAGAAGGGCTTAGCATAGGCATGAGGAAGAGCATATTGGTATTAAGAGCAGTCACAAACACAACGAAATTAAATTTGTTATGTGAATACCTTCATATAAATCATTAGACACCAAAGTAGCTTCTGACTTTAACGGGCTATTTCAGAATCGAGGGAGTCGATTAGTGGAGATCCCTTGATATTCACAATTTCTATATTTTGCAAATGCACTTCCAATCTCCTTACTGGACATCTTTAGATTGGAAAGGAATCTGAATGGTCATTTCATTGAATCCTAGCACTTTCACAGGTGGCACCTGAGACCCCAGGAGGTGGAGCTGATTTGGCAAAGGTTGCACAGCCAGTTGACTATGCACTTGGGGTGGGAGACCACACCTCGTATAAAAATTTATTTCAATGTTCTCTCTGCTGTACTGTGTTATTACCACCCTTTTATGCTCTTTCACTGCTGGACTTAGTCTATTCCTTCAGCTACACCCTCTATACTAAATCCCAGTTGAACCCCAAACACCTTTCTGAGCCTCGTTGCTCAGTGTCAGTGGTCCCCAGTGGTTCAACACTTTTCTCATTCTACTTTGTCGAGACCCTAATCTTAAAGCAAAGGCTCCATCTCCTTCAATGTTACCTTTGATGGAAAATAAGTTCAACATGTTTAACAACAATATTCATGATATTTGATTCTAGTCATGAGGTGTTGCAGGTGTAACTTACGACTTTCACCATTGAAACCATAATTTCTAGAAATGGAAAGAGTAATGTGAGAAAATATTCTCACCACTGGTGAAAAATCACGTTTTCACAGGGTTTGCAAACAGGGAAATATTTGTGGTTTTGTCTCATATGTTTTGCTTTTTTTGGCAAAAGCAAAAGGCAGTTTTCTTTGCAATGAAAACGGCCTTTCGTTTTCGCCAATGCCTCACATCCATTTTTGCCAAGCAAAAAGCTGTTTTCCCAGGAGAAAACAGCTCAAGCTGAAAGAAAAGTGAAGCACAGTTTGTAAAATTTCCCTCTTAGAAAACAAAAATCACTCCACTCAATGCAAATGCCACCTGAGGGCCCTTGCATGGAGAAAGATAATGAGGGAGTTATGGTTGAACATATATGTAAACAAGCTTATCTAGAAAAAAAAAAAAAAAAGCCCAAAGTCACATGGGTGGCAGTTTTTAAATTAAGCCCAGAATTAGTAGGAGTCCAGTCTTTACCTCTGTGGTCCAAATGTGCCTCCAGAAAACTCCTAACATGCTGTTTGTTGGTTTCTGTATGTCATTTATTCTGGGATGGCTTCTGTATTAATAATGACATTTTCCATCTTGTTATTATACCATGATCCATTTTGAACTCCCCAGAATCCTCCAAATTAGGAAAGGCAGGCATTATCTCCATTTTATGTAAGTTCACCCAACATGTAGTGGCAAGGAAGGTGTGTTGCCCACATGGCTGGTTTAGACAAGGAGACTGAGGCCCGCTTGAGTTACTTTGCCAAGGTGATTTAGCGCCGGAATCTGGACCACAGTCCAGGTCTTCCGATTCTCTGTTCTTTGTGCTTCACCCTAGTGCTCTTCATAATAAACTCTGATCAGAATTTCCCAATGTGACCGTGGAATTCATTCTTATTTTCGTTCTGTTTTGTTTTGCTTTGCATTTCCCTGAGGATGAAATCTGTAAACCTTTTGATGTGTCATAGCATAGTCTCCAGCAGGCCATCATTGCTGCTAGAAAGATAACTTCATTGTGGAAAAAATCTAAAGTTTCCAGTAGCCATTCCCATTGCAAATAGATGACACAGCAACTGTCACCTTTATAGAAGTGGGCCATTTATTATATAGAAAAATAAAAAGATTGAAACCAGTTTTGTTGAACAGCAATATTTAATGAGCTATTCCTTGAGACAGCCACTGGGGATTTTTTTTAATTCCATATATTAAAACAAAAGCCGTAACCAGATTGCAAAATGACCCTCAAGTTCTTAATTTGTTTAAAATAAGACATTTTATTCTAAATTTCCACATTTATCAGAATTCTTGTTTCATAGCTTATTATTTCCCATTCAAGCAGCCACAAAAGATATAAGCAAATATTTTACATATATTTCAATCCTAGATGTGGACATTCAGGTAAATCTTGGTGTGCCGTAAACATACCTCCATTTGCCCCGCTATCCATTTAGTCCTAACCGCCCTCTCTGAATAAAAGCTCAAGTCACAGCTCCTAGGAGAGCATTAGACTTCTCTGATCTTCCGCCTTTCCCAATTTCTCCATCTGTGCTAATCTGCACAACAAAATTTACCACTTACATCACAGAAATGCACTCTTAAAAACGGTAAAGTTTATGGTAAATTTTATATGCATATTTACTCCAACCAAAAAAAAATTAGAAAAAAAGTATGGTTTTATTTTAACCAAGGCCATGTTTAAGTCTAAAGAGTTTAAAAATAAAGCACTTATATAATTTTTTCCCTTAAAAAATGTACCACTTAACTGAATATTGCCTGGATTGTTTCACATGTATAAATTAAATCTTTCTAACTCATTGAGAGAAACTTCCTGAAAGCTTAAACCATGTCTCAACCTTCTAAGTCTCTCTCAAGACTTCTAACAGTACTGTAGCACAGCAGAGCATACATTCATAATTATTGATTAAAGAGAATTTTCATAAAACACACCTCAATTTGATGCTTCTCTTAAAGGTTTCAATAGATAGGGGGAAGGCAGCTTCATGGAAAATCATAAAATCTCATCTTACTGCATTTTATCTCAAAATTCTCAATTAATACCAATTAACCACTTTTTTTTTCTTTTTTGAGGTAGAGTTTTGCCCTGTCACCCAGGCCAGAATACAGTGGCATGATCGTGGCTCACTGTAGCCTGAAGTTCCTGGGTTCAAGCTATCCTCCTGCCTCAGCCTCCTCTGTAGCTGAGACTACAGGCGCATCCTACCACCCCAGCTAATTTTTTAGTGTTTTTTTCTTTTGTAGCGATGGGGTCTTGCTATATTGCCCAGGCTGGTCTGGAACTCCTGGGCTCAAGCCATCCACCAGCCTCGGCTTCCAAAAGTGCTGGAAGTACAAGCATGAGCCACTGCACCTGGCCCCACTTTATTCTTTATTCTTCATTATGCTTCACATTTGTAAGGAGGAGATTTCACAGAAGCAAAAACAGAGCATACCCTCTGGTAGTAAACAGCAATTTGCAGTAATGAACTCTGATACCTTGGACAGCGCCTTGGCACCTTGTGTGGTTCAACATTCATTCAATTGACTGAGTGGGATATTTGATTAAGTGAGCCTTCAGACAGCAAACAACTATGAGAAGAGGAGTGGGCAGGGATGGGAGCCGCAGGAAAGACGGCAAAACAGTGATACTCAATTAGTGCATTAGTGCACTTCAGAAACCCCTAGGGTACCACTTGGAAGCCTGAGGCTTCCTGTCTCTGTATATCACAGGAGGCTGGGGGCTCCCCAGAGTCTACATCAGCCAGATGATGGCAGGACATCTGGAGCATGTCTGCCAGTGCTGAGTTGTCCCTACACTGACAAGGGGAGAGGAGGCTGGGGCCAACTCTAGCCCACGTGGCTCTGATGCGTAGAAGCTGCTTGCCTTCCAGCATGCCCTCAGTTCCGCCAGGGCAGGGTCAGTGTCTGTCCTCCTTCCCTCTCCAAAGCGAGTGTTAAGGAGCTGACATTTATCAAAATGAACAAACACCTGCTGCCAGTGACTCGTGCCCTGAATAAGGACACTCAGAAGAGCATCTAGAGAGTTTGCGATGAGAATCAGAGGCTCTCGATATTAGGAATCTCCACACACAAGCTTTCACTTGCTGTGCATGGCATTTATGATAACCAGCCATACCCCTGCAAGGAGGAAATCCTTATTTCCATGCTTTTACTCTGGGGAGAGAATGGTAAGAAAAAGTCTGCAGGTTTCTTCTTGAGGTATATCCCAGAGTCTCAGCTTTTTGTTCCTTATTTCTCATATACAGCAGTTCATTTATATTCCACTGGGCTTCTGCACACAAAATTCATCTCTGTGTGGGTGGAAGTAGCCCCAACTTACTTCCGTGCTGTTCACAGAGTTATTTTCATTATTGGTACATTATGTGCTATCTCTGAAACTCACTGTACTTGGAGAAACAAGTGTTGGACTCTGGAGGGGTAAAATCTAGTTTAATTGCCTTAACTCTCTTGTTGCCATCAGGGTAAGCATTGTTCCCCATCACCCCTCATTGCATGTCTATATCACTAAACCTGGGTCTGTACCTTCAGTAATGAAACTGGTGTGCATGGCAGGGACTTAGAATTCAAATTGTGCTCCATACCCTCCATTTCTATCATGCAACTGCAAACTAGTAAACTAATTTGGCATGTTCCTTAGCCTCTGCTGAAAAACAGTCAGATACCATGCAAGATCCTAAACATGATCTTAAACATAATTGCAAACACAAGTGAGGATTTGGCCTGGTAGGGGGGAGAGAGAGCTGGCATTTGGTGAATGCCTTCCATGGGCTACACATTTCCACCAGTCTTATTTCATTCATCATGCCCACGGTAGCTCTAGAAGGTGAATCTTGCTAACATTATCTGGTAGATTAGAAAATGGAGGTATGGAGAGGTGAAACAATTAGCCAATGTTCATGCAGCTAATCAGTGGCCGAGCCAGGATTTCAATCCAGGACTGCCTCCTTCCACATCTCCACCCTTTCTTCCCTGCTCTGCTGCCTCTCCTGGTGAATGCAGGACCTGTGAGACAGGGGCTGAGATGAAGCATCACTTGCAGTACAGCAAAATAAAAAGCCCAGTGGACCTGTTCAGGATGTCACAAATGCATTCCACGCTGCCCTACACATAATGCTGCAGTGTTCACAGAAAGAAGCAAGCCTCCTTTCCACCAAACCCCCGGGGAGGCAGCTGAGGTATAGCTGGGTCCCTACATACTCTTTCTATCATGTTCTCAGGCATTTTAAGTCATGATTAGCCTTAAATTATTCCCTAATATTAGACTCTGGTTTTCCTGCTTCCAGAGATAACAGGATATACCCAAGAGGGCTACAAAAAAATTAAAACAGCATTCCTTTTAAAACTAAGCTTTCAGAGTCAAGAACATGAAAGTTCTGTCTCGACAGGCTCTAGAAGCAGCCTGTCCAGGTCCAAATGTGAGCTCTGCCACTTACTACCTGATGGACCTTGGCCCAGTTGCTCCCCCTTTCTGTGTCTCAGTTTCCTCATCTGTGAGGGTGGGAATCATAACAGTACATATTTCACAAGGTCGTGGTGGGATTGCTCGAGTTAATGTACACGCAGCGCTAAGATGCTAGCTGACCCTTGGAAAGGGCCTGTTAGCCATTGCTGCCCTATAGGCACATCTTCCCCTTGCCCTTGAGCCAGTGACCCTTGAGAGATTTCTCCGCTTCTTCTAGATCCATGACACGGTTGACAGGACTCCTTACGAGCACTTAGACTTACTGGGCTTGGGAGATTCAGTTTTTGTTTTCTGTTCAATATGCCATTGATACAGGCCTAGGGGCCGGGCACCATGGCTCACGCCTGTAATCCCAGCACTTTGGGAGACCAAGGCGGGTGGATCACCTGAGGTCAGGAGTTCAAGACCAACCTGACCAACATGGTGAAACCCCATCCCTACTAAAAATACAAAAAATTAGCCAGGTGTGGTAGCGGGTGCCTATAATCCCAGCTACTCGGGCGGCTGACGCAGGAGAATTGCTTGAACTCAGGAGGCAGAGGTTGCAGCGAGCCGAGATTGTGCCACTGCACTCCAGCTTGGGTAATAAGAGTGAGACTCTGTCTAAAAGAAAGAAAGGAAGACAGACAGACAGAAAGAAAGAAAGAAAGAAAAGAAAGAAGGAAAGAAAGAAAGGAAGGAAGGAAGAAAAAGAAAGAAAGAAAGAAAGAAAGAGAAGGAAGGAAAGAAGGAAAGGAAGGAAGAAAGAAAGACAAAGAAAGAAAGAAAGAAAGAAAGAAAGCCTGTAATCCCAGCACTTTGGGAGGCTGAGGCGGGTGGATCAACAGGTCAGGAAATCGAGACCATCGTGGCTAACGTGGTGAAACCCCATCTCTACTAAAAATACAAAAAATTAGCTGGGCATGGTGGCAGGTGCCTGTAGTCCCAGCTACTCGGGAGGCTGAGGCAGGAGAATGGCGTGAACCTGGGAAGCAGAGCTTACAGTGAGCCGAGATCGCGCCACTGCACTCCAGCCTGGGTGACAGAGGGAGACTCCGTCTAAAAAAAAAAGGAAAAGGAAAGAAAGAAACAAAGAAAGAAAAGAAAGAAAGAAAAAAAAAACAGGCCCAGTTTCTCTCCTTTGTATCCATGGATTTATCCCTCCTTTCAGGCTTCTGTTATGTGGGAAAGGCAAGAAGGCAGTTTTCAAGGCCTTGTGCTGATAATGCCTCTGACTGAGAATAGAACCTACGTCACATCCTTCCCATTGGCCTTTCCCTGGCATCTCTCTTGACAATGCTCCATTCCATCTTACCCCCATATCCTAGGCCGTGGATGTGTTCTGTGTCCTACGATTGTCTTAGAGCCTCCAAAAGAATCACTGAAAGTTCTTGGTCTCAAGGACCTTCCAGCCTGTATCCTTTTGTTAGTCTTTCAACTTCCTTTGCGTTGACAAGAACCCTACCTATTGACTGGCTGTCTTTCTGCTGGTAATAGTCTGGCATCCATGTATATATTCAGACAAGTTTGCTGAAGTGGGCAATGTTTATTCTATCCTTGTAGCTTAATGTGGCTGTAGTTAAGAAACATGCCTGAATGTATTCCAAGACAATGATTTGTCATGTCTCTTTTCTCCTCCATTTTTACAAGTTGACATGTTTGGAAATGTGCAATGAGATGTTTTCTTAAAATCATGCTCAACATTTAAGGATGACTGGCCCACATTTGGGGGGCCACGCGTTGTTTTCAGCACAGGAAAAAATGCAAAGAACAAAGCAGACAAGTCCTCTGCTCTGGTGGAACATGCATTCTAAGGGAAGAAATGGCCAATACACAGAAGAGGACCAAACAAGCAGGATCATTTGTGTTGAGTGCTGTGGGGGAACAAAGGACAAGCAGGAGGCAGAGCAGAAAGCTGGAGGAGGCTGAACAGGGGGATCCGACAGAGAAAAAGGTGGCAGCACCAGGGCTGAGAGTAAGCACGTGGGAAAGTCCTTTTTGAAGCAGTGACATTTAAGTTGAGGCCTAAAGGGAGGAGAGAGCCAGCACTTAAAAGTCAGGGGAGGGCCGGGCGCGGTGCCTCCTGCCTGCAATCCCAGCACTTTGGGAGGCCAAGGTGGGTGGATCACCTGAGGTCAGGAGTTCGAGACCAGCCCGACTAACATGGTGAAACTTGATCTCTACTAAAAATACAAAAATGAGCCAGGCGTCGTGGTGCATGCCTGTAATCCCAGCTACTCGGGAGGCTGAGGCAGGAGAATCATTTGAACCCAGGAGGCGGAGGCTGCAGTGAGCTGAAATCGCACCACTGCACTCTAGCCTGGGAAACAGAGTGAGACTCTGTCTCAAAAAAAAAAAAAAAAAAAAACTGGGGGGGTACATTCCAGGTAGAAGCAACAGCAAGTACAAAGTTCCTAAGGCAGAGAAGACTATAATATTCAAGCCAGAGAAGGAGGGCAGGGGTACAGCACAGGATTGGAGATGTGGACAGCTGTCACATCACACAGGGCCTTGGGGACCATGGTAAGGAGGTTGCATTTGATGATGAAAACATGTCTAACATATTAGCAACTCACACCGCAGGCTGGGCTCCCCACGAAGATCCTTCCTTCCTTTCATATGGCAGACACTTCCTCCAACTTTAACAATAATTGCCTACACCAGAATTTTTCAACAATGCTAAATTAAAGAAGAAAAAGCAGAGGAAGGAAGCAAGTTTTAAAGAAACTTTGCCAATCTAGATGGAAAGGGGAAAAAATACATCTTTAGTCCCTGTGCTCCTATTTTTAAAGCTGTGGTGGCTCTCATCTGGTGTGTTAAAGATGACAAAGATTGGTCAGTGAACAGCAAATTCAGTTCCTTTGAGTAACAGTTTTAATTGCTTTAATGTGAATTCTGGGTATCGGAAAGAGAAAAGTTTATCTGTTACAGACCCATTCAAAATTCCAGACACAATTCATTAATTCTTTTAGATAAATAATGTAGTTTGTTCCTTGTTCCATGACCTGAACTTAAATTGAGATAAGACTGGGGTAGCTAATTTCTCTGTTATGCGCTAAAAAATCAGAGTCCAGTGTTAAGAAGCAAAATCTAGAGTAAAAGGGTGGCATAAATCCCTTAGATAAACTAGATATTAAATGCTTCACTCTGTATAATTTGTTAATGTAGGCATTAAATGTCATTGCCCCATTAAGAGAGTATCTATTTCTTCTAGATTGTGGTGCAAACTCTTATTTTAAATAGCTGATCAAATAGTACTCAGAAGATGAATGCCATTTAGTTTTCAAGATCTTTTATTATTTGCTTTAATTTATCTTAAGATCCTGCTCTGCTCTGTGTAACATTCAAAATGAAAAGGAAGACCACACAAGAACGTGCACTGTCCCCACCACAGTGAAGAGAGGAAAAAGAGAAACCCCTTGACTTAGGAATACGAACTTTCTCCCCGGCAGATTTAATTAAATATCTAAGTGTTAATAAAGCATTTGTCAGTGGACTATTTAATTACTTTGAAAGCAATTCACTCCCCCACAATTCATTTTCCAGATGAGAAAGTGGAGAATCACAATGATTTAGGGAATAATCTCTAGCACAATGCATTTTGTAATCTCTAGCCAGGAAGAAAACATCTTACTTTGTTTTCTTTCTTATAAAATTAATGCTAATCATTGTCCTTCCGCATATTTGAAGCCTGGAAGTGAAGATCTCCTCAAATTTAGAGAAAAAAAAAATCACTTTCCTAACAGCTCCTCTTAGAACAGGCTCCAAATTGCAAAATAAAAATTACAGCATATATCTCTTCTCTGTATTTATATCTTCTGTATTTACATCAGAAGTGAATTTTAATTTAAGAGGCACAGCAACTTGTATTTTAAGAACAAATTAGCCTCATTAGCTAGTGCAAAATGCTGCTCCTCCAGCTATCATTTTGAGATCCTTAAAAATTAGATTTATCTTCCCTTTGCCATCAGAAGCCAATCCTCAGATTAAATGACAGCCTTCAGCCACACATAGAGCTAATATTGGCAGATCAGTTGTTGCTTTTGGTCACTGCCTTTGCAGACATCCAAGTACTAAAAAGGAGGAAAAGCGAAGCCATCTGACACCAGCATTTGTCTGGGGAGCGTTACTAAAACCAAATTTTAAAATGGCTCCTTCTGAGAGGAACTTTGCAGAGGAACAAGCATCCAGGAAGCTTTCTGGGGTCCTGACAGATGAGCAGTTCCACTTAATTCTTCAGTGTTGAAGGGTCGTGGTCAGGGTAAATCTAATGGCTTTGGAATGAAAAGTATGATAACAATGTAAACTCATTTGTTTTTCAGCCATGGCCCTTCTTTCACTCCCCTAAAAAGACACTTTAATAATCTCATAGCCAGTTTCCCTCCTTGCAAATTTTAGTTCTCCCTTGTAAACTACAGTATATACTTTCACACTAATTACACTTCAATAATTCTTGAGTCTCCTAGAAAAAAGATCAGGAAAACACTCTTCCATTTCAATGCTCCATTCCTGTTACTTTTAGGCCCAATCACACAGTCCATTTTTCTCATAAATCAGCCCATTGTGTTAATCACTTTTGTTGCTTTATGCTGATTTCCCTCTAGTTCTTCTATGTCTGTCTGCTCCCAGGATACACAGATCTGAACGCAATATTCCAGGTGTGTCTTTGCCAAATGCACTAAATTACTCCACCTTTCCCTCATGACGTGATGTCTCTACACATACAGCCCCAAATCACATTAGCGTCTGTGGCATATTGCAAACTCGTCGAATTTGTTGTCCAGTCTCCCCCGGTCCCACTGGCATTACTGTGTTCTGGATTTTTCCCTCTCGCTGGTTACCTTTACAGCTTTTCCCCTCTCTAAATCATTGAGGTTACACCTGTCTGACTTAATTCTCATTTCGTTTGATCCTTTCTATATTTTTAACCTCAGAAACCCTGTGTAGCATTTCTCTTTATTCACTGGTGTGTTTCCAATACTTCCTGATTTAATTTCATCTGCAAATCTAATTAACATGCTGTTTACTACATTTTTTTTTTCACGTTAGAAATGGACATGCTCAGGAAAAAAACAGCACTAACAGGGATTCCCGGGGCCCTTCTCAGCTCCTCTCCTACTGGGATAGCCTCAGAAAGTGCAATTAACTTTCTCCGGCCCAGGGGATGACTGTTTCAGCCACTTTACACCATTTTGATGGACAGCTGTGTCTCTACCCTAATCAGCCAATTTGGAGATAGAACAATTACAAAAGGCAGCAATTACGGAATGCAGTCTGTCATTGTGAAGAAGGAGGTTGAGAGAAGGAAGAGGAAAGAAGAAATGACCCAAATTCAGAGTCAGATGCTAAAAAGATTTCAACCCTATTGAGGGAGTGGACCCAAACAGGGGACTCTGAGAAGCAACGAAACTCCTAGATTCAGGGAGGGGAAAATGCAGACCTGCTTTTCTAGTAAACCTCCAGCCCATCTCCCAGATTTCCAGTAATCAAAGACCAATGATTGTTTTTTGTTGTTCTTAAAGATTCCAAGAGTTTCTTAAAATCATGCTCTGCTATTTAAACAATTACTCTTAGGCCAGGGACAGTGGCTCACACCTTGTAATCCCAGCATTTTGGGAGGCCAAGGCAGGCGGATCACCTGAAGTCAGGAGTTCGAGACCAGCCTGGCCAACATGGTGAAACCCCGTCTCTACTAGAAATACAAAAATTAGCCAGGTGTGGTGGTGCGCGCCTGTAATCCCAGCTACTCAGGAGTCTGAGGCAGGAGAATCACTTGAACCCGGGAGGCAGAGGTTGCAATGAGCCAAGATCATGCCATTGCACTCCAGCCTGGGTGACAAGAGTGAAACTCTGTCTCAAAACAACAACAGGAACAACAAAACAATAAACAATTATTCTTAAGGTGTTGTGTTATCTCTCTGATTTTTTGTTATAATTTAAGTATAATCCACTTTGTTTTTTAAAGTAAATAAGATGACTGGCAAGATCTGTTTCAGAATAATTACAAATCATAGGGCTTTGAAGAGATGTCCTTTTACTGTTTCTTCTTTGGGCTCAGTACTTTCAAATTCTTGATCTTTTGCTATTCACTTTAGCAATTGTCTCAAAAGCAACACATACTTTCTCCATATCCAGTGAAAAGATCTAAAAGTGGGATACTAACCAATAAGAAAATATTATTTCCCAATTTTAATGGTTACGGTCTTATCAAAAGATTAGAAAAACATCATAAGAAACATAATATGTATCTCCATTTAAATATGTATTTAATTAGAATGCTTTCTAATTAAATGTATTTTTAATATGGAAGCAGAAGAACAAAAAAGGCAATATGTTTTTTAAAATCAGGTCTCTGGCAGGAGTCATGTTGGAAACTTATGGAGCTTAATAAAGAAGTCCTTCCCAACATAGATTGTACAAACATCAGGAAGGAGAGAGAAACAAACTAAAAGGATTGGTTGCCAGGGAAAACTTTTTCATATTTTTGGGGGAGAAAATCACATTACAGGATCTATTGAATATTTTACAAAAGTCTTGTACCTTACCTCTCTCCAACTTTCTTCCCTTCTTATAAAATAAGGAAAATGAAGTAGGAAACTACATAAAAATCCAGCTTTCCTGTGAGTATAAAAAAGGAAGAAAAGGGTTATAGACAAGAGATGCCCAAGAGAGACAAGAATTATGAAGACAACCAAATGTTCTCTATCAGGTAAGCTGAAAACAGATTGTAGAAAACTTTTGACACCAAACTTTCCTGGAACCCTGAAGCAAGTGAGTGTGCTCAAACTGGAAGTTTCCACAACGCCTTGGACAGACCCAGGCTTCAGAACATCTGTAGGTGAAACGAAACTAAACATTTTCTCAAGAACAAAATGAGGTAAGTCCAAATTAGATTGAGCATTGACTGTGCTTACTGGCTTTGTCCTTTCTTGGACATAAGATATCTGCTCTCTTCCTATCTCAGCTTTCTCATCTGTTAAATCTACTCAAATATCCTCTCCCACTGGATTATAGTAATGATCAATTGAATTGATGTAAGTGAAACCTCAAACTTCATGCAGAAATAAGACATTTTTCCTAATCAAGATTTCACAAAAAGGCCGAGCACGGTGGCTCAAGCCTGTAATCCCAGCAGTTTAGGAGGTTGAGGAGGGCTGATCTCCTGAGCTCAGGAATTCGAGACCAGCCTGGCCAACATGGTAAAACCCTGTCTCTACAAAAAATACAGAAGTTAGCTGGGTGTGGTGGTGTGTGCTTGTAATACCAGCTACTCGGGAGGCTGAGGCAGGAGAATTGCTTGACCCTAGGAGGCAGAGGTTGCACTGAGCCGAGATGACGCCATTGCACTCCAGCCTGGGCAACAGAGCAAGACTTTGTCTCAAAAAAAAAAAAAAAAAAAGATTTCTCAAAAAATGGCCAGGCTTGATGGTTCATGCCTATAATGCTAGCAATTTAGGAGGCCAAGGCAGGAGGATGACTTGAGCCCAGGAGTTCAAGACCAGCCTGGGCAACATAGTGAGATCCTGTCTCTCCAGAAAATTAAAAAAAAAAAAAATAGCTAGGCATGGTGGCCCATAATCCCAGCTACTTGGAAGGCTGAGGTAGGAGGATAACGTGAGCCCAGGAGTTTGAGGTTGCAGTGAGCTATGATCGTGCCACCACACTTCAGCATGGGTGACATGCTGCCTCTTTAAAAAAAAAAAAAAGAAGAAGATTTCACAACAACTTGAAATGTTTTATTGTTACTGAGAGTGTTTATGGTTACTATTACTCACCACTGGAAAAACATTCAATTCTGTATTTATTAATCCTAAACCAATGACATTAACACTTCCATTTTCAGACAAGGGAACAAATAAGGATTAAAAATATTTAAAATATTCAAAATGTCTATTTAATACTTCATTGCATATAATTCTGATTCTATTTATTCAGTAACAATCTATTTGGAACAATCAAACTTAGTATGCATTTTTCATAGGATTTCAATTATGAATGTTCATATTTTGGAATTATCCTATCATTTAACTGCTTCTAAGTAGTTTGCTATATTCCCATGTATTCTACTTCTTTTCTTTTCTTTTTTCTTTCTTGTGTTTTTTTTTTTTTTTTTTTTTTTTTTTTGAGATGGAGTCTCACTCTGTCACCCAGGCTGGAGAGCAGTGGCACAATCTTGGCTCACTGCAACCTCCACCTCCCAGGTTCAAGTGATTCTTGTGCCTCAGCCTCCTGAGTAGCTGGGATTACAGGTGCCCACCACCTTGACTCACTAATTTTTGTATTTCTAGTAGAGATGAGGTTTCACCATGTTGGCCAGGCTGGTCTCGAACTCCTGACCTCAGGTAATTCACCCACCTTGGCCTCCCAAAGCGCTAGGATTACAGGCGTGAGCCACTGCGCCTGGCCCATGTAGTCTATTTATGACCACATACTTATTGCCAATGATGTGAGGTAAAAAGCAAGTCATGCAATACTGACTATATTGAAATTACCAAACATTTGATAGTCATAGTTGAACTGCCAAGCAATGAATGATACAGCAGTATAGTTAAGTTCATTTAGCCACTAGGATTCCTGCAACAACTGGATCAACCATTTTTAGACTGGTTACATATCAACGAACAGTTGATGAACTTTGGTTGCAAATATGACTAAAATTACCCAGACTACAAATATTTACTCTGATTACTGCAATTGTTAACTGATCATGTATTGATCTAACCTAGTATTCATTGGTTAACCTGCAAATGGCCATGCATACAGATGCACAAAGTGTGTTATAATTTAGTTTTAACCTCCAATGACATATAGGCAAGAAAAATACATGTAAAATGTGCTATGAAAAAATTCCAGATATATGTGTTTGTGTATGGAAAGTTGGTATTGCCCATTGGAAGTTTGGTAATAAAATGAATATCAAAGAATATTTGTTAACAATTGAAGGACTCCCTGGTGATTATACAAAGAGATTGAGATAAAATTAGCAATATCCATATGTGAAAAGAAGCTTGAAAACAGATGAATACAGTCTTAAGCATCAAAAATATATACCAGCTGAACGCATTGAGCAATCTTAGCACCACTAAACATGGGATGACTAGGTATTATTTGCCCCGTAATGTGTTGCAATAGGAAATACACAGCACCAGCTATGAAGTATTCTTGCCTAAAAAATTGAACTTGAATCCCAACAAGCCTAGAGATCTAAATACCAATTCACAGGAAATACAGGAGATGAAAGACCAGCTTAAATGTCTTTACAAGCCAACAACGGGCCAAACTCAGAATGCAAGGCACTCTATGGACAAATGACCTGGTTTATATAACTAATCAGTAACCATGAAAAAAAGAGAGAAAATAAACCATAGAGCCATTATCAGAACCTCGTTTGGTTCCTGATTTGAACAAACAAACTGTACAAATGTACCACTGAGACAAACAGAGGACTCTGAGGCTAGACTAGGAATTAGATGATGTTGAAGAAATATTATTCTGGGTTGTTGTGTGTTTTTAATTGCCCTTGCCCATTAAAAATGAACATTGAAGTATTTCAGGGTAAAATGACATTTCAAATTTACTTTAAAACACTCCAGGAAACTGGGGAGAAAATATGTGTGTGGATGGCAGGGAGAAAGATGAGACAAAGTTAGCAAAATGTTAGTAATGGTTAAACCTACGTGATGGGTACCTGAGTCTGTCTACTATCTACTTCTTTAGTATGTTTTACATTTTTTCACACTGAAACATTGTTAAATGAGTAAATGAATCTACACTCCATTTAATTGTTTATTTACATAACACGGTGATAGATATCAGCACAGTAGTTTAGGGGAAGAGATGGCAGCTTAAATCTTGATTTGCCTGCAAGTTCTAAATCATGAATCTTCAGTAAGTTCAATTTTAAACTGTAGTGAAACAATAGCCCAATAATCTCCATACAGGACTACTCTGGTTTTCATTAAAAACAAAACAAAAAACACCGAATTCTTACTTATCTCTCTTTTCCTCTTTTCCCACTTCCAGCAGACTCACAAGAATGAGTTGCTTTACAGCTACATCATTGTGTCTTCATAACCATCCCACAGCCCTCCTGGTGGGGCAAGGGAGGGAAAACAGTGCCTTAGCACAAACAGGCTCATTGCTAACATGCCTAGGGGCTATGTCTGATCCATGAATTGATGCTTTTCATTCAAAAAAGAGCTGGGGCTGGGGTCTTGTTAGGGGTCTGTAGCTGGTGCATCAGGAGAATGCAGAGAAAGCGGAAGAAGATGAGGTCTTAAAATTAATATATAAATTTCCCTTTAATTTTGTTTTGCTTTTGTAGATGGTTTTATTTTAGGTAAATAGGCTTTACTTTGTTCACCACGTCTCCAACACAGTTATTTTTTAAGCCTAGGAAAAAAAATGTATTCCAGTTTACCATAGGCAGAAAAGACAAGCTGCCCCATATGAAGGTGCCCCCGTTCACATCCCGTTGCCATAAATCCCAGCTCACATAGTACTCAAAAGCCCTCCAGGGATAGCAGAGAGGTGTAATGCAGAGCAACCATTTGAAGGGTGGAAGAAAAGCACATCCTGATGTCTTGGAGCTAAGAGAAGGAAAAGGATATTTACACAAGATGAGACACCAATACATTGGGAAGTTCAATGTGCTTAGAAATAGACAGTGGCTGGGACAAGTATAGGGGAATCAAATTGCTCCAACAGATTGCATGTTTCATGCTTAATTTTCATTTAATTCCTGAAGACAGCAGGCGCTCAAGGGAATGACTCACCCTCATCCTCAATCTTCAGAAGAACTTTTGCTGACCCCTCAAACATCAAGGCCTAGAAATATCCTTATTTGCTCCCTTGGATTGGTCATTTTCCATAAAGTACTTATTGATGAGGAGAAACGTTCATTTGAGATTCAGCCACAGAGTAGTGTTTCAGACCAAGGAAGATGTACAGGGTGGACATGTCCAGCCTCTTCCTCTGAACTGATTTATCTCTCATCATCTTTGTGCCCTGAGGGAACAGGAAGCCCTCTCACCACCTCCTCCATCTCCTAGCTGATCTATGTCACAAAAGTACAATTAACAAATTAATGTATCTGTTTTAAGCAGAAACATTTTTGTCAGCTCAGTCAAGAAATGAAGTAAAGTTAAGTGATAGAACTGAAGTTCTGAATAATAAGAATAGTTTTGTTGGGTTCAACATGAGGTTATAACAAAGTAGAAGTAATGGAGAAACTACAATCAGATATGTTTAAATGCCTTCAACTTATTGGGTTTTTTAATTAAATAAGGTAATATATGCAGGGCCAACTGGAAATAAAGACAGCATGTTGCTAATGGTCAAGAACTGGACACGAGGGAGAATTAATTAACCCTTAATGTAGTGGCTCCCCAAAAGTCTCCAAATACATCTAAAACATTCACTGTGCTGCAATGATCATGAATAGAAGCTGATTTATGGTGCTGATTTAGTTCAATATTAACTGGAAAATCTAAATAATTATGAATTTCCTTGGGGACATAGAGTAGGTGACATCCAACCAGTTTTTCTCATTTATAATTTCCCTTGGGGGAAAGAAGCTAGCTAAAATATATGTATAAAATTTAAGACTTCAAGGAAGACTGAGGCCTGATTTGTTTTGTTTCTTCCTAAGAGAAGTTTAGTTATTATTAGTGAGGGTGATTTTTTTAAAATTCTGAATATTGATATTTCATAGACCATAGGTTCATTTTTTCAACAAGAGTTTGTGGGGTACCTACTATGTTCAAGAGCATGTGCTTCTAGATTTAAGAATCCATTATTTAATCCCTTGTTTAGTTTTTATTATTTTTAACAAGGTAATCGCTTTTAGCCTTCCTGTGACATGACTAGACTTTAGTGACAATAATAATATTAGAATAATAATTTCTAGCCACTAACAAAAAAGTTGCTTTGTTCTTTCAACTTTACATCTGATATTAAATGTCATTGCCCAAAAGATTAAACTATATTGTATTTTTATTCAAGCCCAACTTACAGCATTTTAGAGGAAATTAGAGCCAAGTCCCATTGGTATTTGAAAGTGGCAATATCATGATTTCTCCATATTTTGTATTCCAGCATTTTTTCTCTTTTCCCAACCTGTTCTGTAGACAGGTTTCCAATTTTGTACCACATCTTCAAGTGTGATTCTACAGAAAATTTTATATAATTGGGGAATACTCATGATATTTCAGAAACAAATAACCCTCTAAGTTGATAACAAATAAATTTTGGTTTAAATGCAAAGTGTACTTTCATTTCCAAAAATCTGACCTTTATTTTTAACAAAACTCCTATGAAGAAGTCCCATTCATGAATTTTATCTATATCATAACAAAAATATCTAATTGCCTCTTCTATGAAATCTGTATTTATCAATTATGGCTTTCTCGGGGAAATTCTAATTTGCAAAAATGCTCCATATTCCAAGCTTTAACAGTTGGAGGTGGATGTCCTTAAGGATGGAGGGGAAAAAAGTTCTTTTTTAAATGGCACATTTACTAATTATAAAATGCTCTTATCTCTCTGCAGCCAAAGCCAAAATGAACATGTGCCTTGTACTAAGAAATCCCAGGATTGTCACAACTTGTGCCAGCTGTTGAGGTTGTGACACCTGTGCCAGCATCGCCAGCTCTGCCCACTGTCATCTGTTCCAACTGTTCCATCTGCACTGTTTGTACCAATTCTCCCATTTCTGCATCTGCACCTTCTGCAGAAACGTTTCCAACAATGCCAGCTGTGTCATTGGTGCCAAATATGCCAGATGTTCTATTTGTCCACCCTGGGCCAAATCAATGCAGTTTTGTGCTCATTAGTTTTAGCTGGTAGATTCTATTTTACAATTTTTTGATTTGTATTTTGATTGAATCCAGGCAAAATCCCCCTTTCAACGATTTTGTGTCTATCTATCCATCTCTTTGCAACCCCAACTTTATATCTGACAACATGAAGTTGGTCAATGTTATTCTGATCTTATTAAACCAGCCCAATATTAAGTGTGGTAGGGCATTTCCTACCGTGTAAGACTATATATCGCAAAAGCCATGCAACATAGGAATAAGTTGGCAAAGTAATTAAAAAAGAATACACTTGGTTCTGATAAACAAATTGAGAATGCTCAGAAATCAATATGTTGAGCCGATTAGAGTCATCTATGGCATAATGTCCTATTAAGCTGCCTGTTTATTGGTCTTTTAATTGACGGAGTTATAATGCGGATTAATGTTTATGTTACAGACTCCCATTTTCTGGGTTCTGCTCTAGAGAGTATTAACCAAGAGTGCACACGGGTGGTAGGGCCAGACCTCCTGCCCTTGCTGTTTCCCGGTAGAACTAAGCAAGCTCAAAATCTGGTCCTCCGGCTTGAAGCTAGCTTCTCTCTCCTCTCCCAAATGTCAACTCTGCTGCTGCCAGCACAAGCCATTCTTATTCATATGCAATTCCAGCTTTACAGTTGAAAAAAAAAGTACTTTCATACTCACAACCCTAATATTCTCCATCACCACACACCAAAAAACAGCGTTTTTTTCTTTTCCTTTCTCATTCAGGGAAGTCTTTTTAAGGCATCCTAACATTCATCTCTGAATTTTAACCCAAATTCTTTCTTCTCAAATCATTTGCAGATGTGGAGGCTGAGCCCGGCGTTTGCCATCTGAAAAGCAATGGCTTACCAGGAATGGGGGGTCCAGAGGACACGAGGCTACCTCCTATTTGCCCACCCTGGATCATTTAACTTGGCTCTTTCCAATAGTGAAAATTGCATCCATACACTAATGCTTGAAAGTGTTAATGATAACATTCTTGACAATGGATAATAAGTCAGCTTACAATCATGTCCAAAGATTTGCACGCGGTCTATACATGTGATGACACACAGTGAAGAAATTATCTCAACAACTTCATTAGGTTTTCAAAATCCACACAGAAAACACTAAATTTCAGACAGGCGCTGGCTCATGCCTGTAATCCCAACACTTTGGGAGACCGAGGCAGGTGGATCACCTGAGGTCAGGAGTTTGAGACCAGCCTGACCAAAATGGAGAAACCCTGTCTCTACTAAAAATACAAAAATTAGCCAGGCATGGTGGCACTGCCTGTAATCCCAATTACTGGGGAGGCTGAGGCAGGAGAATAGCTTGAACCCAGGAGGCAGAAGTTGCAGTGAGCTGAGATCAGGCCATTGCACTCCAGCCTGGGTGACAGAGTAAGACTCTGAAAAAAAAAAGAAAAGAAAAAGAAAACACTGTTTCCACAGTGAATCCCCAAGTTCCTCTAAAACGAATGAATTTATCAAGGTCTTTGGCTAAAAAATCCCGGTGATATCTTATCTTCCCAAACAAAGGTCTGTATGCTGAGGTGCCACGCCCACGTGGCAACTGTCTCAGCATGTGCCAGTATTCTTGTATGAGTCCAGCACCTTCCACTCAATCATACTCTTCCTTTATAGGGTCACTGATTCTTTCTTTTTCCTTTTTTTTTTCTTATTTTTCTTTTTATTTTTTTTGAGATGGAGTTTCACTCTTGTTGCCCAGGCTGGCGTGCAGTGGTGCGATCTCAGCTCACTGCAACCTCCGCCTCCCGGGTTCAAGTGATTCTCTTGCCTCAGCCTCCCGAATAGCTGGGATTACAGGCACCTGTCACCACGCCTGGCTAATTTTGTATTTTTAGTAGAGACGGGGTTTCTCCATGTTGGTCAGACTGCTCTCGAACTGCAGACCTCAGGCGATCTGCCCGCCTCAGCCTCCCAAAGTGCTAGGATTACAGGTATGAGCCACCGCGCCCAGTCTCCGATTATTTCTTAATATACCGAGTCCTTCACTCTTCTCTCCAAGTTTTATCTGTTTCTGATCCTTTCACTTTGAACCTTTTCCTAATCTTCTCTGAATACGTAGAGGAGATTGACTAAATATCACTTAATTGAATTGGTGGCTCTCTATCAAAATGTGCCCAGCTCCTAACATGAGAGATCCCATCTGAGCCTGCTGACCCTACTTCTAGAAATGCCACAGACGCTTCTATTCTAATTCCCTGCAGTACAAGATGCCAGGAGGCAACATCCTTATTTAGGATTAAAATAATTTGTAACTCGTTGGGAGGGCACCCTGTGCTTTCTTAGTACATTTTAATTAATATAACTTCTGCTCCCTGCTGACAAAGATGTTTCCGATGGTGTTTGGGTCCAACATATTCACCGCCTTCATTGATGTGAGTCACTTGAATCCTTGCAGGAATCCACAAACTTCCTGGTTTCATGGAAAATAGAGAATTGCATGTTAAAAGTGCCAGGTAGGCATACTGAGCTGAGAATGTTCTTCTTCATCTATCCGGCCCCTTTTATATAAGCTCTTAATATGGTGACCATGAGAACCTTCCGATTTGCAGATAAAATAGAAAATCACACATTTTCAGGTTCCAGTGCAAAGCAGAAAAAGGCCCTAAATGTTTATAGAAATGTGAGATCATTATGTTTAGCTTCCCCTTTTAGATAGTTGTTTTTCTGGAATGAGTAAGTCACCATGGAGAAAAAGACTGTCTATTGATCCTCTGGACATCTGGAGTAAACAGAGAACCTTAGTCCTCTTAAATTTCTCAAGTACTGTTCTACCTGCTTCCCCAATCTCACTGTCCACACTTTCAAATCTGGAAAAGAATGGAAAATCTTAGCTTCTTCATTGCATCATTATTGGGTGTATTAGTATACTATAAATATCATTCTTTGAATCACAAGTATAGTAGCAGCTCTATATTAACATTCGTGAAAATAATGTAAAATGTATTCATTAAAATAGTGTCAGCACAACGACTTACACTGGGTACCATGATCCAGCTGCTACTTCAGTTACTATGTGCTTCAGTTCAGTACTTCAGCTCATTTTCTTCATTTTCTCACTCATTTCTATACTGTTATTTTTAAGGAAAATGACACTATTTGACTCACTAAAGTTCTAAGATTTGCATTTGGCTCCTAAATAGAAGTCCTCAAACTCCAATGCCGATGTACATAGATAAACTCTCTACCTCTAGAAATGAAACCTATCAAAATGTAGAAGATTCTCCAGATGTTTTTAATAAGGAAAAGAATGTAGAAGACTTTGAAGGAACAGAAACAGAGGTTAATAGAAAACAAAGTAGGGTAAGGACAGACAAAGAATAAATCACTGCACCAAATCAATAAGATACATAGGCAGAAGTGGAATGTCCTGGTTAAACGAAATAGAGATCAGAGATCATTAGGAATGAATGACTCACAAAGTTACTGAACCATCGAGTAGAAAGGAGTTGTAGAAAAGCACTAATCCAGCCAGAAAACTGAGATCCTGAAAGGTTAAGTGGTGTATCCAAGCTCACATAGCTCATTAATGGCAAATCAAGCCTCGAAAGCGTCTCTTTGTGCCTTAGTTTCTTGATCTGTAGTGCAGGGGTGATAATAATAGTACCTAACCCATAGAGCTGTTGTGAAGACTACATGAGTTAATGGGAGTAAAGCACTTAGACTAGGGTCTGACAGATTATAAACACTGTGTGTTAGCCATCATCATCATCATCATCATCAGGATATTTCAACCTGTGTGATTTAACGTCTCTAGGATCCTACTAACTGAATCTTGCAAATCTCAGCATCAATTTAAAGTCCTACTTTTGTCCTAGCTACTCAGAAGGCTGAGGCAGGAGGATGGCTTGAGCCCAGGAGTTTGAGGCTGCAGTGAGCTATGATGGCACCACTGCACTCCAGCCTGAGTGACAGAGTGAGACCTTGTTTCTAAAAAATATTAAAATTAAATAAAGTCCTACTTTTATCTTGGGCTATAGGATCATCTTATTTGCATAGTTTTATTCTGACCATCAAATTTTGCATTATGAACAAAGAAGTTGGAATCTGAGTATGGAAGTAAGCAATGGCCCCACCACTCGATTTCCTGTGTACTCTCTGGCACAGGATGCAGACATCCAGCCGACGGAGGGGACTCAGAACTGTCCAAGTTAATGGAAGGAAGCAAAGTCACAATGAATCTAGACTGAGAAACAACACAACAACAGTATTATCTGGCTTTAGAAAGAAAGCACACTCTCCATCAGTAGCACCCTCGCAGGTGCCCAGGAAGATACTTCTCAGTTACCTCTTCTGTGCCGGTCACACGTATGTGGGTTCTTGCTGAGCAATAGAAAGAACGAGGCCACAGGGATTCCAGGAAAAATAAAACAAAAAACAAAAAAACTCCACTCAAAATGGAATGAGTTAACCATGTTGAGAAATTAGGAGGAGAAGACAGAAAAGAAATTATAGTAGCATATCATAAAAATAATGTCTCATAATTGCAAAGCACTTTATACTTCCCAGTTGTTTACTATGAGCTTCTGATTCTAGGCTTCAGTATTTGCTAGCACACTAGAATCCCCTGGGTGGGCAGCCTCTGAAAAGTAGAATGCCAGACCAATTGACTCACAATCTCTTAGGGATGAAGACCATGTATCTGTCTTTGTCAGAAGCTCGCCAGGCTATTCTGATGCACCCAGAGGGTTAAGAAACCACTTTTCTAAGCTTGGTCTCTTCATGAGAGCAGCCTCCAAACAGATAAATTTCAATGCACTTAAATTAATTATTTAGAACTTCAGAAGTTTGAACTCCAAACATGAAATGTTGCTTCATTGAAAAGGTCGAATTAAATTGGATTAACTTTTCCTTTCTAGGCTCCTGTTCTCAGATTTTTCTTGCTTCATCTGAATCCATTCAAGCTGGACTGAATCTCAAAAGCTAGAGATAGAACATTAGCTCCTGAGTTAGCTCCATATGCTCCTGTAGGAGTCTGCATCTCTGTTAACCTTGTTACAACTCAAGATCCATTACAACAAGTCTTGTGATACGTGATGATACAGACGGAAACGTGTTAGAGAGGCGGGCCACTGCACTGGTATTCAGTGCTATCACAAACATACAGTGATACCTAAACCTCATTCATAGCATCAAAGTAGGAATCCATAGTGTGTTGGACATATACTAGATAACTTTTCCAAGCAAATGTTTCAAATCATAATTAAAGCAGTTCATAGCACTTTCGTGCATGTAAGCAGAGTTTCCTAACCTGTGGACTGTGGCACACTTATGTGACCCAGATGGCTCATGGGGGTGCCAAGATAGTGACCCCTTCATCCTGGGGACAGCCGGAGCTTCTGGGCTACTTGCCTTCAGACATTAGCAGTCTCACTCCATTGGCCAAGTATTACTGTTTTCTGTATGTGCCATGACGTGAAGAATGTTGGACCCCTGAATAGCACAAGCCAACCACTGGAGCAGCACCCTCTAGACATCCAGATTCCTAGACCAGAAACATGTTTAGAAGAAGGAGGAGAAGAAAGAGGAAGAGGAGGAGGAAGCAGCAGCAGTAACAATGTGGGGTTTGCACGTTTTTATTTTGGATATTAGTACAAAGAAACTATCACCTATGACCATAATTCCATAAAAGAAAGAGGATTGTTGTGCTATTTCGAAAATGCTTTCATTTTAAAGTACTTTACATCATGCAAGAGACTGCAGCCCAAAGATATGGTACCGATAAAATATTTCACCAAGAGGAATTGAATCTTTTCCTCCTGAATTTTATTTTGAAAACTTTTAATCCTATTGAGAAGCTAAAATATTCACGATGAATATCAATAGCCCCCTTAGCTATATTCACACATTGTTTACATTTTCGCTTTATCTCCATCTAACTTTTCTTCCTAAAGAACAATTTGAAAGTTACAGAAGTCATGTCACTTCACCCCTAAATATTTTCTCATGCATCTCTAAAGAAAAAAATATTCTCCAAAACAATCACAATACTGTTGTCTCACCTAAGACAATTAGCAAAAATTATAATAATCTAATAGGCAGTTTATATGTGAATTTCCCCAGTTGTTTAGAAGTGTCCTTTATAGATCTTTTTCCTTCCAAGATTTAATCCAGTTCCATTTATTACACTTGGTTGTTATGTCTCCATAAGTCCTTCAATCTGGAATCCTCCCTGCACGTTTAAAAAAAAAAAAAAAAAGGTTTTCATGACCTTGACTCTTTGAAGAAAGAGAAGTTGTCTTGTAGAATGTTCCACATTCTCAATTTGCCCATGTGCTCATTCAGGTCGAAGGAGCATTTTTAAAAACTCTACAATAAAGAGGAAGGATACAATCTCAGACTAAGTGAACCCGTCTATTTTAATGGAGAAGTTCTCTCCATAGTCTCTCTTCTACTCCTTGTGAAGCCTCAATAACTTAGTCGCAGAATGGCACTTTCCACAGGCCAGCATTAGGCAACCTTCATCCTACAGAATAAAAATGATTCCACCACAGTCCATCTCCAGTCAGTGATATCCCTAGAATAAGCCCCCAGGTCTTCAGAGGACCGGCCTGAGTTCTGCCAAGGTTCACTTAGACAGGCACTTGGGCAGTTGCTCCTTCCAATCAATCTAGTAGGCTAAGATGATTTTATGTTACCCTAGATGTTGTCTGTGCGCAAAGGAAAATGTTCGGGGCTCAGGGTCTACTGAACAGTTAACTAAAGAGACTAGAATTCTGCATCTGCTGACTTGCCCACGAGCCCCATGCTTTAAAGAGGTGCAAGGCACCCGGCGTACTGCTGAGGACTGGAGCAAGGCTTGCAGATGCCACAGGGTGGAGAGGCTCACGGTGCCCTATCGCCCCCTCGCCTGCTTCCTGAACTTGCTCGGTGCCAGGAATGTCCGAATTATCGTATGCCCCATTTATTGCAGACCTCTCCAGTCCTGAACGATAAAACAGAAACATTCAAGCATGAGTGGAGCTGTATCATGGCACCCTGACTTTCAGCAAGGGACTTCTTTAGTAATGCTGATGAGGAGGACAGCGCATGCACACAGAATTCAGGACACAGAACGACTCCAGGCAGGGCCATTGATTCCTCCTGGGACCCATCCACCAGTGTTTGTGGGGTGCCAGTTGTCTTCCTCTCAGAGGCAAGACTGCGGACCCCCAGGTGCTGTTCTCCACGCCATCTGGGGCTTTCCCTGCATCCTGTAAGGTGCATTCCACAGCCAGGGAAGAGAGAAGACTTGCAGCTGCTTCTGTTTCCATAGCTGGTCACTCCATTCCTGAAGTTGCACCTCCACCTTGCTGATGAGGACGGAATACGATGAATACGTCAAGGACAGAGCTCACCTAAGTATCATAATTCCGGTGCCAATTTCTTTCAAATGGGCACTCATCTGCTTCTAAAAAAGACTTGCCGTGGATTACAACAGACATTGCCCACCTCAGGCCCTCCACTTCCAGCCAGCTGCTCCTGCGTCTGCTTTGTGCCATCCCTGAACTCAGCGCTTCTCCGAGGCCTTGGTGGCTGCGTCTCAGACTAGGTTCAGCCAGAAACGGCAGAGACTGCGCTTGGTGGCCCCATCGCCCTCCCCTCGGCCGGCACAGTGTCCTTTCATTGCTTTCGTCAGCGTGTCCTCGTCATCCACCGTGTCTCAACAGGCTGGAGACCGAGCACTGGGTATTTACAGGTGAATAAGACAGGGCTTCTGGTTGAGGGGTTTTAATCAGGCTGGAGAGACATATGATAATGACCATAGAAGCTCGTGAGAATTTTAACAGAGGGAGGAATTCAAGCTGCCTGGGGGAGGTGGGGAACATTGCTGCTCAAGCCATGTGGTGGGGAAGCACCAGGCCTTCCCATTTCAGGCAAACTAGACAGTGTGTGCTTTTTATTTCAGGGAATTGTAAGCTTGATGAGCTTGATATGGTGATTGATGAGATATGCAGAGTATCAGAGGGAAGAATCATCAACTTAGAGGTTTCTAGCTGGCAAACATTAGTGCCATTCACTAATAAAGGAAATTCTTAGCAATTGGATTTGGGGCAGGACAGATGAGCCATTTATTCATTTATCTTTCAAAAATATTTCGTTTTTTGTTTGTTTGTTTGAGACAGAGTTTCAGTCTTGTTGTCCAGGCTGGAGTGCAGTGGCGCCATCTCAGCTCAACGCAACTTCCACCTCCCAGGTTCAAGCGATTCTCCTGCCTCAACCTCCGGAGTAGCTGGGATTACAGGGGCCCGCCACCACACCCAGCTAATTTTTTTGTATCAAAAATATTTCTTTAGCACCTGCTGAACTGTGCTAGTTTGGGACATATTGGTTTTGAGTACCATCAGAGTACCGAGATGAAATGTTAGTTTAACTCATCTTAAACATGAATCAAGCTCAAAAAGGCAATAGGGATGGAGATATCCATTAAGAAGTCATCAAGGCCAGACACGGCGGCTCACGTATGGAATCCCAGCACTTTGGGAGGCCGAGGAGGGCGAGTCACTTGAGCTCAGGAGTTAGAGACCAGCCTGGGCAACATAGTGAAACTCCATCTCTGCTAAAAATACAAAAATTAGCCAGGCGTGGTGGTGCATGCCTGTGGTCCCAGCTACTCAGGTGGCTGAGGCGGGAGGATTGCTTGAGCCTGGGAGGTCAAGACTGAAGTAAGCTAAGATTTTGCCACCGCACTCCAGCCTGGGAGGGAAAACAAAACAAAACAAAACAAGTCATCAGTGTTTTTCCCAGGAACAAATTCTGCTTCTTCGAACCCTATTTTCTGTTTTGACCATATCCTTTCTGTGGACACATGGTCTCTCTAGCTGGGCTACTGAATATTTATTTAGCATAGTTAGTCACAGAGTGGCCCCTGTTCCGTGGTCTGGGAGAAAGCCTGCATCTTCCTATGATTCAACTTGATGTTCTGAGTTTTGGAGGTATCCCTTCCATCCCAGACTATACTCTCCAAATTCATTCTGGAATTTTTTTTAAAGAAGCATCTGAGTACAAGACTGAGACTTAAATAACTATATAATGCTTAGAATCTCCTATATAAAAAGATCAAACTGTTCAGAGGAGTTTATTTTCTTATCACCTGCTATAAGATTATTCATTGCTGTTTTATGGCCGGTATGTTTATCTGGTTTGATAATGGCTATTTTGGCAAAATAAAATAAAATAAATAAAATGTGGTTGTCGTCTAGATCTTAGGCCAAACATATGAATTATTTCAATGATGAGACAAGATACCACCAGGCATCATGAGACAGCCTATCCGGATTGCGGGGGAGGCTCTTGCAGGGAGAAGGGGAGGCAAAAGAAATCTCCTGACTACTGAAACTTGCAAACCACAAATTATAAAACAATAAAATCATATCAAATGCCACCACCTTCTTTATGGAACCCATTAAACCATGGTCAAAACAAGGGGCTACATTTCTTGAAGATAAACAAGGCAGCCTGTGTTGTCATCACTTAATTGAACTCAAATCCTTCATTGGTATCCCAAGATGATCAGATACCTTGTAATGGAAATTCCCCAGTTATTAACAGTACAGGAGCACTATTGTGAGCCTAAGTTCTCAACTTGGGTAACAAACAGCATTGCAATCCTCCCTGACTCATCCCTCGGGCTGTTTCACTAGGGCCCAGTAAACTGAGACTTTGGCTCTTGGCCGCTAACATTCCTCTGGGATTCTGTGTGTCCCACAGGACAAGAAGTCATTTATAAGATCCAACATGCCTAGCTCAGAAATAAGCACGGGTGTTCACAAACCCTTCAAAAGGTAAACACTGTATTAGGGACCCAATATCTAATAGGTGAATTTAGGGGAAGGAAAGTGTGTTTGTTTACTAGGTCTGCCACAATAAATGTGCCACTAACTGAGTGGTTTAAAACAACAGATATTTGGCTGGGCGCCATGGCTCACGCCTGTAATCCCAGCACTTTGGGAGGCCAAGGCGGGTGGATCGTGAGGTCAGGAGTTCAAGACCAGCCTGGCCAACATAGTGAAACCCCGTCTCTACTAAAAATACAAAAATTAGCTGTGCACGGTTGCACGTGCCTGTAATCCCAGCTACTCGGGAGGCTGAGGCAGGAGAATCGCTTGAACCTGGGAGGTGGAGGTTGCAGTGAGCTGAGATCACGCCGTTGCACTCCAGCCTGGGAAACAGAATGAGACTCCATCTCAAAAAAAAAAAACCTCACACACCAGATATTTAACCTCTCACAATTCTGGAAGATTGAAGTCCTAATTCATAACCTGCAGGTGTCTGCCGGGCCATGCTTGTTCCGAAGGCTCCAGGGGAGGAGACTTCCTTGCCATCCCAGCTTCTGGTGATTGCCCGCAATATTTGGCCTTCCTTGGTTTGTGGCCTTGTGTGTCTGTGTCCCTATGTCCAAATTGCCTTCTTCTTATAAGAACACCAGTCATTGGATTAGTGCCCACCTTAATCCAGGACAACCTCATTTTAACTTTATTTAACTTTCAAAGATCCTGTTTTAAAATAAGGTCACATTCACAGTATCAGGGGTTAGGACTTAAATCTTTTTGGGGGGACACATTTCAACCCACAATAGAAGGGAACTGCAGGTTTTTGGCCTTTGTTCTTTGTCACAAAAGACATAAAAAATTTTATTTTTTACAAATCCTGGAGGCTGCAAATTTTAAGAAAAAAACAGTTTCAAAGTTATGTGAAGCACAGAGGTATTTTACCATACTTTTAAAATGCATTCTAAATAATTTTAAAAATCCACAAATTTGAAAATGTTATTAGCATTATTTAATTTTATTTTGAACTTTTAATATGTGAGTCAAACATGCTAATAGGACTGACGAAGACGTACAGAGACAGAACCCCGATAGGGTGGCAGTTGTGGGGATCACTGTGCAGACATGCAAGCGGACGTAAAAAGAATTCTTTGAGCCCCCAAAGATTAGGAATTGGCAGTAATGCTTTTAGCACCTCCATATCCTATCAGTCATTTTAAACATCTAAGATTCCCATTGCAGAAACATGGCACATAGAGTCAGGAAACAAAGGTTATATAGATATTTGCAACCTGTAACTGTCCTAGGGTCGATCACAAGAAATTCAGTAGGTGCCTCACATAACTAAGCACTGATCATTGATACTAAGACCAGATATGTGATCTAAATGAGCAAAGACACACTCCATGCTGCTTTGAAAATAATCACCATAGATGTTATGCTTTTACTTGATCATCTCTTTCAGCAACACCAAATTGCTCTATCACCCTTCAATTCAGATCTCCACAGTAACATGTTTTTAAAGCAATTTGCAGCATTTCACTTTCTGTGGGCCACACCCTGCCTGGACAGTCCCTTTTATAATCATGACTTTCTCATGGAGCTAAACAGGTGAGGATCAGCCCCAGGATACTAGAATCTGGAACAAATGGATTTATAGCCACTCTAAAATTGCAGGTAGGCTCTGTCACTCCCACTAATATCTACAAGTCATTGCAAATGGAAAGGACAGCAGGACTGGCCAAATCTATCTTTGGCTTTCTAAAGTCAGTCTCACTGTGCATGCTCTCTACCAGAGTAAGACTCAAGAATAAATGATTTTAGTGAATGAGTTTTTAAAAATAAATTAATGAATTAACAATTTAAAAAGAGTAAGTGAGCAGCCATTTTTTTCTGCCATTCATCTGAGCTCCTGTGAAATAGTTCCAAGCAAGATTCTGCCCAGTTAAGAGGAGGAAGAGACCTCAGAGGTTGTCTGGACAGGCCATGTGTAGTGGTTGACACCTGTAATCCCAGCACTTTGGAAGGCCGAGGTGGGAGGATCACCTGAGGTCAGGAGTTTGAGACCAGCCTGGCCAACATAGTAAAAACCCTGTCTCTACAAAAATATAAAAATTAGCTGGGCATGACGGCAGGTGCCTGCAATCCTGGCTCCTGGGGAGGCTGAGGTGGGAGAATTGTTCGAACCCAGGAGGTGGAGCTTGCAGTGATCTGAGATCCAGCCATTGCACGCCAGCCTGGGCGACAGAGCGAGACTCCGTCTCAAAAACAAAAACAAGAACAAAAACAAAACAAAACAAAACAAAACAAAAAAACCAGAAAAGACATTATCTGGACAGCGGCAGAAAATACTTAAGACTTGTGAACTAAGCCTCCCAAGTCAGTGCCCATCACATTGATTGGCCAAGCTGCACTAGGAGACTCTCCATAGGAGAGCATGTAGAGCACATGCTAAGGTTCTCTATCCTAGAGTAGACCCCTGCCAGCTGGAACTAGCATTTAAGTTTCTCAACAATTAACAGTCACCCTTGCTTTCTTTCCAGGACGCTCTTTCCAAATGCCCTGACTGTGCTCTGCACAGATCACTGAGTCTGCTTTTTCCTCTGGGTGACAGATTCCTCCAGGCAGGGACCTTCTCATAGTCACCCCTTAATTCAGTATCTGATGCATACTAAATGCTCAGTAAATTTTTGCTCAATGAAAAAAGAAAAACACTATTTCTAGAAAAGACAGTATATGAGGCCTGCCTTTCCAATTTGAGTATAAATTCATTGTATTAGAGTTTAATCAAAGTAGTTAGTTCACAGATTACTAAGACAATGAGATGTGATTTGTGTGCTTATGTTTTCATAGGGACAGCAGGAGGGGTGGAGTTAAAGTTTAGGGATCTATTTTGGAAAATTATAGGTTTGACGGCAAACTCTAATTGCCAGCAGAATAGGACGAGGGGTTGGAGTTGGGGTGCATGAGCACTAGGGGGCACTGGGGCCCTGGAAGCAAGCATTTCTCCACTTCCATAAATGACTTAGGCTGTTTCTACTGTTGCTCTTCTCAGCAGGTCAGGCCCGTTTAAGGGTAGCCTAAGGTATACCTCTCATGTGCTAATTACCAACAACAATGGCAATCTCTTTTTAGAGGTGAAGCTAGTAGAAGTTCCTAAGTGGAGAAAGCATTCCTGCTACCATGCAGCGGAGGCGCGGGAGGAAGACTCGTCACCTGTCTGGCTTGCTTCCCTCTTGTCATCCTGTCCCTGCAGCAGGCAGCAGCTGTGTTCCAGTTTTGCCCTCATGGCCTCTGAGATACTTAACTCCAACCTATCTGGTTCTTTTTTCTCCCCACACTCTCCACCATCACAGCAGAGACTCAACGTGTGATCCAAGTTTAGTGCCTTTTTTCCATGCCAAGCAAAGTGAAGTCATTTGGCCTTGGATGAGGTGTCTGGTACACAGCTAGAGGTAGCATGGAGCAGATGAGGTTTAAGATTCAGGGACCCTCACTTGAGGATTCTTCTGAGGCTCTGGGAGGGTGCTCAGCAATGTTGCATTTCTCATCGTGTAAAGTTCTTCATACATGTGTAGACACAGACATACATACATAGACACACGTTCTATAAACTTTGGCCCCCAGGCCAGGATCCATCCCTGGTCTCGCATAAAAGCTCTTCTTGGACTAACACACTGTGAGGCAGCCTGACCTGGCCTAGAAAATTCCATTCTCCAAATCCAATCCCTTAGGCTCTTCCCAGGCCCCACCATCAACAGCCCTCTGTGTCTCCCCATCTGTTTATCAGAGATTACAACTCCTCTCTGATCTCGCTGAGCTTTTCTTGACCAGAATCTGGGGTTGTGCCGATAAGAGCTTCATGTCTGCCTTGGCTTGCTTCTTCGTGTTTTCTGAGACTTCCTTTTTCTAGTTTTTTGTTTTTTTTGCCATGGAGAATCTGCATTTCTCTCCTGTTTTTAAAGGCACATGTCATGATACAAAATACAATTCCATTTGGTAGTAAAAATCACAGAACTACTGAAAGGTTTGTTTTGTTTTGTTTTGTTTTGTTTTGTTTTGTTTTGTTTGAAGCAAGGTTTCATTCTGTCACCCAGGCTGGAGTGCAGTGGCGCAATCCTAGCTCACTGCAGCCTTGACCTTTTGGACTCAAGCAATCCTCCTGCCTCAGCCTCCTGAGTAGCTAGGACTACAGAGGCACACCACCATGCCTGGCTAGATTTGTGCGTGTGTGTATTTTTTTGTAGAGGTAGGATCTCACTATGTTGCCCAGGTTGGTCTCGAGCTCCTGGCCTCAAGCAATCCTCCCACCTTGGCCTCCCAAAGTGCTGGGATTACAGGCGCCAGCCAGGGGGCCAGACCTGAAAGTCTTAATGTAAAACTAGGCAGCAGGATTCAAGGTCAGCCTGGTTGAGACAGATTCCTGAGCATTTGTACCTCCCTTTGAAATGATAATTTGGATTAAACTTCAGATTACTAGTTACCATCAGTTACTTGATGAGTCCATCTTCATCTGGGCATCTCTCCTTCCACTGGGTGGTATTAGGGAAGCAGCTCTTATGACATCATCTCAGAGAAGGCTTCTCTAAGTCCATCAAAGGAGCAAGCTCTTTCCTACCCCAAGGCATTTGAACTCACTTTTCCCTCAGCCCAAAGTACTCTTATTCTACACTCATGAGTGGGCTGGTTCCTTCTCATCCATCACAACACACTATTAAACATCACTCTGGCTGGGTGCGGTGGCTTACCTCTGTAATGTCAGCATTTTGGGAGGCTGAGGCAGGCAGATCACGAGGTCAGGAGTTCGAGACCAGCCTGGCCAACATGGTGAAACCCCATCTCTACTAAAAATACAAAAATTAGCAGGGCATGGTGCTAGGCACCTGTAATCCCAGTTACTCTGGAGGCTGAGGCAGGAGAATCGCTTGAACCCAGGAGGCGGATGTTGCAGTGAGCCGAGATCGCACTGCTGCACTCCAGCCTGGGCGACAGAGTGAAACTCTGTCTAAAAATAAATAAATAAATAAATAAACGTCACTCTTTTGAGTGGTCTTCCCTGTCTACGGTAAATTTGCTGTCATTGTCTCAGGCACATTTGTTTCCTTCCCAGACTACATAATTATATAGGTATTTGTTTGTTTACTTCTCTTTTTTTCTGAGTCTTCCTCTATACCATAAGCTCCATGAAGGCAAGAATTGAGGCCATCTTTTCCTGCATTGTGTCCGCAGCACACACACCACAGTCTCTAGCACAGCATACGGGCTCTCCGTCGATGTCTGCGGAAGGGCTGCTATTGCCATGACAACAGGCCAGATCATTTCACTTGTCCTGGCTTTTTTCATAATCCAGACAACAGAGGCGTAGCACATTTGTCCCAGGCTCGTAACAGCGCTCTCCCTAAATAGTCAGAAACAAGGGAACTTAGTTATTATCAGAGTCTCTTTCCGAGTTCAGGAGTTTTTCTTTGCGAGGTTCCTGGTGTTAGTGTGGCATCTCCAAGGCCTCTATTTTCTCTCCTACACACACCTTCCCCAACAAGCTGGCCTGCGTACTGACTCAGCAAGGGCAGGCCAAGGGAGATGCACAGCGTTCCGACTGAATGGTCTCACCAAGTTCCACCGAGGGCTCCCTCCACTACCTGAGACAGTGGAGTTCCCAGAGACGCAGGCGTTATTTACATAACTCTCCCCTGCAGAGGAGACAAGCAGCCGAGGTTTGCTTCAACACCAAGGACAGCTCTTCTGAAACGGAGGCAGGGAAACCTTCCGCCCTGGTGCGGAGCAAGCTTCCCCGGACTCAGCCCTGTGCCCCACTCCCTCCTCTGTTAGGGTTCTGGGCCCCTCTTCCTCTGTCATAGCCTCAGAGGTTCAGAGGGCCACTAGAAGGTTATACTGGGTTCAAGGCCAGGTTTCACTCAGCCCTGAGCTCAGGGGCTCTCTCTTGGAATGCTGTATCTCCGACTTATACCTGAGGACACGGAGAATGGAGTATAGGCGGGGGCCTAGGGGGATGGGGTGGAGGAGGGGAATCCCAGCTTCTTCCATCAGGAATTTACAGTCTGGTCCAGTCTGGGTTAGTCTTGGCAAAATATTAACTTGGAAGTTATTTGTTCCGGCTGCCTTTTCCTTCTGTTCATTCCTACAGAATGGGGTGTTTATGTGAATGCTGGCTCAGATATCTCAGAAGCTAGAGCTTGCATCTAAGATTAATGGGAAAAAAGTAGGGTCCTCATATGTCTTGGGAAGCTCGAGGACCCCACTCCTCTATTAGCCATTAAGGGTATGGACATCCTCAGAGACTTGAATCAAAACATGGCTTGGAACCACAGACTGTTCCCCTTGGAACTTTCCCCATGAGGCAGTCATGACATGGTTAGTGGCTCTGAGGCCAGTGTAACTCTGCAGTCCATTTGCCTTGAGAGAGCAATAGAGACAGTTCAGAGGAGGTGAACTCTCACACCCCTGCCTATTGTAGCTGGCAGGAAAAACTTCCAGCAAAGGGTCACATTGGGCAGAATGAACTGTTTCTTAGGAGTTTTGCCACTGCAGACAGAGTGCTGCAATCCAAGGGAGCCGGCAGATCCGTGAGTGCTGGGCAGTGCAGACAACGACTGCAAAAGAGGCCTTGCTCAGATGACAACACTGTGCTGTGTTGTACTTGGACTTTTGGCATCCATTGATTGATTGAGAAGATATACAGTGACAAAAAGATGCTATGAATTCAGTAATGCTTTTAAATGGATCTCTATCTCATTAGATACAGAAGCATCTGTACACATTTTCAAAACATAATGAAGATATTTCTATAAGACATTCCACATATAAATCTTGGTGGAAATGTAGATGCCTAAATTCTTTGCAATGCCCCTGCACTGTCCAGGCATCTACAGCCCTCATATTCTAACCATTGGTCCAACATACTATGTCAAAGGGCCTAGCCCTTCAGGTATGATGCAGCCAGCCATCAATATGTGTTATTCAATATGGTGACAAACCCAGGCAGTCGCCATCCCCTCAGGAACCAGAGGCCAGGCAGAGGCTGAGACTGCTGACCCAGTGTTGGGGGCGGGGGCACAGGCCATGGATCAGCTCCAGGGAGGAAGGCTAGCGAGAGCCATGTACCATGCAAGAAATCCACCCGGGAGGCTGGGGCTCAGGTCAGGACTCTGCTTAATAGGGGCTATTAGAGGTAGGGGTGCTAGAACAAGACAGGCAGCCATCGACAGATGTGGCATCACGGGGCACAGTGGGATGCAGAAATTCAAGGGGCATACAGGAGATCAGGGCTTACCCTTGGAGCTGGTTGGCAGCAAAGGACATTGGCAGGCATAGAAAGTTAGCAGACGTGGCACAGCGTGGCATTCTGAATCTGCAGGGGCATTTGATTGAATTCTCAGAGCTACTGGATGGGGAATCGGGCTGAGATTGCAGACATCTTTCTATCATCAGGATTGATTCTAGGACCTGGGGCCAGACGGAGCCAGCCAGCGAGGGTGTCAGAACAGTCAGCAAGGGGGACTGAAGACCGCGGCGTCGGAGGCCATCAGGCGCTGCTGGCAAGCCTCAGAAAATGGCAGAACACCTCAGCCTCATAAGACAGGATCACTCAGACTCAGAACGTATCAGCACATGCTCCCAAAGCTTCTGAGAACTCAAGTAAGTTATTCAGGGGAAAAAAATAGAGCTATGGAATAATTTCTGAGTTTCCCCTCTTTTTGCACTCTACATACATCATTGCATTCCGTGGGGGAAAACATTAATACTTGGGGCCTCACTTCCAAAAAAAGAAAATGAGAGTGAAACAGCTTTATGGGCAGAATCTTTGTGGGCTCTCTTGATTCAAATCCTTATTGTAATTCAGGAGCCAGAAGCTTTGCCATGCCGCCCCCACAACTCAGACTGAAGCTGCCTCTCCAGACTGGAAGAAACAGCTCCTAGAAACAGCCCTCTCCCCAAGCCCTACAGAAACAGTTCCACATCCTTTGTCTATGCATCATAAACAGGATGATTAATGTAGATGATGGTGGTGCTTAAAAAAGGATCACTGAGACCCGGGGATGTTATCTAACAGCAAGTTTCTCAAAAACGCTTTTCACAAACCTCAAAGCACTCCTCGCATCAAACATACCCAATGGAGCAGCCATAGAAGGCCAGGAAAATACATTGAGATGAGTAGCGTTCAGAATAGTAAAAAGTTCTAGGGATGACCTAAAGTCAAGACAATGCACCGTCGTGGGGAGGGAATTCTGCCCTGAGACTGGCATTCATGGATGTCATAAATAAAAACTTTAATAAGAAGGAAAAAGCACAGCCCAGGAGAAGGGCAAGCACATAGCTGGTCGGGAGTCTCATGGTTGCTCTGATAGGTGGCACACACTGCCAGTCCCATCTGAAAAGGATGACTTTTTGGCAAGAGAGGATTATAATTAATTCAAGAGGGAATCTTCTTAGCCAGGCATGGTGGCATGCACCTGTAGTTTCAGCTACTCCAGAGGCTGAGGCAGGAAGATCGCTTGAGCCCAGGAGTTCAAGGCTGCAGTGAGCTAGGATTGCACCACTGCACTCCAGCCTGGGTGACAGAGTGAGACCCTGTCTCTAACAAAACAAAACAAAACGAAACAGAAACAAAACAGAGAAAGGATTTTCAGGTGAAGCTCATAAACTTCCTTCTCTTTCATGCTAGCTCAAAAATCCCGTTGAGGCAGTAAGGATTCCTACTCAGGCTAGAGTTCCCACACAGCTCATGCCCTAAGATACGTACCTGCTTCCACCCTGACCCTGGCTCAGGTACCTCTTCTACAGATCAGATGGGGTGCCCTCCTTATTTTCTTTCCTGCTGGCCACTCTCATTATAGGATAAAGTTTCCATAGGCAAGAGGAGGCATGGCTGGTCCCCTTCCCACTTCATCCCCTCCCTCCCCAACACAGGTAAAGTTTAAAAGGTATAGTTAGTCCCACATGTCAGCAGGGCTTAACAAATAATAAGAATGTCCCCAAGGGCTGGTCATTTACCATCTGCTGCATACGGGCTCTGTGCCCTGTGCTTCACCTGGGAGATACTGCCTGCTGGTTTCTCGTGTGGGGGATACATACGGGCTCCGTGCCCTGTGCTTCACCTGGGAGATACTGCCTGCTGGTTTCTTGTGTGGGGGATATATACGGGCTCTGTGCCGTGTGCTTCACCTGGGAGATACTGCCTGCTGGTTCCTCGTGTGGGGGATACCTTTGGCTGCCCGCCCAACCCTTCCACTCCTCTCTTCTTTTCTGCAAAGGGAATCCTGACCAACCTCTCCCCCATGAAACTCAAGTGACACATGGGAAATGGACTCCGACCCATCTCCAGAGCGAGGTGCTGATGGGTGTAAATGAATCATAGTGAGCAGGTTCTCCCTGCCAGAGATGAGCTGGGGAATGCAGACACAAGCTTATGGCCTTCCTTACCAACTGTGCTAGCCTAGGGACAGGCACACGAGTATGAACCGAGTTGACCAATCGGCCTGAAGGACAGGACCCCTGATCCATGCTTTCTCTCACTCTCTCCATCTGGATGTAAACAGAGGAGCACATTCCCCCGTTGCTGTTGGTAGTCATCTGGGTACCATGAGGGAAGCCATTCTGAGAACACAGCTGACACATGGAGACAGGTTAGGTAAGGAATCATTGAGCAGCAGAGCCAGAGCCCTAATCATCTACACCTGGAGCCTGCCCTGCCTCAGAACTTCTTGATATGCGAGATGATAAATACACAGATTATTTAAGCCAGTTTGAGTCAAATGTTACTTGCAGCCAAAAGCATCCAACTGTTGTATCTGGAGTAAAATCCTTCTCCCTCCATCCCTCTCTCTGTCCCTCCCTCTCTTCATTCCTTTCTTCTATCTGCCTCCCTCCCTCCCTCCCTTCCCAGTCTAGCTCTTCTGCTTTTCCAGCTGTGTGACCTTGGGCAAATCCTTTAACCTCCTGGTTTCCAGTGTCCTCATATTGAATAAAGGAGCTGGACTAGAATAACCTGTAAGATCCCTCCAAACTCTAACATTTATAATAAAAAGATTATATCATATAATAATACTTCGATGAAAAAGACAAGTATCATTATTAATAGAGATTACTTCAAACTAGTTCAAGCTGAAAGCAGAGAGTTGCCAAGGAAGAAAAACAAAAAACAAACAAACAAACAAAAAGATGGCTTGAGAAGATGTGAAGTAACCTCCCGTAAACAGCAGGCTTCAAGTCAATGAACACAGAAAATCAATGAGGTGAAAACCATGTACCCCTGAGAATGAATGAGGTGAAAATAAATTGACCACAAAATCGTATATTCCCTTTTATACTCAGCCAAATACAGTCACTCTGTTGTGCTTCCTGGCTCTGTCTACCCAAAGAAGATAAGGAGAAAGGGCCCCGAAGCCTTATTCATGAGAAAAGGACAGCAGAAAACACTGGAATGATTGGAGAAAGGAGTGTTATATGGGTCAAGAGCCTCTGAGAGTCCATCTCCAAGCCATTTTTTTTCCCTTCTGCATTCACATGGATGTTCTGCTCATTCTGAGTCTCTGGTATTGCATGCCACAATGACGAAAGACTGTTTCAGCTCAGAATAGGGTTGCCCCAATAAATAACTGTTTGGGGAGGCTGCTGCCCTTACCTATCTACTGCTTTCAGTAGTAGGGATACGGTCAATAAATCATGAGTACAAGTAATTGGGGGATAAGAACAGGGAAACATTATCCTTAAGAACCCAGGGACAAGCAAGGCATTCTATGTCCCAGGTAGCAATGGCAGTGAGAGTCTGGGAACAGCGCCTTTGGGATCCAAATAAGGAAGGAAAGAGAATGCTTAGTCATGCAGGAAGGAAGGAGAATGCTTAGTCATGCTATCTGGGCTCCTCTAAAGAGGCCCTCCATCATGCAGCATGATTCTGGCATGAAAAGAAGTTCTACAAATAGTTATTGCATTGATGACTAAATTGGGTAAAAATACATCTAAGTGAGTGGAGATACTTTATAGCAACCAGGTAGAGGGGAAATTGAACAAAGGCAGGGGCGGTTGGGGATTGTGTCTGAAAGTAATAATGGAGGGGTCCAGTGCAGCAGCAAAATAGTTATACTAGTGTTTCTCAACCCTGGTTGCCCTTAGAATCACCTGAGGAGATTGAAAAATAATAGCCATGATACTTGAACCCCAGCCCAAGAAATTTTTATTCAGCTGGTCTGCTGTGGGGCTCAAGTTCAGGACCTCTGGAGGAGGTAAAAACATGGTTCGAATCAGCTCTTAAAATTGACTTTTCAAGCACAGAGTTTTGACAAGCAGCTGCTAGGGTGTTCAGTGCGATATGAGCATGTTTCTGCTTTTGTCTCTGCCTACCACCGAAGACCTCTCCTCCACAACCTCATGGCATCCTCTTTACTTACAGGTTGAACATCCCGGAACAGGGTGGAAGTGGTGGCTCACCCTGTAATCCCAGCACTTTGGGAGGCTGAAGTGGGAGGATCGCTTGAGCCCAGGAGTTTAAAACCAGCTTGGGCAACATAGTGAGACTCTGTCTCTACAAAAAAAAAAAAAAAAAAAAAATTTAATTAGCTGGGTATGGTGGTGGGCATGTATAGTCCCAGCTACTCAGGAGGCTGAGACAGGAGCATCACTTAAGCCCAGGAGTCTGAAGTTACATTGAGTCATGATTGCACCACTGCACTCCAGCACCTGCTGTACAGAGACCCTGTCTAAAATAATAATAATAATGATAATAATTCTGGAACAAATCAGTGGCTTTCTTATGCCTTCCTTATCTGCGATTCATCAACAGCAATGTCATCCTTCACACTCTGACATGTCCCAGGGAAATTTCTGAACTCCAAAAATGATGATTAAAAAGAAAAAACAAAACTTTTCAGGAAATTGAGTCATGAGCACTTGTCAAAATTTCCTTTCAAATTTGATTCAAAAGAAGAGTCCAGAAACAGACCAATTGAAAGGATTTCTCTCTTGGTAGACACACTTGTAGGGGCAAAGAGAGGTTTTTGGAAAAGAAGACCTGGTTCAAGATCATTAAATTCTTGGCTGACAGTCAATTGAGCGGGTAGAATGCTAATTTCTCAAAGGTAGGCTCTCTAAGCTCATTAAAGTCTATTTTAAAATTGCTTAAGCATTTTATCAGAAATTTTAGTATCTTCCCAGAAGGAAATGGAGACGTACATCATGAGAAAAGTTTTCCCCAGACCAGGTCTGGGACAATTTTTCCTCTAGAGTAAATATCTTGCAGCTCTCAGACAAGAGGGCATTCCCCTTTTAAAGCAAAGGAAATCATTTGGCACTATCCTCTACTCAACCCTAACACCCATAAGCCATGTTCTCAGACTTTGTAGGAAAAAAAGTTGTCTGATCCAAGATTTCTATACCTGACAACAAATTTTTCATATGTGAGGGCAAACTAAAAATATTTTTGTTCTGCAGGGATTCTAAATGTATTCCACTTTATTCTCTTTCTGTAAAACTCACTCAAGGAAGTACTCCAACAAAACAAAAATTAAATTGAAACAAAATTCCTAGAAAGAGGGAAGCAACCTGTAAAATAATTACAATGAATAATTAAGTAAAATTTAGAGTTAAATAGGTGATGAAATGTTTTTGTAAAACATAAAATAAGACTCCTTAAAATAGAAACTGTTGTAAACAAACAACAGTAAAAAACAGCACCATCACCTCCAGTCTCTTCTGTGACATCTGTTCCCTGTCATGTGGCACGAGAGAGTATATACTTGAGAGGCCCATGAGTCTCCTGCCTGGTAGACTGAATTCTTTTTCACTAACTGATCTTGGCTTTTAGCAAAATGCCTCTTCCCTCAAGCAGCACCAAAGGTTGAGATGTTCTAAGCTCACTCCTAAGCATGGCGGTCCTTAGGAATAACCCTGAAAAGACTATGAATAAAGCCAGAGATTATAGGAAGGGTATAAATACAAAAATGCCCTCCTAATCTCAATGCAGAGAGCAATTTTCAACTCCTCCAAAATAGCTTCTACAACGAGGCCAGAAAAGCAATTGCCTAGTGCATAGTAGGCAATCCATACATGTTTTTTTAAAGGAATCAATAGAGTTTACCTGGCTGACTTACATTTCCACTGCAGTGACGTAAAAGAATATATTGGTAAGTAGCATACAACCACAGTAAGTAATTGTAACGCTATCTTGTTATGTAATTTCTTAAAAGTCAAATCATAAGATTTGAGGGCAATAACTTTATTCCTGACTACATGTCTACATGTTTGTGGGCTCCAGAAAGCTGTCATGAAGCCTGCAGACACTCAATGAGCCAAAGGAAGAACGCTTCCCCAGATATTGTGCTGTGGAGGGTCAGGCGTGGCATTTGATTCATGAGATTGTATTTTCAAATACATTCATTCAGCGGAACAAAGTACAGGTAGCCCCTTGTATCTGTGGGTTGCACATCCATGAATTCAACCAATTACAGATCAAAAATATTCGGGAAAAAATGCATACTGAACAGGTACAGACGTTTCTGTCATGTCATTACTCTCTAAACAACACAGTATAACACTATTTATATAGCATTTACATTATATTAGATGTTATAAGTAACTAGAGATGATTTAAAGTATACAGGAGGATGAGAATAGGTTATATGCAAATACCACTCTATTTTACATAAAGGAATTGAACATGCATAAATTTTGGTATTTGCAGGAAGTCCTGGAACCAATCCCCCACAGATACTGAGGGATGACTGTAGAGTGTGTTGTTCAAACACAGTTTACTTAAACACGTATTGAGCCTTTAGGCAGTGCAAGCATAGTGTTGAGTACTTGGTCTCTACATTTTCTGAATTATTGTTATGCCTTCTCATGTGACCATCATGAAATCCTGGGAAGGAAGCATGGATTATTATCACCATTTTACAGAAGAGAGAACTGAGATCCTGCGGGGTCAACTCTCTGGTCCAGAGTTAAACTCTGTAGCACCAGGATTGAAAGGTGAATCTTTTGACATATAGTCCAAGGACCAGAAGGAAAAAACAAAGAATGCAAGATGCAGCTACCCAACGACCTAGAAGAGATGTCCATGAGCACATAAGGTATGTGGACCCACTGCAAAGCCCCAGCCACTCACCATGCAGCCCTCCCAGCATATGATTCTACTTAGTTCACATATACTATGTGCGAGGTACAATGCCAAGGAGTTTCATGCACATTTTTTCATTTAAACTAATAATCTCTGTGAACCTGTGTGGCTATCCTTTCTCTCCCTTGAATGTCTCAAGCTTTTTCCCATCTTTAGACGTTTGTTCTCACGTTTCCTTTTGTGCAATGCTCTTCCTCTGGGTCTCAACACTCCCCAGAAAGGCCTCCCTTGAATACCTCATTTCAAAGTTCTCAAATATTTTGACTATTTCTCAGGACTCTTTTTCTATCAAAAAGACAGAGGGATTTTGTTTATATGAGTTATATCCCATCAATATTTCCTTAATAAGAATTAAAACTGAGAAATTTAAAAAATTTTGTTAATCCACTTAAAATAACAACTTTATTACATGACAGCATAAATCACATATTTTTCTGAGAAATGAGTAGATTCGTCCAGAGCAGTTAGTGAGAAGAGTAGCATTGGTTTACAGTTTTGCAACTTTCTTTAATGTCTAGCCTAATAGAAAACAACTCAATTCTCATCAGTATCTCTCTCATCATTCAGTCTGCTGGGATGTATTCTTTTGGTTGAAGTAATATGAAGAAAATTTGATCTTGCGCAGTTATATAATTGGAAAAAGGAGGAGTATGTTAATAGCTTTTTCAGATAGTTGTGTATATTTTTCTTTGATATTATACCAACATTTGATATGTGGGAGTTTCTAAAAGCTTAGTGGCAATGTGGAATCTGAAATTGTGTGAATGAACGTTTCTACTCTATTACACTAAAATCCACTGGCACACATGCACTTAGAATGGATCTTTTTCCCATTTATGATTTTGTAACATTGTGTACTGATCATTTGAAAAATAGTAGTTGACTGAGCTATGGAGATCTCTCAGTCTCTCAAATGTTGACACATTGTATTACACAAAGTTTAAAAATCATGTTCATTAATATCAACATTGATCTCATCAGAAAAGTATTTAAGCACTGAGATTCTGTCAAGTTCAAGGTGGAAGATATAAGATTTCTAAAATTCCAATTTTCACTTGTAAGTTCAAACTTTATTACTGGCAACAAATACGTTCAGTTTTTTGTTTTTTGTTTTTTTTTGAGAAAATGTCTACCAGTTATCCAAGTCAGAATAACAATAATTTTTCTGTCAATCATCTTTTAAGTAAAAGTGGTATTCCATGATATAAGCAGCTAGTTTAGCTAGCAACTCAAACAATTGCACAAATGCTTTTCCTCAAGATAACTATAGTATTTTGGTATGTAGCAGAAATACTACATGCATACTTCCCATTTTCCTCCAGAATATTTTTTAAATGTGTATTCAAGGGTTGAGATTTAATAAAATTTAAACACTTCAGTATTTCATCAAGAAAACTCATAAATGAAAGTGGCATACTATTTGTTTGTTTTTAAGAACGTATGGTGGTAAGAGGTACAATCACTACTAGTACAGTTTGGTGGTATTGCTTCACTCTTGCTGAGGTGCAAGCAGTTTTACCCATTATGACTTTTATTTCATCAGTGCAAATGTAAATACAATGAAAAAAGGAGGCCAGGCATGGTGGCTCATGCCTGTAATCACAGCATTTTGGGAGGCTGAGGCAGGAGGATTGCTTGAGCCCAGCAATTTGAGACCAGCACTGGCAACATAGTAAGACTCTGTCTGTACAAAAAATTAATAAATAAATTCGCTGGGCATGGTGGCATGCACTTGCAGTCCCAGCTACTCAGGAGGCTGAGATGAGAGAACTGCTTGAGCCTAGGAGGTCGAGGCTGCAGTGAGCCATGATCATGCCACTGCACTCCAGCCTGGGCAACAGAGCAAAACTCTGTCTCAAAAAAAAGGAAAGGAAAGGGAGGGGAGGGAATGAGAGGGGAAGGGAGGGGAAGGAAGGGGAAGGGAAGGCAGGGGAAGGGAATGGGAGGGGAATGGAGGGAAGGGTAGGGGAGGGGAAGGGAGGGGAAGGAAGGGGAAGGGAGAGGAAGGGAGGGGAAGGGAGGGGAAGGGAGCGGTAGGGAGAGGAAGGGAAGGGGAGGGAAGAGGAGGGGAGGGGAGATAAAGGTAGGGGATGGGAGGGGAAGGGGAGGGGAGGGGAGGGGAGGGGAGATGAAGGAAGGGGATGACAGGGGAAGGGAAGGGGAGAGCAGGGGAGGGGAGGAGAGATGAAGGAAGAGGATAAGAGGGGAAAGGAAGGGGAGGGGAGGGGAAGGGATGGGAGGGGAAGGGAAGGGGAGGGGAACGGATGGGAGGGGAAGGGAGGGGAGGGGAAGGGAGGGGAGGGGAAGGGATGGGAGGGGAAGGGAAGGGGAGGGGAACGGATGGGAGGGGAAGGGAGGGAACGAAAGGGAAGGGGAGGGGAGGGAGGGGAAGGGAGAGGAAGGGAGGGAGAGGGAAGTAGGGGAAGGGAGAGGAAGGGAGGGAGGGAGAGGGAAAGGAAGGAAGGGAGGGGGAGGGAGGGGAAGGGAATGGCAGGGGAGGGGAGGGGAAGGGGAAGGGGAGGAAAACATCTTAGCATTATTATGAAAATTATCTTGACTTTGTGGGCTCCCTGAAAGGGTTTCAACCTCTACCACTACTCCCTACCAAGAGTCTGCAGACCACATTTTGGAAAGTGCTGCTCTTTCTGAAGGGTCACCTGTGATTGTGGCTCACCGTGGTCACTTTTGTCATTGTACTCACCATAATATATAATTCTCATTGTGTCTCTTACCTACTATCTGTTTTCCCAATTTGAATATAAGTTCCATGTGAGAACTATATCTCCAGGCTTAGTAATTGCCACGTTGTAAATTTTTAATTATTTTTGGTTGATTAATGCATTTTTCTCATTTTCCATATAAACAGGCCGACACTAGGGGGGTTAGTGCCTTGTCCCAAGCTCATAGTGAGAGGAAAAGGTAGGACCAAGGTTTGAAACTCAGTCTCCTGCTTACTCCTCTGGACTAGTCATCAAAAACAGTAAGTTAGTTATTAAAAAAAGGCTTCTACAAAATCACATTTTATTCTTAGCTATAATAAAAAGAAGATTTCCATGTCTGCAAGAACTAAAGGATGTCTTTCTGACATTTGTTTGGTCGGCTGGTTTTATTGTGGGAAATAATGCCATCGTGCCCAGTTAGAACCCTGGTTTTTAGTGGGAGTGCACTTCTGCCTATCTATGAGCTTGGAGCAGAGATGTTTGAGAGCGGAGGGCCAGGTGGGAAGGGATCGTTCATAGTCTACAGCGTGGGGGAGGAGTTACATGCCCAGACAGAGACAGTTCAGTCCCAGCTATCCCCTACTGCCCATAGCTCACGATCTCCTGCCCTACCTTCTCTCTAGCCAAAGGGAGTTTGAAATTCAGAGGACCCACTAGAATGTAGCAGCAGTGAGAGGTTACCAACTTCATACCACTCACAGACACGTAAAATGTTAAACTAAGAACCTCACTCAGACACACGCATACCTTCTCTCTCACCTAGCCATTCCCATCCGGGTTCAGTACCCACTCCAACATTCTGAATTTTCCAAAGGCTACATGGACAGAGGCACAAAAGGACCTGAGGTCCTGTGGCTCAGAGTGACCAGGCTTCAACTCACCTACTTTTGTTGTAGGTTGTTTTTTTGTTTTGTTTTGTTTTGTTTTTGAGATGGAGTTTTGTTCTTGTTGCCTAGGCTGGAGTGCAGCGGCACCATCTCAGCTCACCACAACTTCTGCCTCCCAGGTTCAAGTGATTCTGCTTCAGCCTCCCGAGTAGCTGGGATTACAGTTGCCCACCACCACACCCAGCTAACTTTTTTTGTATTTTTGGTAGAGACAGAGTTTTACCATGTTGGCCAGGCTGGTCTCGAACTCCTGACCTCAGGTGATCCGCCGGCCTCAGCCTCCCAAAGTGCTCAGATTACAGCCGTGAGCCAACGCGCCCAGCCTGTTGTTGTTTTAAGAGACAGGCTGGAGTGAAATCCTAGCTCATTGCAGCCTTGAACTCCTGGGCTCAAGTGATCCTCCCCCTCAGCCTCTGGAGTAGCTGGGACTACAGGTGCATCACCATGCCCAGCTACTTTTTACATTTTTTGTAGAGATGTGGTCTTGCTGTGTTGCCCAGGTTGGTCTCAAATTCCTGGCTCAAGCGATCCTCCTGCCTTGGTCTCCCAAAGTGCTGGGTGACCTACTTTAAAAGGCATAACAGGAAGCCAGAGACCCGAGTTCTAATCCTAGTCATGTAGCTATTTTCTCCACCTCAGTCCTCTTACCTGTAAACTGATAAGATTATGCACATAAAAGGCCAAGCATCAAATGTTTGTTCCGTTCTAAGATAAGTCGTGGAAAGGTCTGCAGCAGAGTGAAATCCCTATGCCATCAGATCTGAATCTGCATTTTAAGAAAACTCCAGCGTATGCTTGGAGTTTTCTCTTTTGCACAACCCCTACCTTTTTCATAAGCTGTCCCTCCTTAACCACCCCGCAGTTCGGCCGCATGCTGTGCAGCTGGCCCGGGCGGTAAGCAATCAGAAAGAAACAAGGAATGGGCACCGCGCTCCCCTCTATTTGGAATCACGAGAAGGGCCTGGGGCGGCTAACATGGACCGAGCTTCGGGGAATCACAGGCCCCTGGGCCTCCTGGAGCCTCCTGGATGCAGAGCCCGGTGCCTGCGGGGAGGTCGCAGCGGCTACAGGTGGGGCCTGCCAGGGGCCGCGGTGGTGCCCTTCCGTCCACGGGGTTGTGTTCCTGCGCCACTGGCTGCAGGGAAATCTTCAAAGGCATGAGCGGAATGAGCCGAGGCTGCAGCAGTGCATTATCAGCCGGCTCGCCCCCTTTCACAGCCAGGGCCATAATCCCCTCTTTGTGCTCCCTGAGTCATTTATAATTCCTCTCCCTTTCCAGGTCCAAAGACGCGCAGGAGACCAGCCTCCTTCATTCGTTAAGTCCCTCTCTGTCATGCACGGGGTAGCTCTGGGCCCCGTGGCAGAGATTCCAGCAAGTTCCTCGACCCACAGCGTCCCAGGCAGCTCTTCCCACACTCTCCAGTCTGGGGGTGGTGGTGCATTCTGATGAGGGGAGGAAGTGGCCTGGCCATAGCCTGGGGCCCGAGAGGGGGCCTCCCAACCCAGCCCTTTCAAGAAAACACTTTGGGGGCCCCTTAAAAGTTAAAGTGGCTCTGCTCAAACAAACCAACAACAACAACAACAAAAAAGGAATCCACACTAAAAGGTCCCAGGGGAAAGGATTAGAATTAGCCCTCTCTTTCAGACTCACTGGCTGCTCAGGATGGCAGGATCCGGTCCAAAATTGCAGGGTTAGGAGGAAAACAGGGCAGCTGGGACTGAATTTTCTACTCCTGGGATGACTATTGTCTCTAATATTCCACAGGATGCCACCGGGTAAAACTAAGAATAAGAAAGGCCTTCAAGAGAGAAGCAGAAAGAAAGATTCCAGCAGGGTGCGTGGTGGCTCACGCCTGTAATCCCAACACATTGGGAGGCCTAGGTGGGTGCCTCACTTGAGGTCAGGAGTTCGAGACCAGCCTGGCCAACATGGCAAAACCCCGTCTCTACTAAAAGTATAAAAATCAGCCAGGCGTAGTGGCAGGTGCCTGTAATCCCAGCTACTCTGGAGGCCGAGGTAGGGGAATCGCTGGAACCCGGGAGACAGAGGTTGCAGTGAGCTGAGATCCCACCACTGCACTTCAGCCTGGACAACAGAGCGAGGCGCTGTAAGCAAGCAAGCAAGCAAGATTCAAAGGTGGAGGTTGGCAACCAGTAAGGAAAGAAACGAAGACAAAATGATAGCAAACTTTCCTTGAACACTATCTAGATCTAGACGCCAGGTACAGGTAGGGCTCGAATTGTACCACATTCTCTGAGTGCGAGATACATCATGTTATTCCCATTTTGCAGATGAGGACACCAAAGCACAGAGGTATGTGTTAAACGAATTTGGGATTGAATGGAGGAACTCTGCTTAGTACCACTCCTTGTCTGTTTTGCAAAACCTGGCTAGTTGGCAGGCCCTCGGGAATTTAATGGTTTGAGGAAAATTCTAGCTCAGAAGCTTACACAGGCCACATAATCTCTTTGAGCCCCAGTTTCTTCATCAGGAATGAGAGTGATAATTGTTGACTTTTCAGGTGCGTTGTGAAAATCAAATGAGATCATGTGTTTGCATGAACTTTGCAAAGTAGAAAGCATTTAGCAAATATAAAATGATTTCCCATTATCCTAGTCCATCCCTGGAGGGAAGGCCTTAACCATATCTGCTGAGAAGGGCACCCAGGTGTACTCATCATCCATCAGAGAAATTTCTACCCCCATCATTTGTTATATAGACATTGGAAAAGCCCCTTTTCCAAGGGGGCCTCCTTCTTTAACAGAATTCCTTCTTCAGTACGTTGAATATACAACTGAATTTCAGTTGCCTCCCACAGGTATTTCCTTATAACTTAGAAGCAAATTAGCAGGCATCATGATGAGTCTATGGTTAATAACATGGTCTAGGGGAAAAAAACAAAAAAACAAACCAAAAAAAAACACAAAAAAACAAGCCTGGCTTTTTTAAGCCAGGGGGCTGAGCTAGGGAAGTCACTGACTATGTCTTTATTTGCTGCTCTGGTCACAGCTCTACAATGATTGGGGTGAGATTTTCTCAGGCCCACCCCTGCCTTTTAAATCCTGTATGAGGGCATATCTGAGAAAATCAGTCAGGAAAGCTTCATAGAGATGCTTCTGGAAAGAAAAAGGGAGCATGCAAGATTCTGCACATATCTGGCCTGGAAAGGGAGTGAGTCTTCTGCAACATAGTTGAAGGCAAATGCTTCCCTAGAACTCTAGAACTGGCATACGAACATCTAAGCCCATATAACAGAGTGGAAGAAATGGCTTCCGCAAGGCACACCATGGCATGGGCTCAAGAGTACTTCAGACTTGTGGATATAGCTGTATGCACACAGCAGGAAACCTTTTAATGGATTTATTGGTAAAGTTATTGCCTGTTGCCTATTACATGAGTATCTGTGGCCTATGAAGGGCAAGCCAGGCTGGGTGTGGTAGCTCATGCCTATAATCCCAGCACTTTGGGAGGCAGGCAGATCACCTGAGGTCAGGAGTTTGAGACGAGCCTGGCCAACATGGTGAAACCCCATCTCTACTAAAAGTACAAAACTTAGCCAGCCATGGTGGTGCACCCCTGTAATCCCAGCTATTTGGGCGGCTGAGGCAGGAGAATCACTGGAACTCAGGAGATGGAAGTTGCAGTGAGCCAAGATCATGCCACTGCACTCCAACCTGGGTGACAGAGCAAGAATTCATCTCGAAAAAGAAAAGATGCAAGCCAGAACTCTTTTTTTTTTTTTTTTTTTTTTTGAGACAGAGTTTTGCTCTTGTTGCCCAGGCTACAGTGCAATGGCACGATCTCGGCTCACTGCAACCTCCGCCTACCAGGTTTAAGTGATTCTCCTGCCTCAACCTCCCGAGTAGCTGGGATTACAGGTGTGTGCCACCACGCCTGGCTAATTTTGTATTTTTAGTAGAGACAGGGTTTCACCATGCTGGTCAGGCTGGTCTCAAACTCCTGATCTCAGGTGATCCGCCCACCTTGGCCTCCCAAAGTGCTGGGATTACAAGTGTGAGCCACCGCACCTGGTCACAAGCCAGAACTCTTATGAAGACCTGAGAGTCAGGAAAAATTTGCATCTTTTTAAAAAGCGGCATGCTTTTTTCTGTATGAAAATTTGAATTCTGAAGTTGAGAATATGTTCCTTAATTTTACAGTTTACCATATTTCCCATTTTCCTCTGGTAACCAAGAAACTGAGATCCAAATTTGTCAGTCCATTTTAGCAGAAGTGTAAGATTTTATGATTTTTGGATTGTGGTCCTCCAATCCTATCCATATTTTCCATAGCCTGATTCAATATTTTGTCCGGTACTATATAATATATATTGTAGATACTGTACCCAGACCATCACGGAATGTGGTAAAAAAATATATATATATATGATAAAATAAATGTTTCTAGGACCATCTAAGTGGGACCCTGGGGTTAACAAACATCTAAGAAGAGCTGGCTGGCGCTGGGAGCCTGGCTCTTCCACTTACCCATGAAGGCATTGACTTTATAGGAATTCAATGAGAATTAATGATGCAGCTGCTTCAGAGAACTGTAAGCTACTTTAGAAGCAGAGAACTTCTCAGTAAAGCCCCCAAACCAAAGAAGTTCATATTCTTCTGAACTCTAGTGATGGTCCAGCTCTTGATGAATGCGGCCTTGCCTCAACCCCTGCCGTGCTCTGTTCCTTCCCACCCACCTCAGCCCCGTGGCTCCTGTTGCTTTGTTTTCACAAGGTGGTTTGCTTTTCATATAACTTACAAAATTGTCCCTTGGGCTTCTGAATTGAGAATGTCTAGGTGGCGAAGCAAAATCCAAATGATAAGATGCAATATTACGTATTATTATCATTATTTGGTATATGAAAGAGTCTGCTTGTGTTTCATAATGGAAGACTGGCAAGTAAGGTACTGCTGTCTGAACATTTCCCATTAAGGTGGCAGGAGATGAGACAGCACCAGGGTCAGTGCCACCTGAAGCTAAATTATCACTTAATATACATAGTGAGCAGCTGATGTCCAGAAGTGAGCATCAAGCTCCTTGCTAACATGATGAGCAATGGCCATCTGTCCCCACAAAGCCAGGCAGCGTGACCTTCAGTCCCAGGCGTTGGTAGCATCATTCTTTCCCATGATGAAGGACGAGAGAAAGAGCTGCTCTGGTAATTCTCTGTTATTAGCAACAAGAAAAACCAAAGTTCTTGTCCCTGTTTTTATTACATATTTTCTCCTAAAAAAAGAAATAGAGGGAGAATCAAATGGGAACCTGGACAGCAAGTTAAAGCTTAGAGCTGTGTGATTCTATTTCCTTAGAAGGAAGACATATGCATACACTTAATATGCGATCAAAGAGCAAAGCAGCGCACATGCATTATACTGGAAATTCCTTCATGTTTTATTAATTTAAACTACATGAAAATATCTAGCTGGAACAAAAGCCACAGCTCGAAACCTCAGGCCACTGAACCTCTATTGATGAACGGCGAGAGTCACTCTAATCTCTGACTACTGTTGTTGGCATAGAGAAAGTAAACAACAATAGAAGCAGGTGAGAACAAATCACTACAAAGATATAACCTTGCCAGTGAGGGGTTTGTAATCTGGATTGACTCATTAAATTCTTATGTGAGTTGAATGCATTCCCCCATTTGTGTCCTGCATTCTTTTCTGCGTCTGTCATACAAGGGATCGCTAGCATGATCAGAACAAAAAGCGAGGGAAAAGTAAGCGGCTGCTTCTCGGTGGGAATCCAGCATTTGACAGAGAGCAAGATAACCATGTCCAAGATCAACAACACCAGACATTAAAAAATGTTTCTCTAAGCCTGAGCGGTTCTCACAATATCAAGCAAATATGTATGCAGTGTGTTATTTTTGTAAAGAATTCTATTTTTCCATAACCTTTTACTTAGCTCTCAGGATTTTTTTAAGTTTTTTTTTTTTTTAAAGAAAAATGTAAGTCATTTCCTAAGAACTTGGCTTAATAGACCATTTAAAGAAATAGGAAACATATAATATAGGAGTTGCTTGGTGCATCTGCTTAGCATGTGTTAGATCAGGAGAAAAAAACAATTAGCCATGGCTTAACGGTAAGGATTATTCACTGTTGCCCTCACGAGAGTCTGGAGGGGTGGGTGGGTGCAGGGTAGTTCAGCAGCTCAGGGGTCCCCTCACCGGCCAGACTGTTCCTGTTCCTCTGTTCCACCGTGCTCTGTGGATTGGTTTTTCATTTTAATATTTGTCAGCTCAGAGTCCAAAGTTAGCTAACAAAGCTCCCGGTATCGTATTCTCTCACGGGCATCCCCAGCAAGCGAGAACTGGGCAGAGGCAAAAACATTTTGCCCTTGCTGGGCTCCCTTTGGATTCAGGAAGGGAAGCCCTCTGTAGACTTCTCTTTGCATCTTATTGGCTGCACTGGGTCTCATGGCCATACCCAGATCAATCACTTAACACAACGAAAATAAGTTCAGGCCCATCATGATTCACTCCTGGAATAAAATCTTTGCCCAATGCCTGCTGGAGGTGGGGGGTGGCAGGGGAAATTATGGGCAAATGGCTATTGCATAGGCAGAGAACCCTATCCCGACGTCTATCTCAATAGCCCAGGTCGCCTCCTCCTCGTTCTCCAAAACGCTTCCATCCCACGGCGCTTCCTTGAAACTTCTCAAGAATGGCTCATGTAAAGTAGCTGCACACCAGGTGGGATATTATATTTCAAATCTGTTTCCTTTATGTGTTTCCATATATTTTCCTATTATTTTCATTCTTCTGTTGGTCTATGTATGTAATTTTGCTTCTGGCAGCATCTGTCTCTTACTCTTTTGTTTGTTTCTGAGCCTTCTCTCCTATCACCTCTCATGTTTGATAATCTTTTACTTGTACATCTACTCATCCTATACTTCTATTTCACTAAAAGTACAGAAATGTAGGTAAGTCTGCTTATGGCTCCTATATTCAGGATTATATTGTTAAAGCTGTGACTTTGGTCTCTGGGATCAGAGCTGCCAAGAGCAAGACAAGTTCCCTGGCCAAGCGCTCTCGAGGGCAACAGAGACTGGGGCCAGAGGCCAGAGCTGAGCACTCACTATGGGGGCTTGCGACTAGGCTGGGAAGCCCAAGAGGGTCCCTTACTCATTTATTGCTCATGAGCAACCGATACACTTAGTTGGGAAACACACACACACACACACACACACACACACACAATCTTCTTTGAAAGAAGGGTTCCTATCAGACTGTCCAGTCAATAACAGCTACTTTCCTCCCCTTCCCCAGCGCAGGGCCCAGCTCTGTACCAGGTACCAAAAACAAACCTGACCTGAAGCAGGACAGGCTCAAACAGCTCAGCTCCCACACCCTGGCTCTTAGGGTTTGTCCAATCCTAATAGAACATAATAAGGAAACTGCTGATTTCCTTAAAAAAGAAAAAAAAAAAAAAAGGAAAGAAATCCAAATCTGCCTAGGTTAACAAAGAAGGGAGGTTCTCCCTGTAGGAAGAGGCAGCAGGATTTGGAAGCCCAGGTTATTGTTCTCTGCGAAGGCTCACTAATTATCAACCGCCCCACAGCCAAGGCTGGCCTTGCTGGGGCAGGTCGGCAGAGGGGCTGCATTCCCTCCCCGTGTGCCCACGTCACCTGCTTTTTGACCTCCTGGGTTACAGCTGAGGCGAGCTTGCAACACATAAACAAGAATTTTCTAAAGAGACAAGAAGATGGCAGTAAACAGAAACGACTTCAATTTAGCTTCCTGCAAGTCTCCTCAGGGTCTGCGTGCAGCCTGGCTCTAGCTCCGGTATATCAGAAGCCATCTACCACAGAATAACAAAACGGGGCTCTGTGGAATGCCAAAGGCCAAAAGCAGCTCAAGACACCACAGCAGTGCTCCTCAACCGGGAGCAATTTTGCCCTCCAAGAGGTATTTCACAATGTCTGGAGACATTCTTGGTTGTCACAACCGGAGGTGATACTACTGGAAATTAGTGAGCAGAGGCCAGGGATGTTGCTAAACAGCCTGAAATGCACGGGGCAGGCCTCACAGCATGGAATTTTCTGGCCCCAAATGTCAGTAGGGCTGTGGTTGAGAAACGCTGCCCTGGAGGAAGACACTAGTTCACCTTTGTAAGAAAAACAGGGGACTGTGGATCTGATTCTGCTAGCATGAGCCCACCACCGTCACCAACCTGCAGGCTTCTAGGGGAGGAGAAGAAGGGCAAGAAGGACTGTGTATTAGAAAGTCACCAGTAATCACTGCAGCTCACAGGAGAGGAAGGGTGTGATTGCCCCACATTAAGCCTGAGTAAGAGCAGACTTCAAGAAATCCATACCAGCAGCTTGACACGGGTCCTCTGGAATTTAGGAGAAAGAGGAGCTGGTAACCGGCTCTTCCAGGGTACACATCTAAACACAGGAGTCTGACTAGCATTGGCAGAGCAACCAGAGGAAAGACTTCATAGGGAGGAAGCTACACTTCTACCCACAGCACAAAAGGGCTGGCCTAGGGGTGCCATTAAAAAAAAAAAAAAAAAAAGACTCTACCTACAAGGACCCTCTGGAGGAACAGACATCCCCCTGCACAGGGACAGATTGCTAGGATCCCAGGGGCTGAGCATGACCCACAAACACACAGCCAGAGGAAAAGCATTGCCAGAAACAGATTCCAAGAAGGAATTTTTTAAAGACATGGGGTCTTGCTCTGTTGCCCAGTCTGGAGTGCAGTGGTGCAATCATAGCTCACTGCAGCTTTGACCTCCCAGGCTCAAGCAGTCCTGCCTCAGTCTCCCCAATAGCTGGAGAAAGGATTTCTGAGAAACTCGCAAAGGGACTCAAGGAGAGAAAGTCATTTTGGACATCAGTCCCACCCAGAAGGGACCACTGCCAGACGTCAATGGTGTCCCTAACTCCCTGCACCCCACCCAGTGCCTGACCCTGGGGAGCCAAAGCAGCCAGCCAGTGAGCGTGAGATGAGGGAAAGCAAGGAGGGAAAATGAGCCTGCCGTGTCCCTCCCTGGCGGGTTTCTAAGTAGAAAGAAGGCCCAAGCTGCGGAGGAGAGAAGCTGTTGTATGATAAAAATATCACATTTTGAAATTGCACCAGGCTGAACCAGAGACATATGATTGTCAGACTGGACTGGGATTTTGGTTCTCTGAGAATAACGATCCAGGAATGTAAAATGGCACAGCTTCGGTGGAAAACAGTATAGCGGTTTCTCAAAAAGTTAAAAATAGCATTACTATATGATTCAGCAATTCTACTTCTGGGTATACACCCAAAAGAATGGAAAGCAGGGAACTTGAATAAAGACATTTGCACACCCATGTTCACATCAGCAGGGTTCACAATAGCCGAAAGGTGGAAGCAACCCATGTAACCAACGACAGATCAAAGGACAGACAAAATGTGATACATAACTACAGTGAAATATGATTTGGCCTTAAAAAGGAAGGAAATTCCAACACACACTACAACATGGATGAGTCTTGAGGACGTTATGCTAAGTAGTATAAGCCAGTGACAAAAGGACAAACATTGTATGGTTCCATTTATATGAAGTACATGGTCAAATTCATAGGAACAATGTAGAATGGTGGTTGCCGAGGGTTGGGGGAGGGGAGAATGGACAGCTAATGGGTCGTGGGTGCAGAGTTTCAGTTTGGGAAGATGGAAAGAGTTCTGAAGACAGGTGGTGGGGATGGCTGTACAATGATGTGAATCTACTTAAAAATGGTTAAAATGGTAAACTTTATGTTACACATATTTTACCACAATTTTTTTAAAAATTGGAGACAAAGAAACAAATAATAACCACCAAGGTTATGTGATCTGACCAAGACTTCTTCCAAAGAGCAAGTTAGAGTGAGGTCATAGAGTAAGTTCAGTGAGATCACTGGGGTGAAAATGAAGTCTGTTTCCACCTGCCTCTTGAGAAGTTCTGACCTGTTTAATAAACTAGTTACTCCTCTTTGATTCTCTGCCATTTGACAACACCCCAGACTCCAAGCATCTTTTTGCTGCCAGCCCCTCAATCTGTCTTCTGAGTGCTAATTTGTGACCAGGACCCCCATGTCCTTGGATACTTATCATTGGTGGTGTCAAGGAAAGGAAACCACATTTCCAGAGAGGCACACCTTTGCAATGACCCAGCTGGGCTTTTTTCTTTACGTTACGTAAAATTTTCTCTTTTTTTTTTTTTTGGTACATGGTTCTGTGACTTTTAACACATGTAACAGCTTTGCTTTTAAAATCACAATTATACCAGAAGCCCTCGTAGTTATGGAGGGAGGAATCAGGATTACCTTACAGTGACAAAGAAAAGCCCTGTATCCCAGTCCTATGGCTGAAGTTCCTAATACTTTCTCCCAGGACATTCAGGCGCAAAATCTTCACCTGCCTTGCGCCTTCTTCTACTCATTCCCACATTCAGGGCTGCAGCACAGATCAGTTGGGTTGTAGGGTGGGCACAATTTTGTGAGGGCTGGAGAGAGCTCCACCCTCTTCCCTCCCACAACAGAAGGCAAACACTGGAATGCAAGCTCATGAGAGTGACTTTATGTAGGCATAGCCTTGAATCTGTCCTCACACATTTCAACGTTGGTGCTTTGTTATTTGTTATAAATTGTTTAATGGATACGCTACATAAAAGATATCAACAACCTGATGACTGAGAAGCAATGCCAGCTATTAGAGAGAACTTTGATCTGGTTTCATATCCTAGCTCTACCACTTCCTAGCAGGGCTTTGTCCTTGAAATCTTGGTGCTTCACAGTTTTCATCTGTAAAGCAGGTCTACAGTTGTTACGGGGATTAATAAGATAAAGCACTTCACACAGAATAGGTATTCAATAAATGACAGCCTTCTGTGCATGTAGGTGTGACCTCAAATGGAACCGTGGAATTGCAACAAATAAAACTTCTCTGTACTTTTACTCGGGGTCTTATAGAAAAAAATTAAGAGACTCTTTCTGCTCCCATCACAAGACTAATGTACATGTCACAGTGCTTCCCTGGATTACATGTATCTGTTAGGGTGCTTTCAGTTACGAGAACAGAAAACACAGCTAAATGTACCCGAAACCATAGAGCAGGTACTATCTCACACAACAAGACTATAGGTGGAACAGTTTTCGGGTTAATCAGTGACTGGACCCATATCTATGCAATTAGGGGCCTGGAGTCTTCCCTGCTTTCTCAGTGCAGTGACTTTTTCTTCAGGATGGTTGCTGCATGGTCCCAGCATGTCTGCAATAGCTCCAAGGACTTTATCCTTATACAATAACACAGGGGGAGGAAAAGGAGAAGTGTCTCTAATGTGTTCTTTTGAAAAAAAAAAAAATCTTTTCACAGAAGACCACCACTCAGCAATTTTCCTTTTATATCTGGTTGACCAGAATTGGGAAATGTATCACATGCCCCTGCTTAACCAATTACTAGCAAGGGGAACGAGACCAGCTGGAACGGCTTGGACCAATCAAAATTCACCCCAGGAGTGAGGTGGGGCTTCTTCCCTGAGTACTCGGGAGAATGAGTAGAAAAACAATGACCAAAAATAACATCTCTGAGGGCAGGGACCAAATCTAATGTTGCATTTTTGCTTAACAGAGGGCTGTTTAATAGATGCTCAATAGACAATAATTGACATAGCCATTCAGAGCCTTACAAAAGCAACAGACTGGTATAATAAAAGACTTTAAAAGTGTAGGTGTATCCCTGATTACTAATCACAGACAGCAAATGTCTGGTAAGTCCCCCCTACATCCCTTGGTAGTAAAGCATGTCTCCCGGCCTCTCGGAAGGAGTTACTGGTCTAAGGAAGGATGGTATTTCCAATTGATGAAAATCTGTAGTTATTCACTAATTTGGCAAATATTATTGAACAATTATATGTGCTAGATTTGGGGACACATTGTTGAACTTGATACATATGGTCTGCATCCTCAGGAGCTTCAGGGGGTGAAAAAGAGACATTGAACAACAAAAACTATATTTATGGGCAATTCAGAAGACTTATAAGTGCTAATGAGGACCAGGATCCAAGAAAGGTCTAGGAATCAGAAAAGGTTTTACTGAGGAGGGGCTATTTAATGTCACAGCTGAAGAGGAAGTTCCCTTCATTCAGTTAGAAAAAGTTCCACTGGAAGGTTACATTTAAGGAAATCTTTGCATGCAGGTGTGGAGTTAAATGTTAATGCAGACAGAAGGAATGACTTATTTAAAACATTCAGCAATGAATTAAGAATAAGGAAGAAAAAATAACCAGAGGTGACATGTATTGCCGTAGTGTTTGTCAGAAGACTTGAAGCTTTAATTATGAAACAGAAAATCAAGTTTGAATACCTCCTTAGTTGAGAAAATTTAAAAAATCTCTCCATTCTCATACTTCAACACTTCATATCACTGGCTAGTGACAAGGCTTAAAATAGAAAGGGTCAGTTGCTTTACAGTTCAGTTCTATACAACAACTTTTCCCCCACAAGCATCTCAAAGTCTTTTTTTTTTCTGTCACAGCTGATTACATGGAAAGCCTTTATGACTACATATCTTATGATGCAGTTGCAAAATAATTATTTACTTATAAAATAAATATTCAGCCATTAATCTAGTTTTTAAAAATAGGAATTTACCTTTTATGTAAGACTTTGTATGAGATATCTGGCAACTCTCAGAAAAACAGGTCTCTCTCATTATGGTAACTGGATACATTTCAGCAGTGTGTTTGTGTGTGCTTGTCTTGCTGGAGAGGGGCCCTAAATCAAGCTGGCAGGTCCTCAAATACCGTCATTTTATTCAACATCTTTTCAAAATAACATTGATGAGAAAGGCCGGGTGCGGTGGCTCATGCCTGTAATCCCAGCACTTTGGGAGGCTGAGGTGGGGGGGATTGCTTGAGGCTGGGGTTTGAGACCAGCCTGGCCAACATGGCAAAACCCCGTCTCTACTAAAAATACAAAAATTAGCTAGGTGTGGTGACACCACCTGTAATCCAGCTATTGGGGAGGCCGAGGCATGAGAATCACTTGAGCCCCTGAGGTGGAGGTTGCAGTGAGCCGAGATCGCACCACTGCACTCCAGCCTGGGCGACAGAGTAAGACTCTGCCTCAAAAAAACACTGATGAGAAAAAAGAATCACTTCCCCACCAGGGCCGCCGTCTGTGTGAGTTTACACATTCTTCCCATGTCTATATGAGTCTTCTCCAGGTACTCGGTTTTCTCCCACATCCCAAAGATTGCGTGCATGTTAGATAAATTGGTGTGTCTACAATATCCCAGTGTGAGTGTGGCTGTGTGTGAGTGCACCCTGCGATGCGATGGCATCCCATCCAGGGTCCAGGGAGGGTTCCCAGCTGCTGCCCTGAACAACCAAGAGGGACTCTGGCCACCCTCAATCCTGAACTGGAATAATCAGGTAAATAATTCTTACTTGTTTTTATTAATCTTTCTTAAGTGTGTCTATAGCTCACATTTATTTCAATATTTAATATTAGAAGGGCGTTGAGTCTTTATTTAGAATTTTGGTAATGTTTTTGTGACCACAAATATGCCATAAGAACTTGCTTGTTTGTATCATTTAGCCTATGGTAAATATTTTTGTTATACTTCGTTTCACTTAAAGTTGCAGTTTCCAAGAGCTATCGACCACGTTCAGACTTAACTGTACTGTAATGTGTGTTTTTTCTCCATTGATTCCTACTAGGGTAATAAAATTGTCAACCTAAGGGAACAAATAAATTCTAGAAGTAAAGGCTTTCTACACAGTTGTTGCAGGAATACCAACCATAGGCTCTGGAGACGAATGGTTTAACAACTCACCATTGGCCAAATAACGTCTCACCCCTGCTGTATTTGCACATGCTGTTCCATTAGCCCTAAACCATTCCTCTCACGCCACTGTTGCTCATGCTTTCAATGGGACCAAAGGCTCAGCTGACCACCATAGAGTCAGCGAAGTCGCTTGTTAAATACAGGTTCCCTGCCCTACCTTCGGAGATTCTATTATAACTTGGTGGGGGGGGGGGGGGGCAGAGAATATGAATTTTTGTCCCCTCCCTAAGTTCCTTCCAAAGCACCAGCAAACTGAGAACCAGCGCTAACACCCTCTCCAAATACCACTTTCTCTGGAAAGCTCACCCAATCCTCTCAGCCTCCTCTCTGTTCTCCTAAACATCATATACTTGTAACCTGACTTTGGCACTCAGCACACCCAACCATGTACTTCCCTGCCTTTCCTCATCCTCTCCCTCATGAACCCCTCAAAAGCAGATCCATCCGATTCCTCTTCCAATTCCTAGCACAAGGCTCAGAATCTTTGAACCCTTCACACATGGTTGTGGAATGAATCAGTAAATAAACAACTTAGGAAAAACACGTTCACTATTTCTTGAAGATAAACAGGTTTAGTTGGGGGCTGGTCCTTTGGAACTCAGGTGTGTCTGCCGGAACCCTCTAATGTTGCTCCTTTCGGGTGGGCTCTGTCTCCAGGAGCAGATCACCTCCCTGCGGCCCCACGGGGATAGCCCTTCTTCTGTGAGCTCTGACTTCAGGCTCCACTCCAGCATGCTTTCGCTTTCCTTTGACTAGGAGTGGAGTTAAAACAGTATTAAACTTTAACAACAGACGTTTAATTGCACAAATTGCAGCCTTGAGAGTCCAGGTTCTGAAAGGCATCGAATTTGAATGAAAGAGAAACATGTGTGATTTGGGGGAGAATTCTGAGTACATTTTAATAGGGTTCTACCAATTAATTTATCTCCTGGCTTCCATAAACACCATAATAAACTTGTCATTTTCCGAGAATTAACTCTTCGATTAGACGTGTCTGGACAATTGCAATATTAACAATCTTCTGAACTCGTCGCCATAATGGGAGGACAAAGTGGATGAATGCAGAAAGAAGAAACAAAACAGGGGCCGGCAGCGTTGGGGTGCTCTTCTGCGGCAGCGCTACAGCCGCGCTGCTGTGAGGGGACTGAATAAATGGGAGGCAACGCTGCCTCTTCCAAAAAACCGAGAAAGCAACCGGAGGACGTAGCCGCTCAGGAATGCCTGCGTCGTGATGCTTATTGACCATCGCAGAGCTTAAGTCTCGCTGCCTACGCGTTCACAATATAAACAGGAAGGATTAGGGTGACCCCACGTCCCCAAAGACTGAAGCAGTCCGGGGAAAGCTCTGGTTACCTTGCATCCTGAGCAGCCTGCCCCTTGATGACAAATGTCCCAGATTCGGGCATTCTTTTGTGGTTCATGGGAAAGCACGGCTAATCCGTGCGAGCCCGCGCGCACACATCTCGGCTGCATTCAGCTCGCTCGCACAATGCGCTGGCGGAGCTCCCCGGCCTCAGGGGCCCGCGGGACGCCGGCTCCCCCCACCCCCGGCCCCGACCTCGCCGCTGGGCTTGGCGTCACCTCCACGTGCGTGCGCGCCTCGAGGTTCTCGGTGCAGAAGCGGGTGGGTGTGGGCGTGCGGGGAGAGTGAGAAGGAAAAGTGCTGGCTGCATGGAGAAAAGGGAAAAGCAAGACGGATCAGGCTGGTCTTTTTCTTCCCACCTGTTCTTGCTCGCTTCTCTGTTCTACCCAGGCTCTCCCCCACTTTTTAAGCCCTCCCTTCCCCGCCCTTCTCTCCTTTTCCATTCTCTTCGCACTTTTCAATGCACCAGGCTATAACAGCCTTGCAGGGAGTGGCTGAATTGTAAAGACTCTGTGAAGTAGGTACATTTTGCAGATGAGGAAACTGAGGCATACACGAGCCCGGGGGGCACTGGATGTGGAACCAGGCCTCCAGAGCGCGCTTTCTCCACCACTAAGCTGCAAGTTGCTGATGTCCCTAGCAAGGACTTCCCTGTTACCTGCACTGCCACCCTGCCATAAACACATCTATGTTTCCATCTCAGCGGCCTCATTTAGCGAGAGCAACGAGTTCACACGCCAGTCAAATGGAGAAGACGTGGAAGAGACGGTTTCGTTTATCAGAGCATTTTCCACCAGCAAAACCTGGCCCGGGTGGAAGTTCTCTTGCTTCAGTAAGGATGCAGGTTCAATGAGCGCTCTCACCTCCACCAGCTCCACTTTCCCCTCAAGGAACTGAGGAAGAATCCCTACCTCTGAGAAGGGGGTTTAAAAGCCAAGGTGTGAAAAACAGGGATTAAAGAGGGGGTTATTAACAGATGACAAATGATCTCCTTGGTATTCTGGAAAATACCGGAAGTAATATGCTGCATACCTGGGAATAACGTAATAATTCTGAAAACAACAAGGCAGGAAACAAAATCCGGAAAGTTCAGGGAGATTTGTAAAGATTTTAGAGCATGAATCAGAAAACTGTGTTGAATATGTTGGAGCAGGGAGAGGGGGACGTTTCAATTTCATTACAGATTAAAGAAATGAAACAGCACAGAGATATCAGATTTCACCTATGAAACAGGGAGTGGAGGTAAGATCTAATGATGTAGAATGTGCCATGTCATATATTGCTGGTGGGAGTGCACTTAAGAGATGATTTGGAAATACTTATCAAATGCCTCAAAATATGTGTATTTTTGACCCAATAGTTCTATTTATGGAGTTTTATCCTAAGATCATAATTTACAATATGCCAGATAACTTGGATAGAAGAAGGGTCAATGCGCTGTTCTTAATACCAAAAGAATGGAAACAGATCCACATGGCCATCAACAGGGAACTGTTTAGAAATGTTACGGTAATCCACACAAACGAAAACTGTTGGCGATATATTGGTAACAGAAAGAAAGCAAATTTGCATATCACAGTACCTTTTTTGAAAAAAAAGTATAAGGAAATATGTCTGGAAGAGCGTGTAAAATGTTAGCTGTGCTTAAAGGCTGTGAATGAGTTTTATGTTGTCCTGTGTTTCCATATTTTCCAATGTATCATCAATGAATACCTATTATATGAGTAATAAAGAAAATTGAAATATTGATTTTTGAGGAAAAAACAAATTTCTCTTTCTCCTTAATAATTGATGAGAGCAGCCTCTGACTCAAAGGCAGGACAGTCCTCCAAGGAGGCGAGAATACTCATCCTGCTATGTGACTTTCATCATGGAATGAGAATCTTGCCACATGGGTGTCAGGTACCCATGCATAAGCATGTCCTTCAGTCAACAACAGAGAGTCCATGGGTCTTAGGTTCACACTGGGGAATTTAACTGAAAAGTGTTGTTATCCCATGCTTGGCCAATGCCTATCCAAGAGAAGTGATATTCACAGAAGACAGTCCAGGCAGTTTGCTGACCACTTGCTCCTGCAGGTGTGCTTAGCACGCCTTTACTGCACAGTGGTAAGATCATTAGCTCTGCACAAACCTCATTCAACGAGCACTCCACAGAAATGCCTTTCCTGGGTTATGCTTTTATGTTTTACCCTTGACTTCCTTCTGGGTTTGAAATGAAGAGACCTTTTCTAATGGGTGCAGCACACCAACATGGCACATGTATACATATGTAACTAACCTGCACGTTCTGTACATGTACCCTAAAACTTAAAGTATAATAATAAAAAAAAAGAACTTCAAAAAAAAAAAGAAAAAGAAAAACACCTTTTCTATAAATCCCTTGCTGCAGAGGTTTTGAATGTTGTACACTGTCTCTGTGTACTGACCCTCCTGATAAAATCCCCCCAGAGCAGTGATGTTTAAACCGAGCTCCCAGAAGCTGCTGTGGGGGCTGAGGGACCAAGCTCCTTTTCCACCAGAGGACTCTACCTTTACTTGTTCTATCGCAGATGCCAAATACATGGCAACCACAGAGCTGCTTAGGAAAGACACAATCTGATACCACCTTGATCAGAGCTAGTTTGGGATGCTTAAAAGAGGGAAAAGAAATTCAACACAGATTTAAGTCACTGCTTCTGGAGGTATGACCTCACAACTGGAAGATTCTAAATGTCACTGAAACAAGCCAAAGATCATTTTTTTTTAAAAAGAAACAATAAAATGGCCAGACGCAGTGGCTCACACCTTTTAATCCCAGCACTTTGGGAGGCCGAGGCAGGTGGATCACGAGGCCAAGAGATCGAGCCCATCCTGGCTAACGCGATGAAACCCCGTCTCCACTAAAAATACAAAAAATTAGCCGGGCGTGGTGGCGGGCGCCTGTAGTCCCAGCTACTCGGGAGGCTGAGGCAGGAGAATGGCATGAACCCGGGAGGTTGCAGTGAGCTGAGATTGTGCCACTGCACTCCAGCCTGGGCGACAGAGCCAGACTCCGTCTCAAAAAACAAAAAAACAAAAAAACAAAACAAACAAAAAAAGAAACAATCAAATAAGCCAGGCATGGTGGTGCACACCTGTAATCCCAGCATTTTGGGTGGCCAGTGCTGCAGGATTACTTGAGCCCAGGAGTTTGAGACCAGCCCAGGCAACATGTTGAGACATTAGTCTCTTTAAAAAATAAAAGGAATAAAAATGATATTGTGAAAATCAGAAATATATATTATATTTGTTTCCCAGGACTATAGTAACAAAGTACCACAAACTAGGTGGGTTAAAACAACAGAAATATATTGCCTCAAGATTCTGGAGGCTAGAAATCTGGTGAAGGGTGTTCACAGCGCCATGCTCCCCGACACAGATAGGGGAGAATCCTTCTCGCATCTTTTAACTCCTGGTGTTGGTTGGCGGTCCTTGGCATTCCTTGGTTGGTCGATACATCATTTCAGTCTCTGGCTTCATCACCACATGCCTATCTTTTCCTCATGTGTTTCTCCGCTTTTCTTGTAAGGACACCAGCCATATTGGATTAAGGGTCCATCCTACTCTAGTATGACCTCACCTTAAGTAATTACAACTACAACAACCCTATTGCAAGTAAGGTCACATTTTGATGGGCTAGGGATTAAGACTTCCACATATCTTTTAAGGGGACAGAATTCAACCCATAATATTTTCCTACAGAGCTAACTTTTTTAAAACCAACTGTCTGGTCTCGTGTAAATGATATTTGTATCTTGAAATAAAATTCCAACGACTACATCATATATAGATTAAAAAGCTATATCCCAATGGCCGGGCGTGGTGGCTCACACCTGTAATCCCAGCACTTTGGGAGGCCGAGGCAGGTAGATCACCTGAGATCGGGAGTTGGAGACCAGCCTCACCAACATGGAGAAACTCTGTCTCTACTAAAAATACAAAATTAGCTGGGTGTGGTGGCTCATGCCTGTAATCCAGCTACTCTGGAGGCTGAAGCAGGAGAATCGCTTGAACCCGGGAGGCAGAGGTTGTGGTGAGCCGAGATTGCACCACTGCACTTCAGCCTGGGTGACAACAGCGAAACCCCGTCTCAAAAAAAAAAAAAAAAAAAACAATGTTTAGTTTCTTCATATTTAACCTGAACAGGGATGGACTAGAATAGGAAAAAAAAAAAAAAAAAAAATAGAGTGTGCTTCCAATGAAGCTATTAAAACAAACTCCAATTCCATGACTATGAACAGAGGGGAGCCACTGTGGGGCTGTGGGCGTCAGTATTTGGGGTCCTGGAGTGCATCGTCTGTCTGTGCAGCGGCTCACTGGCCACATCATCCACTGTGAGCGCATCAGCCACTACCATAAGCCTGCTCTTCCACTATTCTCCTTGACCAAGCATGGCACCATCATCCTCCAGGTTATTCAGACAAACCGTCTTGACTCCTTCCTATCCATCTCTTCTACCAAATTAATCTCCAAGACTTGCCAGTTCTCCCTCATAAGTATCTTTTGAATCAATGTGCTATTAAAAATAAAGATTGGCATTTAGTACACACTTAGCTCATCTCAGGCACAATTCAAGTGCTTGATTTGTATTAACTGTTTTAATTCTGAGTACAACTCTATGTAGTCTGAGTACAACTCTATGTAGTAGGTACAAAGACTACGTTGATTCTCAAGATGAGGACATGGAGGCACATAAGGTCATATTAAATAACATTCTCAAGGTCATACAGTAAAAAAAGACAGAGCCTGGATTCAAACCACAGATGATTGCCTTCTGAACCCATCCTATTCTTAATGACAGTCATGTACAGCCCGGAAAGCCTGTTACTCTCCCCTAAAAGTTGACATTCCCCGTCAGAGCTGAGCGTTTTATACCTCCCACCTCTTTACCCCTTTCCTCCCACCCTACCCTCAGCTGATGACCTTGCCTTCCTAGAGAAACTAGAAGCCACCAAATCTATAAACTGGCATTCATCAGTTCCCAGCTTTTCTTTTCCTTTCCTTTTTTTCTTTTCCCTTTCTTTTTCTTTCTTTCTTTCTTTCTTTCTTTCTTTCTTTTTCTTTCTTCTCTTTTCCTTTCTTTCTTTTTCTCTTTCTTTCTTTTCTCCCTTCCTTCCTTCCTTCCTTCCTTCCTTCCTTCCTTCCTTCCTTCCTTCCTTCCTTCCTTCCTTCCTTCTTTCCTTCATAGAGACAGGGTCTGGCTCTGTCCCTTAGGCTGGAGTACAATGGCACAAACTTGGCTCACTGTAGCTTCAAACTCCTGGCCTCTAGCGATCCTCCCACTTCAGCCTCCTGAGTAGCTAGGATTACAGGCATGTGCCACCACGCCTGGCTAACTTTTGTTTGGGGTTATTGTTGTGGGGGATAGAGATGGGGGTCTGTCTATGTTGCACAGGCTGGTCTTGAACTTCTGGGCTCAAGCGATCCTCCCACTTTGGCCTCCTAAAGTGCTAGGATTACAGGCCTGAGCCATTGTGCCCAGCCAGTTCCCATCTTTTCTATCACCCCAGTTATAATGGAAGAAGTATCTTTCCTTGCTCTTAAAAAAGCCAGATTTTGATGTATTTATTTATTTATTTGTGATGAGGTTGGAACTGTCACACATTGAAGACTACCTTTCTTTCTTTGTTTTTTTGTTTTTTTTTTTTTTGCCATGGCTAATCCTTTTATTACTGGTATAACATTGTTAAAGTTTTTTTTTTTAATTTTACTTTAAGTTCTGGGATACATGTGCAGAACGTGCAGGTTTGTTACATAGGTATACATGTGCCATGCTGGTTTGCTTCACCCATCAACCCTTCATCTAGGTTTTAAGCCCCACATGTATTAGGTATTTATCCTAATGCTCTCCCTCCCCTTACCCCCGACATCCCTACAGGCCCCAGTGTGTGATGTTCCCCTCCCTGTGTCCGTGTGTTCTCATTGTTCAACTCCCACTTATGAGTGAGGACATGCGGTGTTTGGTTTTCTGTTCCTGTGTTAGTTTACTGAAAACAATGATAAAAGCCAGATTCTTAACCTGGGGTCCAGAGACCCACAAGAGGCTCACAGGGAGAATTCAGATGTTTTGTGAATTTAGGTGGGAAAAATATTACAGATGTTTTGTGAATTTAGGTGGGAAAAATATTACATCTCTATTTCCACTAATCCAACAAACTACAGTCATATTAGCAAGACTTTTACCTCTGAGCAATAGAAATCACAGATGTTTTGATATTGCACTATAGTTTTATGGATATCTCCAAAGAGCAAGTACATCACAATGCTCATCACAATTTCAAAATTATAGTAGTTATTAGACCCATACACATTACTATATATGGTTGTCTTTTGGGGGGGCTATTTTGACTATTAACCCCCTCCCCAATCTCTAGATTCATAAAGCCAACTCTCTCCTATCATCTCTAGTTGACTGTCTAATAAATATCTCAAAGTTAATCCATCTAAAACAGAGCTCTTGATTCTCCTCCCCAAACCTGCTGCCCATATCTCAGTATAGAGGTTCCATCATCCATTCTGTGGCTTACACCCAAACCTAGGAGTCATTCTTCATTCCTTCCTCCCTTTCTCTCATCCCCCATTAGCAAGTTCTGTAAGTTATGGCTGCCAACTTCTTAGTCCACCCCCTTGGAACCACTTGCGGCCCTGACCACTCCACTCAGCCTTGCAGAACTCCTTTCTGTCCCCCAACCCTCCAGGCCTGCTGTCCCCTTGGGGTCATTGCACTCCCTGTTGCTTCCTTTTGCCTCTGCAGATTCTCACGTGTCTTTCACTTCCTTATCCTCCGGGCCTCAGCTCAAACGTCATCGACAGCATATTTTCCAACCTGTCACTGTATTTCCACACAAGTTGCTTGCTTGTTTCTTGTCTGTTTCTCCCTGCTAGAATGTGAGCTCCATGAAGGCAAGAATCTTGTCTGTCTCATTCGTTGATTACATAAGAGACCATTAACAATGTGTTAAATGAATAAATGCTTAACCAGCCACTTAATATGCAGTTCTTTTGAAGATTAATCAAAACAATGCAAGTTAATCCCTCAAACTGTCCCACCTCATGGGGAGTGCTCAGTCAGTTCTCCCCCGACAGAGTCCTCACTTTCTCATGATGCCACCACCACCATGGAGATGATCCATGCTTGGTCTGACAAATGCGTCCTCCTAGTGACACAAACACAAAACTGGAAATCAATTGAAGTCACAGAACAGAATACGGCATGCACAAATAGAAATGCCTTTAGGGAATGCAGGGTCAGTTTGCTAAAATAAATGCAGATCAGAAAGAATACAAATTTTGGAGGGAGGAGATCCTGCCTGGGTTCAAGTCCCTGTTCCTTTCCTTCCCACCATAGTATGTTAGCAATTTATTCAATGCCTCTGAGCCTCAATGTCCTAAGCTGTACACAAGGGTAACAATACGTACCTTACAGGTTGTGAATGCTGGGTGAGATAACAGGGTACACATAGCAAACTCTCTCTATAGTATCATTTTCATTTACCACTATAGCGAATCCCCTAAAAAGAAGCAAGCACTTACAGTTGCAAGGAACCTTACAGAGCTCCTATTTTGTCTTATTTTATGGTATTTAATTTCAGAAATAATGAAGATTTTTTTTAAAAAATCCATACACAGCCGGGCGCAGTGGCTCACGCCTGTAATCCCAGCACTTTGGGAGGCCAAGGCGGGTGGATCAACAGGTCAGGAGATCGAGACCATCCTGGTTAACACAGTGAAACCCCGTCTCTAGTAAAATTACAAAAATTAGCCAGGCATGGTGGCGGGCGCCTGTAGTCCCAGCTACTCGGGAGGCTGAGGCAGGAGAATGGCGTGAACCCGAGAGGCGGAGCTTGCAGTGAGCCGAGATCAGGCCACTGCACTGCAGCCTGGGCGACAGAGCGAGACTCCGTCTCAAAAAAAAAAAAAACAAAAAAAACAAAACAAACAAACAAACAAAAACTCCACACACTTTACAGAATAGGCAGTTGCAAACAAGGAGAATTTACCAAGAATTTTTTTAAGGCCGTAACAAATTTCTTTCTTTCTTGCTAGCATTGCATTTGAACGAATCCTTTCCCCAGCAATCATGCTGACTTGGATTCATATCTGTATTCAGCTTAGACTCCCACTGTTCTTTACGGGTAATTTTCAAATCTTTCTACAAAAATCGACACGCAGTTCCTATTGATAAATAACAGCCTCAGAGCTTTTACCTCCTGCACACTATTTTGACACATCACCACCCTGAAGAAGATTTATGTTTAAAAAAAGTAATTTGTCTAAAGGAAGAGGGTATTTTCAAACCATACTTCTAAAAAATGTCAAATAACAGGAATAAAAGAAGAAATGAGCTTTCGAGTAAAAGAAAGCACCTGAATAAAATAAGTCTCAAAAAGAATAAAAAGATCAAGAGATAACATAAAAAGGAAAATTAGGATCTAAACATTTATTAGAAGTGGAAAATGAAAGTGTAGCTGCATTCTTCTCCAGTTGGTCAAGTGACATGAAAATGTTCATGAAACAGGAAAAGTGACGATTTCAAACTGGTGGCTTTACCCTTTGAAAGACTCTCTCTCCTTTTTTTTTTTTTTTTTTTTTTTAGAATTTCAGGATTATGAGAACAAATTGCTGGAGTTAATATGCAGATACAAGTCCTTCATTATAGGTGATTTCCATTAGTAACTTTAATAAAAGTTATTACAACTTCAAATAAATACAGGTAAGAAGTCAAGTTATAGTCTAATCCTAACTACAAAATGTGAATCACTAAGGCATTCTATTCAGCGAGGAACCTAGTAATTTGAGGGTGCTCAAAGATAAAAATTGTAAGTGCCACCACAGTTATTCCTACACAATTTTGACCCATAGTCGCCTTTTTTTCCTGGATAACAGGATTTTGTTAAAGAACCCCAAACAGCTGCTGATGTTAGAAGGGAATCTCTTATTGATTGAAGCCCTTGAAACCAGTTTATTAATTAAAGGGAAACCTTTTTCCCCAAGAACTTATTACTTAGCAACCCTTCATTGTTTATGTGAATCTATCCTGAAGTCTCTCATTTTAATTAAAAAGAAAAAATCATTTGCCATTCTATTCCTCAATGTTTGGTTCTGTTGCAAATACTGTTCCACATTCTATCTCCCTGCCCTAAAAAATACATTCTTTTTCTGATTAGAAGCACCTTCACATGGGGCTAGGTATGGTGGCTCACGCCTGTAATCCCAGCACTTTGGGAGGCCAAGGCAGGCAGATCACTTGAGTCCAGGAGTTCAAGACGAGCCTGGCCAACATGGCAAAACCCCATCTGTACTTAAAATATATTTTAATAAACTAGCAGAGTGTGGTAGTGCATGCCTGTAATCGCAGCTACTTGGGAGGCTGAGGCATGAGAATTGTTTGCACGTGGGAGGCGGAGGTTGCAGTGAGCCAAGATCGTGACTACACTCCAGCCTGGGCAACAGGGCAACAGAGTGAGAGAAAGAAAGAAAGAAAAGAAAGAGAAAGAAAGAAAGAAAGAAAGAAAGAAAGAAAGAAAGAAAGAAAGAAAGAAAGAAAGAAAGAAAGAAAGAAGGAAAGAGAAAGGAAGGAAGGAAGGAAGGAAGGAAGGAAGGAGGGAAGGAAAGAAGGAAGGAAAGAAGGAAAGAAGGAAAGAAAGAAGGAAGGAAAGGAAGAAAGGAAGGAAGGAAGAGAAAGAAGGGAGGGAGGGAGGAAGGAAGGAAGGAAGGAAAGAAGGGAGGGAGGGAGGGAAAGAAGGAAGGAAGGAAGGAAGGACCTTCACATGGGCAATAAGCTAGGATTTTCATTCCAATCAACCCATTCCTGCAGCTGTTTAAATCTTCATGCTCTAGTTTTGTTTGTCCATATTAGGGCTTTTGCCCATCAAGCTCTTTTGGTTTGGTGGCTAGTTATAGAAAAGAGGTTAATTTGAGGGAAGACTATTGGGTACCCAATAAAACTGGTATCCCTTTGGATGCTTCTAGGCTAACACTCTAGTTATTTTCCCTTAAGTCAAGGTACTTATACAACTTCCAGAAGGTTTGCACAACTTACTACTGGTATACAGATTATAGAATTAAGTAATATAGAAAAAAATAACAGCCATATCAAACCATAAAGCAATAATTTGGACTAAAGTTTGGATTTTTTTTTTTAAGTATTAAAAGATGCTGGCCAGGTGCAGTGGCTCACACCTGTAATCCCAGCACTGAGGCTGAGGTGGGCACATTGCTTGAGCCCAGGAGTTTGAGACCAGCCTGGGCAACATGGTGAAAGCCTGTCTCTACAAAAAATACAAAAATTAGCCATGTGTGGTGGTATGTGCCTGTAGTGCCAACCACTCAGGAGGCTGAAGTAGGAGAATCACTTGAGCCCGGGAGGTTGAGGCTGCAGTGAGCTGTGTTCACACCTCACACCACTGTACTCCAGTCTGGGTGACAGAGAGACCCTGCCAAGAAAGAAAGAAAAGAAAAGAAAAGAAGGAAAGAAAGAAAGAAAGAAAGAAAGAAAGAAAGAAAGAAAGAAAGAAAGAAAAGAGAAAATGATGTTAGCTTCACGTGAAAGATTATTATATTAATTCTATCTCTATGTCTGTCATAGTTCTCCATAACAAAATATCCCAAAAGACTAACATCTATTGGTTTAAGCTGATTTTGACAATAAACAGTACAAAGCACATTTGGTTTTGTTAACTATAAAAAGATTGAGCTTGCATATAAGACACAAGTTCCTGAACAGAAAGGCACAAGAATAACGAGAGGCTACCACAGCCACCCCTGGAACAATGGTGAGCACTCAACTGTTTTCAGGAAATGTGAGAATCATAAATGGAGACATTTGCAAACAGGAGAGGCAAATTTAAATTCTGAATGTTTAGGACCATACTAGCTAGTCACAGGAGCTTGTAATAGGTGAATTTTTGAGGGTCCTCATACCTCAGCCTTCTACATCTGTATATATGTATTCGTAAATCTCGAGTTGTAATTTAAAAATTCAATCAGTCATTATTATCTAGTCTGTATTTGAGATTTTTAAAAAACAGATATCTGGAAACCTCATTTAATGCCATGAAGAGAGAAAGAAATTATACAGCCTAAAGCACTATAAGCCTGCCACCTTATAGAGCACTCATATTCTCAATTACTGAAATAATTTAAAATAAAGTTGGTCATTTTCTTCCCTGTTTGAGTAGCATATGTTACAGTCAAGAGATTTGCTCACAAGTTTTGCCATCTTTCTGAATTTTCCTGTCCTTATTATTTTGTAAACATGTCAATAAGAGCAAACATAGATTGTGCACTTACTATGTCCCAGATAGGATATGAAAACACTTCGTGTATACTCTTTCCCCTGCCATAGTGTCCATTTGACAGATAAGAAGCCTGAGGCATGTAAAGAATAAGTCACTTGCCCAAGGTTTTTCAAGGATGGATCTGGGATTTGAGTTTCTGGTGAAGCAGTCAAGATTCTTAGCGGCAAAAATAGAAACTGACTAGCTGGTTTTCGCGAAAAGAAAAAATTATTTAAAAGATGATATGGAATTTCCAGGAGGGCTACAAAAATAGCCATGAGAAAATGGACAGGAATGGCCGAGCAAGGTGGCTCACGCCTGTCATCCCAACACTTTGGGAGGCTGAGGCGGGCAGATCACAAGGTCAGGAGTTCGAGACCAGCCTGGCCAATATGGTGAAACCCCATCTCTACTAAAAATACAAAAATTAGCCGGGCGTGGTGGTGGGCACCTGTAGTCCCAGCTACTTGGGAGGCTAAGGCAGGAGAATTGCTTGAACCCCAGAGGCGGAGTTGCAGTGAGCCGAGATCACGCCACTGCACTCCAGCCTGGGCAACAGAGAGAGGCTCCAACAAAAAAAAAAAAAAAAAAAAAAGGGACAGGAACAAAGGGAAGCTATGCAGGAAGAACCACAGGCCCAATCATGCTACTAAACCAGCCTGGCTGATTCCACTGTGCAGTCACATTAGACATGAGTGGCAGCGACCTGCAGCCCCAACAATGCTAGCACTGGGCACTGGACATTGATGCCAACACCACTGCTCTTCGATACCTTGGAAATCGGGTTTTACAGCTACCACTGCTGCCACCAGAAAGACACTTTCACTCTACCTGCATTTTTGTAACACCAGATCCTAATGTGAAATCTGGAGCAGGTGAGTCCATTTGGCTGAGTCTAGGTCATGGGCCAGACAGCAGCAGCAAGGAAGACTGAGAAATGAGTAGTCTTACACTTTTAGCTTCTCAATAGTGAGGGTGGGATCTAACTTGCACCAAGATTCCCATGGTAAGAAATCTCCTCCTAAGAGGAAAAAGGCCAGATATTGTTCATCACCATATCTTAACCCATTTATGCCTAGTATTCCATTATTGGAACTTTAAGCTTGTGGGAGTTATTTATATCCTACTGCTCAAGGTCATCGCCAAGGTCCGATTTTTCACAAAAAAATTTTGCAACCTCCGGCATAAGTGGGTTTTAAGCATTTAGCATAATACCTACCGCTAAGTAGTTGTTTAACTAATATATGTGAAACGAAAAAATGAGTGTATGATCCAGTTGTCTCGGGGAGGGACACAGGGAAAAGCAGGAAAACACTATCAATAGCTAATAACACGATTGACATGGGCAGACCAGAAAGCGCATGCAAATGAAAGTTACAGGTAGTGGACGAGTTAGCCTGGAGCCCCTCCTCCAGCACACGTGGAAACTGCCAAGGCTAGCACTGGTCTGCTTCCTTACATCCTGGGTATGTCATCTCTACCAGCAGTCCAGATCCTCACCCACAGCAAGAAGGCAAATCTGAAGAGCCCCAAACCCGCAGTACTGGTGACTACAGCTGTTGCCAAGCAGACCAGAAACAACTCATTTGAAAGCATGGAGAAAGCAGTGAGTGCCACCTAGGTACAAAAGGTTTTCCAGGCATTATCTCATGTAATCAGAACTTCAACACTGTGAAGTAGCTACTCTTTTTTTTTTTTTTTTTTTTTTCTGAGAGAGTCTCGCTCAGTCGCCCAGGCTGAAGTGCAGTGGGGCTATCTTCGCTCACTGCAAGCTCCACCTCCCGGGTTCACGCCATTCTCCTGCCTCAGCCTCCCGAGTAGCTGGGACTACAGGCGCCCGCCACCACGCCCAGCTAATTTTTTGTATTTTTAGTAGAGACGGGGTTTCACCATGTTAGCCAAGATCGTCTCAATCTCCTGACCTCGTGATCCGCCTGCCTCGGCCTCCCAAAGTGCTGGGATTATAGGCATGAGCCACGGCGCCCGGCCGAAGTAGCTACTCTTTGCAGCTCCATTTTACAGACTAGAAGAGCTAAGGCTCGGGGAGATCAGCTTGCCCAACGTTATATAACTAGGAATTGGCAGAATCTGGCTTTGAGTCATATCTCATTGGCTCCACATCCATCCTCTTAAGCGCTACACAACACTATACAACGGAAACTTAAACTATAAAAATAGGTCATTGCGGAAGGCATTTCTGTTACAGAATTTACTAGCTTCACTGTCAACTTATCTCATTATTTCTTATTTCACATTTTTACAGGAGAAATCAGCCTACACTTGAGCTGGCTCCTGTGAGGGAAATGGAGGGCTGTGCTTGATGCTCTCCAAGGTTCTGAAAACCAATGTTTGAAATTTAAAATTTAACTGCCAGAGTAAAGGTAGCATCATTTTATATTGGCTCTTCAATTTTTACACCCAGGGCAAAGCCATCTGTGAGCGGATGAAAATGAAATAATTATGAAATTTAGGCAGTTCTTAAGAAACTAAGTTTTCAACACACCCACATCCATTCACTAAAATTAAGGGATATGAACTCTGAAAACAGACTTCCTTTATACATTTTTGGCTTTTCTCCACAGTTATGAAAGTCAATCCATGCCAGTAATGTCTAAAATCACGATGGGAATTTTTTGAGTGCCGCAGTAAATATATTCTCTTGGATATGTATCATCAGTCCTGGAATGTTGCTGAGGCCAGAGTAAGCATCTGGAACCAGGGTACCTGGTGGCATAGGCAAGAAACAGCCAGTGGGGTGAGGATCGGAATCAGAATTGGCAGCCAGAGAGTCTGGAATAAGAAAAGAAATCAAAAGGAAAGGAGGGGAGTAAAGATCTGAAATAAAGAAAAAATACCCTAAAAGCTTGAAAGGGGCCAGGCAGAAAGGAGATGAGGCTGTGGCCAGTGGCAAGTCATGGCTTTCAATTCATGGGGAGAAAGGTATCATCTGCTGTCTCTTTACTCCTAATACCAACTGCAGCGATGCTGTTTCTTTCCAAGTCTTTCTACATAGCTCCACGGGGGTTGACATTGGGCTGGACTGACATCTGCTGCTACTTCTTGCTGCATTCTGTGCTATTTGGAGATATTCTATTGATATCATCCTTCTTTGACCTTGCTTCACTCTTCCCCCTCCCAACTCTCCTTCCGCTGTCCTATTTGTAGCAACCGCTTTAGTCCACTAACAAGGGCTCTTTTATCTATTGGTCCTGCTCTTGCTTTTGTTTCTCTTGTCTATTTGGAGTTAGCTTCTTGATAGAAAGCCAGCACAAATTCTCTCTTGTCCTTGAGAAACTGTTGAACATAGCTGACTTGTTATAACCAGCAGGTAAACGGATAAGCTAATTCTATATTTCATAGTAGTCTGTTTAGCAGCCTTAAACTTTAGCTAAGCAAATAACCATTTTCCTTTGCAGAAATTGTCATCCTGCCCTTATAATAACAATCCCAAGCCACTGAGTTGCAGAGACCACATGTGTTTAGAATAAATAAATAAAAAGAACTGAGCTCCTGTCATATGGATTCTGGCTTAGGCTGTTTGGATCCTGCCACTGCAGCTGAAGATGGGTTGCTGCTTACAGAATACTAATTGCTATTACTATTCTGAACTGATCTCTCTTGTGAAAGAAAAAAATATGAGAGAAAGCTGATTCTAGGTTGGTCACTCGAAATCCTAATCTAAGTTGGGAGAAATTCTATGTGCCACCTATATACATGTATTCACATAGGTAGATAGATAGATAGATAGATAGATAGATAGATAGATAGATAGATAGATAATTACACACAGATGCAAATATAAATGTATAAACATATATATAACTCCAGAATTTTTACTGAGATACTTTTGTGGGTTTGTACCAAGTCAGAAGTATCATGTCTTTATAGTTACAAGTTTTGTGAGCTAACTTTGTCACAGAAGCCTGTCAACAATATTTACTGTTGGCTCAAGTGTACACAGAACAGTAGAGGGCTGATCTTATTATTTGCTTGGCTCTATTTAGATAGAACAAATTGACCTGAAAGTCTGTTTACCAGAGATTTATCATTGATCATGTATTCTTTGATGTACTTTCTCTTTCGTGGATTTAACATCAGATATTAGCAAACCTGAAGATAAGAGGAAAAGTATTTATCCTTGTACCTGGAGAGAGGTTTTTCAGGTTTGGTGGGAAAGCTAGGAATTTGGAATCAGGGGACCTGGGACTGAACCCCGGCCCTGCTACGTTGCTGGAGTGCAGGCAAATGACTGACTATTTTTGAGCTCTAGTTTACAACCTATAAAATAAAGGTAAAACCCCTCTCCCGACTACATCACAGGATTATTATCAGGATTAAGTGAGACCATAATATGAACCAGCTTTGTAAACTAAAATACTCTACAAAGCAAGGGATTAGTAACTATGATAATAATTTAACACAGTGGCTATGAAATGGTACAAGCTGTCAGGATTAAGGATCACAGTTCAGAGGATGGCCACTTTAAATTATTGTCAACCTATTTTCCCAAGCACCAGTTAATACTATTATAATAAATTCAAAATACACTTCAATTTTCTCCTGCTGGGATTTCATTCCACTGGATGAATTGTTCAAAACTGAAAAATCATTAGAAGGGGAAAGAAGTAATTTGATTCAACAAAGATCTTTTCATTTTAACAATATTCTTTCTAATGCATATACGGTAAAGAGGATCATTAAAATAATCTAGAATATATCTGAAAAAAGCTTACCAAAAAGTGAAACAGTTCTGCATATTTTCTGGTTAATTACCTCCTCTCAGGTACCAAATGTATAATAGGACCATTAGGGAGATTTCTAGAGAGATACATCCTCAGTGAAGAGTATTTGAGTACTTGAATGTTCTAAGAGACATTAAAGAGCATTCTGAGAGTGTTCTCTTCAGAGGCATGCTCTTCAGGAGATGGCCCATTCCTTGTTTCTGGCAAAGACTACAGGAACTTACCACAGAAGAATGGAGGAGGGGGTTCAAATACTAGATCAAGGTTTGGGCTAGATCAGTAGTTACCATTTTAGGCTTGTCAACCTTTTCCCGCAAGTTAAAAAAAAAATCATCAGCTATCACCATCGTTTCATTTTAAAAAATGCAGAGGGTATCTTAACACTGAAAAAGTGGAATAGGTATAATCACAGGATAAACAACAATCCTCCAAATACAGATAGTCCCTGATTTAACAATGGTTCCACTGCACAATGGTGTGGCAGTGATACGCCGTTTGGTAGAAACCATACTTTGAATACCCATACAACCATTCTTTTTTTCATAGTCAGTATAGTATTCAATAAATCACATGAGTTACTCAACACTGTCATTAAGTAGGCTTTGCGTTAGATGATTTTGCCCAACCATATGCTGATGTAAGTCTTCTGAGCATGTTTAAAGTAGGCTAAGCTAAGCCATGATCTTTGGCAGGCTAGGTGTATTAAATGCATTCCCAACTTACAATATTTTCAACTTATGATGGGTTTATCAGTGTATACCCCATCATACGTCAAGGAGCATCTGTATAATAATTTAGCTTTTATTGAAGAACTGACTACATTGTTCTTAGAGTTCTTGTTTTATTGTGAACCTGAAAAACTTCCTCTGAGGCCAGCGCCTGTTCTTGGGCTAATATTTGGTAGTAGTTGGGAAGTCCTTTCAACCTGAAAATACTATGATCACATAAACATATTTAAACAAAATTATTTACTATTTTTCTAACACAAAATAACACTTTTCAATTAGAGTATGTGAACAGCTATTTGTAAAGCTATGGATGACTTCGAAGTTTGAGAGTCTCTGCCATCAGTGAGAGTTTTGATGAAAAACGGTTTGATACTTTCATCACTTAATTCTGGTTACTCACCATCACACAATGAATTCACTTAAATAGCTAACAGAAAGGAAACTAGAAAAAAATCGATTGCAGACTGTTCTCTATTGATAAAATTGCACAAGCTGTTCAGATACTGTAACAGAGGACATTTGACATTTTCCCCCAGGTGTAAGGAGGTGGCAAGTTCAATTTCTCAGGATGTTGCACTGGTGATTTCAGTTGCTCTTTGCCAGTGGTGTGGAATTCATCTGCTGTTTTCTATTTCTATTAGCTGTGAGTTTCTCTGCATTCAAGTTCCATCTGAGAACCCGACTAAACTTAGCTCATTTTAGAGAGAACAGCTCCCACTGGGAAGGTGTCACTGGATAAAGTCTCATGACCTAGGTGTCTGAGAAATACAAGCTCTGCAGTTTTGTTCCTTAGGAAAGAGAAAAAAATGTATGAAAATATCATCTTTGTTTTTCCTAGCCATCATCAGATATTTACTAGGCTGGGCCATTTTATACAGAAGCACAAGAATCATGATAAATTGTTTCTCAACAGAACAAAGAATTTTTTAAAACAACTGATGTGTTTCCTAAGTGGAATGAACAAGATTGTGGCTGTGTGATAACATTCAGAACTTTATAAACGTGCTATACATAGCCATTTCATTTCGTGTTTTAGGCATTCTCTGCCCAGTAGAGTGGCTGAAATGCATAATAATTGTTTCTGTCTAAATCAGGTTTCCTTTTTTAAAGCTCCTGGAGGGACTGAGTTGATTTCTTGTCCTTATTTTCTCCCCGTATTACAGCCTATCCTGAACATCAGCAAATGTAGGATAATGAGTTCAGGGAAAATTAACCCATAGCATACTAAGGCTCATACATTCATTCAATCATTTACTTGACCATCATTTGCTGCATGTCTACCCCATGCAAGGCACTGTGCTAAATTCTGGGGTTACCAAGGTGAAAAAAAGATTTCACACTGTGATGGGATCTAGGTTGGCATGTATCAATCCAAAAGTGGTCAGGCCAGTGTTTCTCAAAGTCAAAACTTTTTTTTAACCACAATCTACTGTAAGAAATAAATTTAATATCTCAACCCTGTACTCGTATACATGCATATACACATCTTCATGCACAGGTACTTGTACAAACACAGGCACACCATACTCAACTGAAACAAAATTTTTACAAAGCAAACTTCCTCTTTCTATACCTGATACACTGCATTATTTTCTCTTCTATTTCATTTAATTTGTTTTAAAGACTGATATGGCCAACTAAGTTGATCTTACAGCCCACTAATTAGTCACAATTTGCAATTTGAAAAACAGCAGTCTGGGAGTCTTTTGCTGTAGCTCCGTAAGCCGCTAAAAACATCAAGAAGTATATTGGACATGAAAACAAAAGACATTACTGAATTACGTTAGAGTACTTCACCTGATTTACCTTAAGAAAGATATTGCTCATCTGAAAATATGGGACATTCTTTGACATGGAAGTGGTAAGCGTAGATCTAATTAGGTACCACTTTATAAAGGGTAGTAAATTTAAGGCCTTGATTGTATAGCAAATGATGGTATACGTGGGAAAAAATGAACAGATAAAAATTCCTTAAATTTAATCTTCTGTTCTGTTTCCATTTGCCACACTTGCACACTACATCTTTTACAGTCTAAAGGGAAGATCAAGGTGATGCAAATATCTGACACAGTTAGAAGTTTTCAGACATATGTCCAAACATTGCATGAAGCAGCAGAGGAAAATCCAAGACATAAATGTGCTAATTTTTAAATACATTCAGAGACTAATTGATAAATTGCCTCATCAATGTCTAAAATATTAGTGTTATAACTGTTTCATATTTTTCTCAGATATAACTGCCTGGTTACTTCATCTCAGTCTCCATTGGATTGGATTGCCCACTGTGGCTTGCTCCCTGGATTGCTTTTTTTTTTTTTTTCCTGCATATTCTCTTTAGGGGATCCATCGATTCTCTTGCTTTGAACTTTCTCCTGAATGCTGAGGACTGGACAGCCAACCCAGATCTCCTCCAAGCCCGTTAATCAACTGCCTATTAGGCTGATCAACCTGGGGGTTCTATAGATACCAGAAAACAAACATATCTGAAGCCAAACTGCCCTCTTCTCCCATGATAAATTATTGCTTCTTTCCCAATGCTTCCTAACTCACTAAATATTACTAGATCAAATCAGCCTGTTCCTACCTAGGAGTCATCCTTTCTCAGGTCCCAAAGCCAATCAATCAAGTCCCTCAGTTCTGCCAATTCTACCTTTTCAATATATGCTTTAATTCACCCCTTCTTCTTCACACACATTGCTGCTGCCAGTTCTGGCCCTTGCCACCTCTCACTGGTGCAAAAGTCTTCCAATTAGTCTCCTGCCCCTGGCCTAAGCCCCTGAGCCACATAAGCCAGGTGGAGGGTCTTTCAGCTCCACTATCTTTGGGAAGCTTCAAAGTGCCTGCCATACCCACTACCCTCCTCCTAGGGCATTCTTAAGCCAAATTGCTTGTATGTTACCACAAGCCCCATACCTGGCCACAGCTGATGAAAGAATCTGCCCCAGTGGTAGCTGATGGATCCCAGACCTAGGAGGAGATCCAGCATCAGAGACCTGCCCAAAAGTGGGTAGGGGTGGGTGAAGTGATTTGGCTGTGTCCCCACCCAAATCTCATCTTGAATTGTAGCTCCCATAATTCCTATGTGTTATGGGAGGGACCTAGCAGGAGGTAATTGAATCATGGGGGTGGGTCTTTCCTGTGCTGATCTCATGATAGCGAATATGTCTCACGAGATCTGATGGTTTTATAAAGGGGAGTTCCCCTACACAAGCTCTCTTGCCTGCTGCCATGTAAGACGTGACCTTGCACCTCATTCTCCTTCAGCCATGATTGTGAGGCCTCCCAGCCATGTGGAACTGTGAGTCAATTAAACCTCTTTCCTTTATAAATTACCCAGTCTTGGGTATGTCTTTATTAGCAACATGAGAATAGACTAATACAGTGGGGGTGCTCTGCACTGGATTAAAAGTGGCTGCCAACCAAATCCTCCCTCTTGGAGAGCTAAGACACAAAAAGAAGCTGCAAAAAGCAGTTGCATCTCTGCATGAGGAGGCACCAGGGACTGCCCAAAGCTGAATGGGCAATAGGACAGCACAGGGGCCAGAGCTGTCTTAACAAGAAAAATGGGAACAACGTCATTCCTGTTTTTATGAGGTCTAGCTGTGCAGTGATAGACATGGTTAGATGTCTTCCCTACGCTCCTCGTGAATCCTTTCAATCATCCCCCATGAATTAAGCGAGTTTCTATTGCTTAAACCTCTAAGGAGCCCAACATTGCTCACCTCTTCCAGTTCATCTCCTATGTGGCTGTAAATGAGTCTCCAAAATACAGACATGGGGTTCGTTCCTGCCTTACAATTCCTTAAAACTTCTCCTCCCTTACAGGACAAATATCTCGAGTCCTGAGCACGTCATACCATCTGGCCCTGGCTTTTCTCCCTGGCCCAAGGCTTCTGCCTACACTCCAGCCCAGGTGAACTCTAGCCTATGCTGTGCTCTCTCACATGCCTGACTCTACGCACCCTTCCTTCGGCCTCAATCCACCCTCTTGTCCCCCTGATAAATTCATTTTTCAAGTTTCAGCTCACACACTCTTCCCTCGGTAACACCTTTCCTCCAGTAACACTGTTTCCCAGGCAGTGCCTTCTACAAACTCCCATGAAAGCAATCATCATGTACATCGTAAACTTTCAAAAACTTGTAGTTAGTCTGATATTGCCTCCAGCTCCAGCCTCTGATATGCCTCCAGCTGGAATGGGAAGGCAGGGCTTTGTTTAATAATTCCTAGTAGCCTTAATTCCTTCCCTTATTGAGCAAATACTTACTGGACACTTACATGCACGAGGCTTTGAGGATGCAACTATGAACAAGACAGGCACAGTCCTTGCTTTCGCAGAGCTACAGTGTGGCAGGGACAATTGGCATTCAATAACACAATGTGGTGGGTGTTATGTTACGGGCAAAAGAGGGTATGTGGGAGGCAACAGCACAATTGGAGAAGGCTGTTGTAACCTACAGATATTCACATGAGACCTAAGTGAGGAGCAGGGCTCCACAGAAAAGTTTTGACAAAAGAAGAAAAGGGGAAAAAACAAAGAAAGATGTCAGCAGAAAAGAAGCAGCACATGTAAAACCATTAAGGTAAGAGAAAGCTTGGTACGTTCATATAAAAAAAAAAAAAGCTCTGTGGAGCTTAGAGTGTCCAAAGGTGAGTGGCAGGTGATGAGGTGGGAGAGAGGGCAGTAGTCAACCCACTGGGGGTGTTTGGGTCATACTATTGACTTGGCATTTTATTCTAAGGGCCAGTGAAGGCTTTTAATCGGGAATCTGATTTTACTTTTAATGATCAACTAGCTTTTGTATCAGTTAGAGGTGAGGCAGGTAGGTGAGTTAGAGGGCCATTGGAATAACTTAGGTAATCTGTGGTGGCAGTGGAGGTAAGGGAAGTGAATGAAATGGGGAGATGAAAGGGCTGAATGATCAGGACTCGGTGACTGGTTCAATGTAGGTGTGGTGGCCTTGTAATGTGTCAACTTGGCTAAGCTGAACAACCCGTCCTGGAATTCCCTTCTGTGTATATTTCCCATGAAGGTGGCCCATGAGAGAGATTCTGGTGGGAGACTTGGAGGATGGAAGTGAAGCAACAGCCGTCTTGTAACTCACACACACTTCATTGGTGGAGGTAGTGGCCGGGCCTGCTACTGCTCCATCCTCTCCTGGACCCTCCTGTGGCTTCTCCCACTGCTGATCCAGCTGTGGGTGTCCACTCTCTAGCTCACACTACCACGGTCAGAGGCAACAAGACCTGACCCGGGTCTCACTCTGTCCGAGGGGGCTCCAGCTCACGTTTATGGGTTCCAGGCTATTTTTGTTGTCCTCTTTACATCTACCTTTCCCTTTTGACTGCCCATTTAGAGGACTTTAAGCTCCAACATCAAAGGCAAAGAGAATAGCCTTTCAGAGAAGCATAACCATAACACTATGTAAGATCAAGTCCCTGTAACAAGTCCTTTAAAATGTGTGTATGTACGTGTGTGCTTTCTACTTAAATCTATCAATAAATTAATATATATGTAAAATACACACACACAAATCTTTTGGTGGTTCTGTTCTCTGATAGAACTCTGGCTGATGTAGTAGGGTTGAGAGACACTGGTATCAAGAATAATTTCTAGGTTTCCGATTTGGGCAACAGGGTGGATGGTGATGTTATTTTGAGAAAGAGAAATCTTGGGTAAAGAACATGTTTGAGGAGAAGATGAAGAATTCTCTTTTGGCCAGGTGAAGTATGAGGTACACGCAGGACTTCAATTCAGCAGGTGATCAAACAAGGCAGGTCTGAGCTTGAGACTTAAGCAAACAGCATCAAACATGCCCAGTCGCAGTAACAAAATTTCAAAATGAAAAGAACCCAATGAAAAGCCTCTTTAATAAGTTTTAATAATTCTGTACAATAAAACTCTAAAGCATCAGGGTTTTTTCTTATTCAGTATACAGTGAACATTAAAAAAAAGTGTTGAATAGTTGAGAGGCAAATTTAGTGTTTTAGAACATGATAATAGCATGTGGCTTGCTAGTTGCTTACGGATAACCCAACTTTCTAATAGTTTTCATAAGTTACTAGAACACAAGCTTTATTAAAATTATAAACATTATATCCATTTTCTTTAATAAAGAGTAATAAAGATTCTCCTCCCTAGCTCCAGTTAGGACTTTGATGGTCTCACGAGATTCCCACTCCCACTTTCCCAGACTAAGAGAGCACAAGCAACTGCTTTTACAAATGTCCTCTAAAGATCCCTCCCAAAGGGAAATGCTCATGACAATGAAAAATGGAGTAGGAAGAGAAGGAGATGATGTATCTCAACTTCATTTATACCTACTAACCTATTTTCTCCCTATGATAATGTTTTTTTTAATTGACAAATAAAAATTGTGGCCGGGGCAGTGGCTCACGCCTGTAATCCCAGCACTTTGGGAAGCCAAAGTGGGCAGATCACAAGGTCAAGAAATCGAGAATATCGTGGCCAAGATGGTGAAACCCTGTCTCTACTAAAATACAAAAAATTAGCTGGGCATGGTGGCACATGCCTGTAGTCCCAGCTACTCCTCCGGAGGCTGAGGCAGGAGAATTGCTTGAACTCAGGAGGTGGAGCTTGTAGAGAGCCGAGATTGCGCCACTGCACTCCAGCCTGGGTGACAGAGCGAGACTCCGTCTCAAAAAAAACTGTATATATTTATGGTGTATACCCTGATATTCTGATATACTTACACATTGTGCAATGACTACGTCAAGATAATTAACACATCCATCACCTCACATATTTTTTTGCATGTGTGATGAGAGCATTTAAAATCTCCTCTCAGCAATTTTCAAGGATACAATCCATCATTATTAGCTAGAGTCACTATGCTGTACAATAGATCTCCGGAACTTACTCTCTAACTGAAACTTCCTACCCTTTGACCAACATCTCCCCATTCCCCGGGCACACTAACCTATTTTTATGATGTGCGTCTGATGCTATTTTTTAAAAATTGATTGTGTCCTGAATTCTTTCAGCTCTCAGGCCTTTAGACGATGGTGCTTCTTTTTCAAATGATAACAATGACCTAGCAACCTGTGCAAATTATTAAATCTTTCAAAATGCACTCGTTTTTCTAAGGGAATAATATATGTGTGGAGAGCCTGTCTTATTACAAAAATGCTCTTGAGATTCCTTCAACTGCTCTAAATAAATAGTTGCATGGCTCATATTTGCACACACTCAGTTTCAATATCAGGATGCCACTATAAAAAGAACCCACCCAAACATGCCTTTAATAAATCTTAAGAATTCTATATAATAAAAATCTGAAGGCCGGGCATGGTGGCTCACGTCTGTGATCCCAGCACTTTGAGAGGCTGAGGTGGGCGGATCACCTGAGGTCAGGAGTTCAAAGCCAGCCTGGCCAACATGGTGAAACCCCGTCTCTACTAAAAATACAAAAATTAGCCGGATGTGCTGGTGGGTGCCTGTAATCCCAGCTACTCGGGATGCTGAGGCAGGAGAATTGCTTGAACCCAGGAGGCAGAGGTTACAGTGAGTCGAGATCTCACCACTGCACTCCAGCCTGGGCAACAGAGTGAGATTCTGTCTCAGATAAATAAATAAATAAATAAATAAATAAATAAATAAATAAATAAATAAATAAATCTGAAGCCTAAGGCTTTTATAGAGTAAAAATATCACATGACCTCAATATCCTTCATAATAGATCGTTAAGTTTCATTGCACTGTGTGAGACAGGTCAGTATTCAGTTCTCATTCTTTCCAGGGATGAAGGAATACACAGAAATCAGGCGATATGTGGTAACGTAGAAAGCAGCTGTGTCAAAACTAGAATTTACAACTTTTAATTCTTAATACTCAGGCTATTCAAGCCACAGTCCTGCAAAGTCTGCTTTCCCGATAATAAATGTCAACTACATTATTTATCTGAATTGTAAAATGAAATCTACCATAGAATTCCATTTATTGTTTTAACTAGAAAATTGAAAAAATACAATCCAGGTGAATACAAATATTAAAACTGTAGATAATCTTTTTTTACAAATTGAAAACAGCTTAATTAAACCAACAGAGCAGGTAAGGCAATTCTGTTATTTAATGACAACCCTCATCTGTTTGAAATAACCACCTTAATAATCAATACCGTGTTGAGACTTTCACCTAGCATTTATTTTAAGGGATGTCTTGTTTTGAACAATCATTTTAAATCCTAGTAAACTGAAGAATTAATTAGCAAGCACGGAGGCTCAGCAAACTAATGCTTTAGTCTGTCAAACCATCTGCTCAGGAGCACCCTTCTCCAAATCTTGGCATTATTGAGGATGGGGGAGCACACTGCTTTCGATGCTTCTGCTGGTAGACAAGTTGCTCCTTGATATTTAACCATTCCATCTTCCAAATACACAGGAAGAAATTCAATCTCAGAAAGAAGTTCATCAAAGTTCTGGCTCCCTTGGCACTCACAGTTAGCACCACAGTAAAGCTAAGCTTTCTTTAAGGGCAGGGACCACATGTTAAGATAGCTTATCTATGCAAATGAGTATTGTCCCTCTCAAAGTAAGGTCTATTTTAATCCAACAATTCTTCTATTCGTGTCATTTTAAAAATTCCATTCTTGGAATTTTCTTTCACATTATTTTGCATATTTATTCTCAAACAGTGGGAAAGAATCCTAATCTATTTAATATGGTTGGGTATTTCATGGTAAAATGTTATGTAATTGTACACACCAACAAGACAAAATTTTATTTTATTGTTTTTAAACTGACTCAGGAGGCAATTCAAAAAAGGACTTCCAAAAATATGTTGAGCCAAAGACAACATGATTTGAATAAATATATAGCTTCTTCTGGGGGCTGCTCATATTTGGGTGTAAAGTACTATCTCAAAAAAAAAAAAAGAGTTTCATTTCCCTAAATATACCCCAAATATTGACCAATTGAAGTGTAAACCTGTTGCTTCCCTCTTCTGATAACAGTACACTGATCTCCTTTGAAAAAAGCCCCTCTCACCCACTCTCAGTCCATTTAGCCTGGGGAGGGCTGGGGAGGGAGCAAGGGAAGTGCACAACTCAGACCAGATCAACCAGGCACATTCCATCACCCATGGCTGCAATAATTGGTTCAGGGATGGGCCCTAACCCCAAGCTAGGCTAATGAAATTTAGTTCCAGGACTGTGGCTGAAATTACTGAAAGAGATAAACTTGCTTTCTTTTACATTCTTACCAAGTTAAGAATGTAAACCTGTAACTGCTAGAAACCATTATGGGGAGACCTTCCTGAGAATGTAGCCAGTACAGAGTAAGGCGGAGCTGAAAGATGGAGAAAGAAAATCCTGATAACATCAAGTTGCTAGATCCAGCTCAGCCTGAAGCTAGCTCCCTGAGCTTTTCAATTATATGAGCCAACACATTTATTTTCTGGATTTATATCCACTTGTGTGTTTCCATATGCATGGGTTCAGTCAAGGAAAAACCAAAATGTTATAGCTTCTACGCACATATACAAACATAGTGTGGCTTATGTTGTGCCCACTTAGCTTGTTATTGAGTTACTGCTATCTTTAAGCACTTGCGTAGTTCATTTTCCAATTTCATAGCTGCACAAAGGGTTTTTAATTTCTGATCTATTTCACAGTGCTGTAGATTTACTGGTGGGGATGGGGAAGAAAAGGTGGTTAATCTTTAAGGTGATTTTCATCAATGACCCCTTATGTTTGAAATAAAATGATTTTGAGTAAGATGTATCCAAAGCCAGTGATTTTAACTTACCAGGCTAAGAGAATTTAAACCAGAAATCAACCCTGACATCTTTTACTTTCCCTGTGTGTTACAGCCTTCCTTTTGCCACGCAGGTCAGCAGCCCTTCAAGTCTTTCTGGCAGGATAGTTTCTGGGCTATCATAAAAGACACTCCTGGTCTATGATATCTCAGCACAGTAAACCCATTACAGGCTGTTTTTCTGCAAGAATCTGATCAATAGATCTGCTTCCCCAGGGGTAGAGAAAGAACTAACAGTGAGTCCTGATAAACCTTCTCTGGCATTGCTCATTTCCTCAAGTGCTATACATGGAACACACTTATTACTTCAGTCCTCTGCTATTAATAAGCCCTTCTTGAGGAAAAGCTAAAGGCTCTAATTCCATCCAGATGCAAGCAGTATGCAACACCAAGCACCTCTTTCCTGATGTTCTAGCAAAATTACTAAGAGTACATCATGACTCATGCGTTCTCAAGCATTCCTCTCTGCATTAAAATCTGAATCCAGGGAATTTGGAGCAGGTTGCCTCTTGGCAATGGACTTTTCAGAGACTGTAACTCGCACTGTGGCTCTGCCATATACGATTTCTCCTCACAGAAAAAGGCAGTCACCATTGAAAAATTCACTCGGAAGTTCAGTTGCACATCTTTAAAGCCCCTCAGAGAAAAAATGCGATGCGGCTCACTGCAAACCCACAGCATCTTCAAAAGATTTGTAAACAAGTCCTTTGCTGCAGACTCCATAATACTACCACTCCACATGCAAGGAGTCCGAAAAGCTTTCTTCTGTTAGATTCAGTGGAGATAAATAAGCGTGCACCAAGCAGCCTTATACATTGAACCGAATGCTCAGACACAATACGATGACGTGTCTAAAATTTCTACCTGTTCCTTTTTCTACCAGAAACCCAACCTCCTGAGTACCTCACTTGCTCTGTGAAACTTGCCTCTCTGTCCTTTCTCCCTCTGTTCCTTTCCACAGTGATATTCTGGATAGTAAGTGCTTCTGAGAGGCAATAATAGTATTGGATAGCTTTAGTACGGTTTTCAAGAAGAATATTCTGGAATCTTTGTGAAAGAACGTTTAGGAAAAAATATTTCAACCATCAAAACTTATAGGAAGAGCTTTAACTAGAACCTACCCTACCCTACCCCATCTCACTCCCAAGTAAGGCTACGTTAAGGGGAATACCTGTTCAAAGGAAAAACAAGTATATGGGAAGCTATCGCCTCTGTCTTGGAATAAGTACTACCTGTTTGCATAAAATTATAGCAGGAAGAGAAAGAAAGTAACCCCTAGGAAGTGTGAAAAGGGCAGGGTGTTTCTGGAATACTCTTTTTCCTATGAAGTCTATTTTGGGGAGGGCAAATAAGGGGAAGAGGTAAACGTTTTACTAAAAGTGTGGATGTTGATATAAAATGTTGTTAAGGAAAACACTACTTAGTCCAAAAGTTGCCTCTTACTCTTGGATTCATTTCAAATAAAACTTTCTGTTTAAGATCTTTGAAAGAATTGTATTTATTTATTTATTTTGAGACAAGGTTTCACTCTGTTGTCCTGGCTTACCGAAAACTCAGGCTTCTGGGCTCAAACCAGCCTCCTGCGACAGCCTCCCAAGTAGTTGGGACTACGGTTGCGCACCTCCACACCCAGCTGATTTTTCTTTTCTTTTCTTTTCTTTTTTTTTGAGATAGTCTTGCTCTGTCACCCAGGCTGGAGTGCAGTGGCATGATCTCGGCTCACTGCAACCTCCACCTCCCAGGTTCAAGCAATTATCCTGCCTCAGCCTCCCGAGTAGCTGGGATTACAGGTGTGTGCCACCATGCCTCGCTAATTTTTGTATTTTTAGTAGAGACAGGGTTTCACCATGTTGGCCAGGCTGGTCTCAAACTCTTGACCTCATGATTCACCTGCCTTGGCCTTCGAAAGTGCTGGGATTACAGGTGTGAGCCACTGTGCCTGGCCCACATCCAGCTAATTTTTAAGTGTTTTGTAGAGATGGGGTCTCGCTATGTTGCGCAGGCTGGTCTCAAACTCCAGGCCTCAAGCAATCCTCCTGCCTCAGCCTCTCAAAATGCTGGGATTACAGGCGTGAGCCACCATGGCCAGGCTTTAAAAGAAATTTCTACACGTTACCCTAATAGTTGGTTTGAGTTTTCTTTTGTTATTATGTAATTTCCAACTTTGAGGAAACTACTAGTATTTATAAGTAGAATTCACAAATTATGCAAATCAAAAATGTAAGAAATCTTTAGTTGCAACATTCACATCACCACCTAGAGTGACTAATTTTTCCAAATTAGTAAAGGAAGTTAGAACAATGAGTCAGTGAGTGGATCACCCTAATGAATAAAAATAAAATTTATGTTTTTCCCAGATGGACTGTATTTTTAAAATATTTATTAAGGTTTATTAATTTTCTGCCTAGATCTTGTTAATAGTTTTTCTCCATATGTGATTCAACTCTTCAGTATGCTATAATATTTATACATGCACAATCCAATATTAGGTCATAGACATGGAATGGACCTTGACAGATAATCCAGACATACAAATAGTGAAGTATATTTTGATTTACTCAGGACTACAAACAGGCTAGCACCTTCTCTTGCCACACTTGAGAACCGTTTCAATATTTAACACAACCTTTAAGAAAGAAAGTCTGTGCTGCTTATCTAAATACCATCTACTAAACTATACATACACTGAAGCCATTTATATGTCTTTTTTAGACCTCGTCAAATTTTACACACAATTAGATTGGCGTAGCAGGTCTGACTCTATGTTAAGGAAATGCCCTTATTATAGACGGCAGCAAGTATATGAACACACTTAAGTATTGTTTCTTTCTTTATTCAGCAAAGCTTCTTGAGCACCTGCTATGTGTCCAGCACTGTTGTAAGTGCTGTGGTGACTGAAGAAGACATGGTCTCTGTTTTCAGAGAGATGCCTCAGTATAGAGGTGGCTGTGTAAACAGCATCACGGTAAAGTCTTTCCAAAAGCATGAGGGAATGGCTGTTGAGTGACTTGTGCACACACTAGAAATTATAAGCCTTCAGTTTGTTTTTTGTTTGTTTGTTTTTTTGAGATGGAGTCTCACTCTGTTGCCCAGGCTGGAGTGCAGTGGCGCAATCTCAGCTCACTGCAAGCTCTGCCTCGTGGGTTCAGGCCATTCTCCTGCCTCAGCCTCCCGAGTAGCTGGGACTACAGGTGCCCATCACCACGCCCTGCTAATTTTTGTATCTTTAGTAGAGACGGGGTTTGCACCATATTGGCCAGGCTGGTCTCAAACTCCTGACCTTGTGATCCACCCGCCTCAGCCTCCCAAAGTGCTGGGATTACAGGCGTGACCACCGCGCCCAGCCGCCTCTAGTTTTAAGGGGCGAAGAGTTAAGAACAAGAGAGGCAGCTGGGCTAACGATAAATAAACTTTTAGGTAAAAAACAAACAAACAAACAACGAAAAAAACGCGAGGCGCGGTGGCTCACTCCTTTTAATCCCAGCACTTTGGGAGGCCGAGGCGGGCAGATCACGAGGTCAGAAGATCGAGACCATCCTGGCTAACACGGTGAAACCGGGCGTGGTGGCGGGCGCCTGCAGTCCCAGCTACGTGAACCCGGGAGGCGGAGCTTGCAGTGAGCCGAGATCGAGCCCCTGCACTCCAGCCTGGGCGACAGGGCGAGACTCCGTCTCAAAAAAAAAAAAAAAAAAAGCACCAAAATTAGATTAATAGTGTGGCCATAATCTTTTCTTGAAGAGAAAACTTGAAGTTTGAAGGGAAAGACGCTAAAAATCCTCAGGGAATCAGTTTAGTAGCGAAGCAACGTGGAGATTGAGAGCACATAACACATGCTATGAAAGAGTCTACGGGGACTTAAACACCAAAGTTCAGGAGCTGCGTAGAAGCCCAAGTATATTTCACACAAGCCTAAGCAGATGAGTGCGGTGGAATCCAAGAGAACGATAAAGTCACCTCTTAATTAGAGTAGCTGAGTCTTGTAACCCAGAAACCTTTTAATGCCAACCTGGCTTAAAGTCTCAGAACTCTCCTAGAAGTGGTCTGACTCCAAAAGAGTTAAGGGTCCTTGAGTTCGATTTCCTTCCTTCCATTGCTTGTTGCAAATTCTACAGGAAAATTGGGGCTGGAGGAAATCGTGATTACGAATAGATTAATTGTAAAGGTGCTATATTTGCCTAGGTATTTATATTTCTTTACATTTTACTCTGGTGTAGTCCAACTGATGATACTATTCTTCAACACATGTGCAAAGCCCTTGCAATTAAGAAATATATTTGTATAAAAATATATGTGATTAAAATTAATAATGTTTTTAACTCAGTTAATTATGCTTATGGGATTCTTGGCTCTTCGGGGGCCGAAGTACCATAAATCTGCACCCCCTCCACACACACTCATACCTGTAAAGGCAGCTTATCTTAAACGCAGGCAAGATGAAGTAACAGGAACAGCTAACATCCGTTGATTTTTGCTATATGGCAGACACTGTATTAATTATTTTGCATGTTGTATTTTAATTAATTCTCTCAACTACCTCAGAATCTAGGAACCATAATTATCATCATTTTATATCTCAGGAAACTAAAAGGAAATTTGCACAAGTTTGCACAGCTGGCAAGCAGCAGAGCCAGAATTCCAGGCCACAGGAGATCTGACCCCAGAGCCCACTCTGTCCAGGATCACAAGGTACAAATTTACCTCCTTTTTTGAAATATAAGCAGCAGGTAGGTACTGTCTTCTGAGGAGCAAAAAGGAAAGGAAACTAACATGGGTTAGAAATGTGAAAGTGGAAAATGAATGAAAGTTGTGAAGAACAGAGAGACAAAGAGCAGAGCTCAAACAAGACACATAGAGGCAGGGCATGGTAGCTCATGCCTATGATCCCAGCACGCTGGGAGACTGGGGCTGGAGGACTGCTTGAGGCCAGGAGGTGAAGACCAGCCTGGGCAACATAGTGAGACCCTCGTTTCTTAAAACAAAAAAAGAAAAGAAAAGAAAGAAAATTTTTAAAGGCACATAACAAGAATGTCATTAAAAATAATTTTAGTGAGGTTAGCCAGGGTTCTCTAGAAAAGTAGAACCAACAGGAGATAGATAGACACATGATAGATAGATAGATAGATAGATAGATAGATAGATAGATAGATAGATAGATAGGTAGAGATTTATTATGAGGGATTGGCTCAGGTGATTATGGAAGCTGATAAGTTCCACAACTTGCCATCTGCAAGCTGGAAGCCCAGGAATGTCAGTGGTATAGTTTGAACCCAAACCCAAAGCCCCAAGAACCAGGGCAGCCAATGTTTGTCCCAGTCCAAGTCCAATGCTAGAGAACCAGGAGCGCCAGTGACCAAGGTTAGGAAACATGAATGTTCCAGCTCAAGAAGAGAGAGCAAATTCACTCTTTCTCTACCTTTTTACTCTGTTGGGTCCTCAGTGAATTGGATAATGCCCACCTGCACTGGTGAGGACAAATCTTCTTTACTCAGTCTACCAACTCAAATGCTGATCTCCTCCAGAAGCATCCTCATAGACGCACCCAGAAATTACCAGTTTGACCAGCTACCTGGGCATCCTTTCGCCCAGTCAAGTTGACACATAAAATTAATTGTTACATTCCATGACTACCTTGCTCCCTTCCTATCTTGTTCCACATTGTTGAACTCTCTTTATTTTATTTGAGATACCTATCACAGCTTGTATTTTTGCTTCTTTTTAATCTTGATCACCTCCTACACTGGTAGTTCTGTTTCCCCTCAGTGTACACATAGCACAAAGCTATACCTCGCACATAATCAGCACACAAGAAGCACTTATTGAATTAGTGATTGAATCAATTGACTAATGTAACTTTCAAAACTAGAGGCTCTGTGCCCAATAATGTCTTTACCAGTCAACTATAATTTATGTTTGTTCTTCTCTAACAACAGGACACACTACCCAGCACTTATTCTCATGGCTTTCATCTCTGCCTCTTGGGCTTGTAACTCATATTTGCATAGCAGTCAAGACCCAGGGCGTATGGAAAGGAGGAGGTTGCACTTAAAGAGGGAAGTATGGATCTCATTGAGATCAAAGAGAGACTATTTTTGTTAGTAGCTTTTGTGCTACCTAAATTTGTCATCAAAATCATTTCAGAATCACCTCCTCAGAAGAGGTGAGCTTTTTTGAAGGAATACGTAGGAAAAAGGTGATGTCAGATGGATAAGAGAATTTTGTTTCCACCATCTAGGGCCATGTGGAAGCACACGAGGAGGTGGAAGTATAAGGCAAGAGTGGGAGTGTTAAGCAGTTGTGATTTAAGAGCGTGGAGGTAGCAAATGTGGGAAGACGAAGGAATGACAGCACTCAGTTGAGCAGTGGGCTTAGCAATCTGGCAATAAACTGGGAGCTAACAAGGCCCACCTGGAGTGGTTAGTGACAAAAGAAACATTTGTAGCTCACCGAGAAGATTTAATTGAGGAGAAAATAATATGATGTTTGGCTAGCATGAAACTCATGCTGTATCTTGGACCCAACTTCTTTTGGAATTTTGAAATGGGCAAGAAATGACTGACATGTTTGTGCTTCTGGACTGAAAACTTGTTTCTTTGGTGGTATTTTAGCACCCATGCCAGCATTATCGTTATTTGCTCCATACTGATTGTATCCTGGTTTTCATGTTTCTTAACATGAGACATTTCATTATTACGATCTTTCTTATTAAAATTGTTTTATTTTATTATTCGATTAACTTCTTGGCACAGATGTACTTTTTATGCTAATCATAGATTTGTGCCTTTTTAACTTTTTATTTTCCATCTTTTTCATGATAGTTCAACTTTGCTTGGTTATTTTATTTTTTTGCTGTATACTTATAAAACCTGTCTTCCATATTTAGTCATAAAAGATTCATTCACCTTAGAGATTCCAATATTCATTTTTTTAAAAGCCTACAGTCCATCTGTTACCATCTCCTCAGATATTAAATTTTATTACCCTTTGTTGTTTCCTGCAACTTTTGGCAGAAGAGACTATTCTCCAATAAGCTCACTTACTTCATATGGCAAGAAATGTATCAAGTTTTTGTCAGCATTCGCTATAGACAAATTATTAAGCATGTCCAAAAAATGTTTATATTTACCACTTTTTATGTCATGGGTGCAGTGTGTAGGGTGGGGTATAAGTAGATCACAGATACAAAGGAAAGTCATGGAAATTGGAGTGTTGTATTAGTTTTCTATCACACTGTAACAAATTACCACAACAATGGCTTAAAACAACATACATGTATTATCTCACAGTTTCTGTAGGTCAGGAGTCTGGCATAGCTTAGTTGAGTCGTCTCCTCAGGGTCTAGGCTGCCATCAAGGCATCGGGTGGGGTGCATTCCTTTCTGAAACTCAGGACCTTCTTCCAAGCTCATGTGGCTGCCGGCACACTCTCATTCCTTAAAGCTGTAGGACTGGGGCTGGCTTTCAGCAAAGCTACTCATGACTCCTAGAGACCATACACAGTTCCTTGCCATGTGGCCCCCTCACCGGCCTTTTCACGACATGATACCTTGCCTCTCAAGGGCAGCAGGGCACCTCATCCATTCTGATAAGGTAGAGTCCCATAAAACCTAATGCATACTCACAAGAGTAACCATCCCCATCATCTTTGTGACACTAGGAGTCGATAAAGATCACCCTGACTCAGTGGAATGAGACGCTCCTCCCTTTCTCCTCTGGAGTTATGTCAGGGGAGGCCTAGAGGCCAGTAGAGGAGATTCAGGGCTTCCATGATCATCCATCATGCTATGGACTAAACTGTGTCCCCACAAAATTCCCGTGTTGAAGCCCTAACACCCAAAGTGACTGTATTTGCAGATGAGACCCATAAAAAGGTAACTAGGGTTAAATGAAGTCATAATGGTGGGCCTCTGATATGATAGGATTAGTGTCCTTATAAAAGGGGACACCAAGCCGGGCGCGGTGGTTCACACCTGTAATCTCAGCAGTTGGGAAGGCTGAAGCAGGAGAATCGCTGGAGCCCAGGAGTTTGAGACCAGCCTGGGAAACCTAGGGAGATACTGTCTCTACAAAAAGAATCATTTTTTTTTAATTAGCTAGGTTTGGTGGCACACCAAACTTGTGCTACCAGCTACTTGGGAGACTGAGGTTGGAGGATCACTTTAAGCCCAGGAGGTCGAGGCTGCAGCCTGCGCAACAGACCAAGACCCTGTCTCAAGAAAAAAGAGAAAAGACATCAGAGAACTAGCACATGTGCATGTGTCCTGCCAAGTGTCAGGTTCCAGCCTATGCTGAGGTCCGAGGGGAGTGGGTGGATGGGTAGTGGATAGCTGAAAGAACACTCAAGGGGACCATAGGCAGGTGAAATATGGCTTTTATTACGTTCTCTCTCTGCCAGCCTTTGTCTCGGCTGCCCGATCCAGCTGCAGCCCTTCTCAGCAGCTGGCTCTGCGGCTCCTGCCACCCCTACGGCTTTTCCTTATAGGGTTAGCAGCTTCACTCCCTCTCTCTGGGTGTGAGCCGTATGTACAGTGTCAGCAGGGCAGTTATACCTTTTACAGACAACAGTGGCCCAGAGTAAGTATGAGCTTACATAAACAGGTTATATAATGAGTGGAGTTGGGTGCCTGTGCTCCAAACTTGCTGAGTCACACTGGCCCAGATGTCTGCCTTGACCTATTCTTGACTAAAGCACATCTATTTTCCTTACAGCATTCTCTTTCTCTCTCTCTCTCTCTGTATCTCCTTTACTCATGTATCTGACAAAGGACTAGTACCTAGAGTATATAAAGGACTATCAGTTCTTTAAAAACTCAACAGTTCAAAACCAAACAACAGCAAAAAATCCAATTAGAAAGTAGACAAAGGACAATACATTTCATTCAAGAGGATATGTGAATGGCAATATGTACATAAAAAGATGGTCAACATCACTAGCTGTTAGGGAAATGGAATCTAAGACCACAATGTGCTATCACTACATATCTATTAGACCAGCTAAAATGAAAAATAGTGACAACATCAAATGCTGACAAGGACACAGGGAAGATGGATCTTTCATACATTTACATTACTGATGGGAATGTAAAATAGGACAACTACTCTGGACAATACTTTAGCAGTTTCTTTAAAATATAAACATACATTTACTCTGTGACTCAGCAATTGCACTCCTGAGTATTTATCTCAGAGAAATGAAAACTTATATCCACACAAAGACCTATACATGATTATTCATAGCAACTGGATTTTTTAATAGCCCCAAATTGGAAACAATCAAAATGTTCTACAATAGGTAAAGAGTTAAATAAACTGTGATACATCCATACCATGGCATACGATTCCACAATAAAAAGGAACAAACTATTAGCACATGCAACAACTTGGATAAATCTCAAAAGCACTATGCTGAGTGGGAAAAAAATAATCTCAAATGGAATACTTCATGATTCTATTCATGAAATATTCTCAAAATGAAAAAATATTATAGCAATGAAGAACAAATTAATGGTTGACAGGGGTTATGGATAGTTGGGAGGCAGGGTGTGTGTGTGACTATAAACCAGTAGCACAAAGGAGATCTTTATGGTGATGAAATAGATCTGTATCTTGATTGTGATGGTGGTTATATGAATCTACATATGTAATAAAATGACATAGAACTATACATGCATGTTATGAGAGTGTCAATTTCCTGGTTTTGCTATGGTACTATTGTTACATAAGATGTAACCAATGGGGAAAACTGGGTGATGAATACAGAAGACCCCTCTGAACCATCATTGCAATTTGCTGTCACTCTACAATTATTCCAAAAATAAAAAGTTTCAAAATTTGAAAATATATGTGTGTTTATGTATGTATGTATGTATCTATTTACTGGTAAAATTACTACAACCTTTAGGTGTTTTGTTTTGTTTTAATGATTTTTGAAGCCACTAATTTAGGACAAGAATATTTCTGTACCTCTACTGTATTACCCAGTCTGTGTATTGGTGGGATGACCTTGAGTAAACTCCCTGAACTTCTGTTTCTGTAGTTGTAAAATTGGGATAGTTATACTTTACATGCCCACTGAGTTTTTCTAAGGGTCAAACAAGGTAATGTGAAAACCCCAACTCTCTACCTGATAAGTGACAGACATTGAGTGAAAATTAATTTCTTTCCTTCCTTCTTGTTTTTCTTTCACTTTGTATTGCATTACTTGATGAATCCTTATTTTCACCTGGGTTTCAAGTACAATTCTGGCTCCATTATATCATAGTTTTCCCCTTTCTCTTTGATATAACACTTTTCTTTGGTCAAGGTACAGTGGCTTTAACTGAGAGAGTTTCTACAATTATGAACCTTCTTGAAGAGGACTTGCTTAGGTTTTGGGGGTTTTGTAAAATTCTTTTTTTTCCCCTTTTTTGAAAATTTCAGATGGCTTTTTTCCAATGCTTTGCTTAGGTTTTTAAAGGAAATGATTTAGCTGGGTGCAGTGGCTCATGCTCCTGTAATCCCAATACTTGGGGGGCTGAGGCAGGAGGATTGCTTATGGCCAGGAGTTCAAGACCAGCCTGGGCAGCACAGTGAGAATCCATCTGTACAAAAAGTAAAAAAAAAAAAAAAAAAAATAGCCAAGTATGATGGTGCGTGCCCAGGAGCTTGAGGTTGTGGTGAGCTACGATTGCACTATTGCACTCAGGCCTGGGTGACAGAGCCAGACCCTGTCCACCCCCAAGCCCCCCCCAAAAAAAAAAATAAAGATAATGATTCACAGCTTAGATAGATAAACTTAAACTAAAAGTCTGATGGATAAAAGGAATGGAAGCTCTTTGTAGAAATGTTCATTCAAAGACTGGAGCAGGCGATGACTAAGATAAGCCTTGAGTGTCTTTTTGTGCCATAAAGTAAGAAAATTATCCAGAACTAATGGGATTGTGTCTAAAGGAAACAGAAGCCTAACCAAATGTATTTCCACAGGTTAAAAATGGCACAAATCGGGCATCAAAAAGGATTAGTAAGAAGGAGGCATCCAAGACAGTATAATCTCCTTAAATTCCCCGAAAAACATAAACAGCAACTAAGATAGCGAAACAGAAGACTCATGAGTGATCTCTCACGATAACTCTAGGTGACAAGTATTTTTGTGGTCCCCCAAGTACACAACACCCTCACCTACAGGATGTGAGCAGTATCAGTATTTGCATTGGAGGAAAAAAGTAATGACCAATGATCCTCTAATGGCCTTGAGATCATGACAGCAACAAAAGTCACCATGTGGTACTCACTACAACGTGCAAGTTCATCTGAGAACAATGGCTGAAACTGACAGGGGAGTCTGCAGGATAAAACTTATGGGCAAATTCACAGGGACCATGTTGTAATCAGGCCTAATGATAGAAAAGATCAAATGGAGCAGTTGGGGTCCCATAAACTCTCAAAATTAACAAATTAAATCTCCTCTACAAGACAAAATTCTACACTGAGGGCAAACTACTGAAAAGAGAATCCAGGTTAGGCAGGATTTGAACTACAAGGGCAAATAAAGAGAAGATCTAGTTAAAAGTTGGAGAGCAAAGTAAGGAGAAAAAGGAAAAAAATCTTAGAAATTACTTTCGGTCACTTTGGAGGAAAAAAACCCCACACAGATTTTTTTAGATCTATAGAGCAAGAAAATCTCTTCTGCGCTTCTCCTAAAAGTATAGGAAAAAAGATTACAGTGAAATTTCATACAAAGTTATTATAAGAAAAAAAGAAAACAAGAGTAGAATAACATGCCTGTAGATAATAAAATCATGCCAGAAAAACGAGCCCATAAAAAAACTCACGAAAATTATAATTTAATATTTTTAAAAACTAAAAAAATAAAAGCATGGTAAAAATTATTAGATGACAACACATATCAAAATCAGCAAAATTGAAAAAATCAGATAATTATTGAAAACAAATATTTAAGAAAACAGGTGACAGAACTCAAGAAAGAATTAGAAAAAATAAAAATAATTTTAGAAATAAAAACAAAACCAGAAGGAACACACATACACTTTAAGAGAAATAGAAAATGGAAATGGAAAAGTTTTAAAAAATAATAATAAAAAAACACATTAAGGAAAAGATAAGAATTTGAAAGAAAGACAAAGAAGATAAACAAAAGGCTAACATTCATGTAAGAGGAACCTGAAAGAGAAAATCAAAACAACAGAACAGAATAAATATTAAAAATTATAATTCAAGGCCCAGCACGGTGGCTCTTATCTGTAATCCCAGCACTTTGGGAGGCCGAGGCAGGAGGATCTCTTGAGGTCAGGAGTTCGAGACCAGCCTGGCCAACATGGTGAAGCCCCATCTCTAATAAAAATACAAAAATTAGCCAGGCATGGTGGTGGGCGCCTGTAATCCCACCTACTCGGGAGGCTGAGGCAGGAGGCTGAGGCAGGAGGCTGAGGTTGCAGTGAGCTGAGATTGCAACACTGCACTCTAGCCTGGGCAACAAGAGTGAGACCCTGTCTCAAACAAAACAAAACAAAAAAAAAGTTTTCTTTAATTCAAAAAAACTTTTTGAAATAAAAAATGACTTGAAACTATATATTGAAAGGGTACACAACTAGTAAAAATGTTGGATTTTTTTTTGTAAAAACAATGTTTCAGACATCAAACAAAAAACTAAGACTCTCGTAAAGAAGGATAAAAGGCAGATTGTCATCAGACTTTTCTACAGCAGAAAATGTAAATCATGGATTTAATATCCAGGCAAAATTAGTTTCAAGTATGAAGGTCACAGGTAAGTTGCTACAAACAGGCAAGAACTCACATAATACTATTCCCATAGGGACGTCCAGAAAAATCTAACAGGGCTTCAAAAAATAAAAAAGACTAGAGAAACATCAAAACAAGAACTAGTGTTGAGCCCTATGTAAGTAAATAGTCACATGAAGAACTGAGACCAAATGACAGGGTCTACAATCATGATCTTACAAGGTAAAATCCAGGATAAAATAGCATAAAAAGTGATGTTAAAAGCACTTTATAGTGTTAACGGCTATAATCACAATGAAGATATAATAGTTATTGATAGTTATATACCTAATAAAATAGCACAAATTTTCACAGAGCAGGAACACAGAAAAGGAGAATTAACAAACATGCAAATAATAGAAAAATTTAGCAGATTCTTAAAAGAAAGAGATAGATATAGAAAATAGACAAAAGCCAATATACATATAATAGGAACTAAAAAGAGGAAACCGAAGCAATAGCATAGAGCAGAAAAGGCGAACTAAGAAACATACAAATTTTTGCAATCTACTCATCTGACAAAGGGCTAAGTTCCAGAATCTACAATGAACTCAAACAAATTTACAAGAAAAAACAAACAAACAACCCCATCAAAAAGTGGGCAAAGGATATGAACAGACACTTCTCAAAAGAAGACATTTATGCAGCCAACAGACATATGAAAAAATGCTCATCACCACTGGCCATCAGAGAAATGCAAATCAAAACTACAATGAGATACCATCTCACACCAGTTAGAATGGCAATCATTAAAAAGTTAGGAAACAACAGGTGCTGGAGAGGATGTGGAGAAATAGGAACACTTTTACACTGTTGGTGGGACTGTAAACTAGTTCAACCATTGTGGAAGTCAGTGTGGCCATTCCTCAGGGATCTAGAACTAGAAATACCATTTGACCCAGCAATCCCATTAGTGGGTATATACCCAAAGGATTATAAATCACGTTGGTATAAAGACACATGACCACGTATGTTTATTGTGGCACTGTTCACAATAGCAAAGACTTGGAACCAATCCAAATGTCCAACAAGGATAGACTGGATTAAGAAAATGTGGCACATATCCACCATGGAATACTATGCAGCCATAAAAAAGGATGAGTTCATGTCCTTTGTAGGGACATGGCTGAAGCTGGAAACCATCATTCTCAGCAAACTATCGCAAGGACAAAAAACCAAACACCACATATTCTCACTTATAGGTGGGAATTGAACAATGAGAACACATGGACACAGGAAGGGGAACATCACACACCGGGGCCTGTGGTGGGGTAGGGGGAGAGGGGAGGGATAGCATTAGGAGATATACCTAATGTTAAATGACGAGTTAATGGGTGCAGCACACCAACATGGCACATGTATACATATGTAACTAACCTGCACGTTGTGCACATGTACCCTAAAACTTAAAGTATAAAAAAAAAAAAGAAACATACAAATAATGGAAAATTTTAACATAGTTCTCAAACCAAGACAGATCACAGGGATAACAATTTTAGTGAAGCCACAGAAAACCTGAATACAAAAATCAATGAGGTAGATGTACAGGTATATATTGAGCTCTCAAGCCCGATACTAGAAACTACCTACTTCTTAAATTCTCATCAATGCTCATGAAAAATGATCATATCAAGCCATAAAGAAAACCTCAATAAATTCCAAAGAATTGTCTGACAATAATGCAATCCAACTAAAAAATAATGAAATTTTAAAAAACCAGAAATCTCTTTCCTCCAGAAACATTCAGTTACAATATTTGATTCAAAGAAGACATACAGGCTGGACACAGTGGCTCACGCCTGTAATCCCAGCACTTTGGGAGGATGAGGTAGGTGGAGCACTTGAGGTCAGGAGTTTGAGACCAGCCTGGCCAACATAGTGAAACCCTGTCTCTACAAAAAAATTAGCTGGGCATGGTGGCAGGAGCCTGTAATCCCAACTACTCGGGAGGCTGAGGCACAAGAATCACTTGAACCCGGGAAGCGGAGGTTGCAGTGAGCCAAGATTACGCCACTGCACTCCAGCCTGGGTGACAGAGCAAGACTCCATCTCAAAAGATAAAAATAAATAAATTAATTAAATAAAATAAAATAACACAACACAAATAACATACTTTTTGGACAAATAACTATATTTTTCAAAACAAAAATATTTAGGGAGAATAACAACGTCGTTTCACATTTTTGCAAACTTCTTTAATGTCTAGCTTCATGTAAGACAACTGGATACTCCTGTCTGTTTCTGCATTCAATTTGTTGCAATATGTTGTTTTGGTTGAGGTATGTGAAGATAATCTGGCTTCACACAGTTATGTAGGTGGAAAAAAGAGGAATATGTTAATATCTTTTTTGTATACATGTGGATATTCATCTTTGATACTATACTAAAATTTGGCAAGTGGTAGTTGCTTAAATGTTAGTTAAAATGTGGGAAATGAAATCAGATCAATTGAACTTCTCACTGTTAAGTACATTAAAATCCAATTGTCTATCTAGCAATTTGAATGGTTCTTTTACCTACATGGCATCTTGCGTTCATCATTTGGAAAGTATTGGCTTGCTGAGTTTTGTAGATATATTACATTATACAATATTGAAAAAATATAGTTGTTCATATCACTACTGATCTCATCTATTGTAAGCTGTCAAGTTCATGGTGACAAGTACAATTTTTCCAAACTTCGAATTTTTACTTGAAAGCTCAAATGTTACCATTGGCAAAAAATACAGCAGTAATTTTCCTTGAAGTGTCAGGATCACCACATTGATTTTTGAGAAAATTGCTAACATATATCCAAGTTTGAATTAATATATTTTGTTAGTTGTCCTTTTAAGTAAAAGTGGTGTTTCATTTAAACATTTAAAAAGTGGCTAGTTCAGCTTGCAACTAAAATAATCCCACAAATGCTTTTACTCAGGACGTTATACTTCAGTATGCAGCAGAAGTGCCTTATATGTATTTCCAACTCAATAAATCAAATATTTAAGTGACATATATTCAATAAAATTAATATTTCACTCCTTGATCCAGAGAATTTTAAGTGAAATTTGAATTTTTTTTTTGCAAGTACATGTTGAATGGCACTGACTACACTACAGTTTGTTGTGAACGCCTTGATTTATGCTAAGGCAGTTTTTCTCCACCATCACTTTTACACAATTATTGCAAATGTCCCTACATGAACAAGGAAAAGAAACTTCTAGTATTATTATGAAGATGGTTTTCATCTCCCAAACACCCCTGAAAGGCCTTTGGATTTCCAGGGGTCCATAGACTACACATTAATGAGCACTGGTATAAACTCTCCAATTAAAAGGCAGAGGTTATCATACAGAGTTAAAAAAAAAAAAGCAATACCAAACTATATGCTGTCTACAAGAAAGACACTTTAAGTATAAAAACACAAATTGGTTAAGTAGATGAATAATAAAAATATACCATGCAAACACTGATCCTGAAGCAGCTGGAATGGCTATACTAATATCAGATGAAGTAGACATCATGAAAAAGTATATGCCCATTAGTAAAAAGGGACATTTCATAATGATAAAGGATCAATTTATTAAGAAGACATTATAATCCTGAATGTGTATGCACCCAATAACAATGATACTAAAGACATGAAGAAAATATGGCACAACTAAAAGGAGAAATGGTCAAATCCCCAAATATATTTGGAAATTTCAACAGCCCTCTCTCAGCAATTGATAAAAGAAGTAGATAAAAAATTTGTAAGGATATAGAAGCCTCAAATAACATTAACAACAAACCTGACCTAGCTGACATTTGCAAAACAATATATCCCACAACAGAAAATATTCTTGCTTTTGGCCAGGAGCTGTGGCTCATGCCTGTAATCCCAGCACTTTGGGAGGCTGAGGCAGGTGGATCACTTGAGGTCAGGACCCACCGGGTCTCCTCCACAACACGTGGGAATTATTGGAGTACAATTCAAGATGAGATTTGGGTAAGGACACAGAGCCAAACCATATCAGCTCCCATCTCAACAAACTGAAACAAATTAAACTCAAAGCAATTAGAAAGAAGAAAATAATGAAGACAAGACCAGAAATCAATAAAAATAGAAAATAGAAAAGCAATACAGAAAATGAAGTCAAAAGATGGTTCTATGGTTCTACGAAAATATTTAAAATATTTTTCTTTTTGTCTTTTAAAAACATAATATTTGTATTAAAATTAATAAACTTCTATCTTGACTGATTAAAAAATAAATGAGATTCAAATTACCAGTATCAGGAATGAAAGAAGGGCTATCACTATAAACATATTGATTTTAGGAGGAGTATAAAAGAATGTTATGATTAACTTTATGCCAATAAATCCAACAATTTACCTGAAATAGAAAAATTTACTAAAAGACATGAAATGCCAAAACTGACACAAGATGAAACAGAAAATCTGAATACCTCCATATCCATTCAATAAACTGAATTTTTCAAAGCCTTCCCACAGAAAAAGAACTCCATGCCTACAGAGCTTTACTGGTGAATTCCATTAAATATTTGAGGTAGAAATAATACCATTTAAACACAAGCTCTTTCTGAAAATAGAGTAAAAGGAACACTTCGCAATTCATTTTATGGGGACAAAATAACCCTGAAAACAAGACATCACAAGAAAAGAATACTACAGACCAATATCTTTTATGTACAGAGATGCAAAATTATTTTAAAGAATAGCAACTCAAGACCAGCGATATATAGAAAGGATAATACAATGTGACCAAATGGGATTTATCCAGGGAATGCAAGGTTGGTTTAACATTCAAAAATCAACTAACGTAATTTACCATCTTAACAGAACAAAAATAAAAACTAAAGTATCCCAATAGATGCAAAAAAACGCTTCGAACAAAATTCAACATAAATTTATAATAAAAATTTGTAGCAAACTAGGAATAGAAGGAATTTTTCTCAACCTTATAAAAGGCCCCAATGAAAAAACTACAACTAACATTTTACTTAATGGTGAAATACCCCACCTCCCCTCTCCATTTCTATTCAGCGTTATACTGGAGATTCTAACCAGAATAATGAGGTAAAGACATAAAAAGCATACATATTTGAAAGAAAAAATCAAATTGCCTATATTTGCAGATGACAAGATCATATACATATGGAGCTTACATAAAAGCTATTAGAAATTAATATGTCAATTTAGCAAAGTCCTATGATACAAGATCAATATACAAGTATCAATTCTATTTCTACATGCTGGCAACAAATTACCTGAAATTTTTTACTTTGTTAAAAAAGTACGATTTATAATAGCTTCAAAGACCATGGAATACTTAAGAATAAAATTAACAAGTATATGTAAGACCTGTAAATTGAAAACTAAAAAAAAAATTGTTAAGGAAAAATTTAAACTACCTAAATCAGTGAGATATGCCATCATTATGAATTAGAAATTCAATTTCTTTTTTTTTCTAGAAATTTGATTTCTTTTTTGCTTTTTTTTTGTTGTTGTTGTTGGTTGTTTGTTTTTTGAGACAGTGTCTCACTCTGTCATCTGGGCTAGAGTGCAGCAGTGCCATCTTGTCTCACTGCAATCTCCACCTTCTGAGCTCAAGTGATCTTCCCACCTCAGCCTCCTGAGTAGCTAGGACTACAGGTGTGCACCACTATGACCAGTTAATTTTTTTGTTTGTAGAAACCAATCTGGGCAACATGGTGAAACCCTGGCTCTACAAAAAATACAAAAATTAACTGGGTGTGGTAAAGCAAGCCTGTAGTCCCAGCTACTCCAGAGGCTGAGGTGGGAGAATCACTTGAGCCTGGGAAGTCAAGCTTGCAGTGAGCCATGATTGTGCCACTGCACTCCAGCCTGGGCGACAGAATGAAGTTAAGCAAATGGCCCATATAGTCCAGCTATTGCACTCCTAGGTATTTACCAAAGAGAAATGAAAACATACTTCTACCCAAAGACCTGTACGGGAATATGCATAGTAGTTTTATTCATCATAACCAAAATCTGGGAATAACTACAATGTCCATCAATAGATGAATAAACAAATTTTGGGATATCCACACCATGACTCCCAGCAGTATTATGGAATAAATAACTGACACACACAGCATGGTTGACTTTCAAGAACAGGATGCTCCGCAAAGAAAGCCAGATACAAAAGAGTACATATTGCATGATTCCCTTTACGTGAAATTCCAGAAAGGGCAAAACAAAGCTATAGTTACTGAAAGCAGACAAATAGTTCCCTGGGACCAGTTTCCTGGTGAGAGGTTGACTGCAAAAAGGCATGAGGGAGCTGTGTTTGGTGGGTAGAAATGTTCTTTATTTTGACTATGGTCATTGTTACACAGGTCTATACATTTGCACAAATCTCTTGGGACTGTACATTTAAAATAGCCAGACACGGTGGCACTCACCTGTAGTCCCGACTACTTGGGAGGCTGAGGTGGGGGGATCACTGTAGTCCAGGAGTTCGAGGCTGCAGGAGCTATGACTGCACCACTGCACTCCAGCCTGGGCGACAGAGTGAGACCCTGTCTGAAATAAATAAATAAATAAGATGTTGTATCTTATATAAATAATCCTTGAATAAAGTTGATTTTTTAAACAGAAGCTAGAAATTCAAATTTTTAAACTATGACATTTGCTGGGTGTGGTAGTTCACACCTGTCATCCCAGCACTTTGGGAGGCTGAGGCAGGAGGATTGCTTGCGGCCAGGAGTTTGAGACCAGCTTGGGCAACATAACAAGACGTCATCTCTACAGAAAAAAAAATTAAAAATAAAATTAAAAGTGAAAAAAAAAACACCTAATTCAAATTTAAAAAAAACCTTTTAGACTAAGGTCATGGAACTGTGACCCAGAATTCTGCTCTACAGTTTACCAAGTGTAGTAGCCAAAGTTTTCAGAGAAATAGAACCAATAGGAGATATAAAATATATATATATAATGTATAATATATACATATATATGTAAGATGAATAATGTATGTGTTTGTGTGTGTGTGTGTGTGTGTATATATATATATATATAGAGAGAGAGAGAGAGAGAGAGACAGAGAGAGAGAGATTTATTATGAGGAATTGGTCCACATGATTATGGAGGCCAAGAAGTCCCACAGTCTGCTATCTGCAAGCCAGAGACCCAGGGAAGCCAGTCATGTAATTTAGTCCAAATCCATGACCCTGAGAACCAGGGAAGTGGGTGGTGTACCTCCCAGTCAAGTCTGAAGGCGTGAGAAGGGGGTTTCAGGGCTGGGGAAGCGGAGTGTGGGGGATAGGAGCACTGGTGTAAGTTCTGGAGTCCGAAGGCCTGAGAACCAAGCACTCTGATGTCCCAGGGCGAGAGATGATGGATGACCCAGCTTAAGAAGAGTGAATCTGTCCTTCCTCCAGCTTTTTGTTCTATCGGGTTTTCAACAGATTAAATGATGCTCTCCCACATTGGTGAGGGCAACTTTCTTTACTCAGTCTTCCAGAAACATCCTCACAGACACACCCAGAAACAATGTGTTACCAGCTCTCTGGGCCTTCCTGAGCCCAGTTGTGACCCAGAAAATTAACAATCACACCAAGTTTTCTGACAATTCTCTTATGTTAACTTTACAACAACTATTGATTTAAATACTATTATTAACTCAATTTTACAATGAAGTCTCATTACATATTTTTCCCAATTTCACACATAACTAATATTAGCAAAGCTGGGACTCAAACCAGAATCTCAACTTTTCAAATCCTTTGTCTGATCCATTCCATTTTATAGTTATTGACAGGTTTTTCTAAAAAAAATTAAGAATCCTAAGTCTCTTCTTCCTTAACACAATGATGAAATTAATGAGCAAGTGATCTCGAGCTACATCTAATTTCCTTTTTTCCTATTGTTCAACAGGAATAGTCTTGTACTTAGCATCAGCATAGATCCCTTGAGTCCTTAACTTATTTAATACATTTTTAATGCAGTAAGTCTCTCCCCAGTTCAAGTTTCTCTTCTTAGGAATCTCTTATGACTTCCCTCATTTTGTACTCACAGGATTAGATCTCTTTTATATCGCATACTGTTAACAAGGGTAACATGGCAGCCCAAGTCCTAAACTCCATGATCTAACTAAAGAATAGAGAAACATAAAATATTATGCAATTAACATCTTTAGAAAAAAACACTGTTCTTCCACATTAGACCAATGTAAGGTGAGCTACTGGAAAAGGGGTTATCAAATGGCAAAATAATATTTAATAATAAGACAAATATAACAATGTATCTATAAATTGTTATGCTTATAAATACGTATACACACATGTGCCTCAGAGTTCCTGTACTCAAAACAAATTTGGAACTTAATAAAATGTATATTAACATTCTGAATGTATTTCTAAGTAGGAATTCTTAATCAACCTGGAACAAGAGACCCTCCTACGAAATACAAAGTAATAACAGGAATTCCTGTTTCCAGTTGTTGTGATACAAAAAAAACACAAAGTGTTTTTCCTAGTCTTTCACTCAACAATCAACATGGAATATTTCTGTGACCTCGGTCACAGAAATCTGTGGAGATTTCTCCCTACCAAGCAATCTTCACAGCTTCTCCTGTGGATACCAGCTGGGTGTCCTCTAATTCAATTCAATTCTGACTCTACCTACCTGGAGATAGCATTACATCCTATAGGTTGAGGGCTCAGTCCTACAAGACTTCCCCCAAATTCAGATGCTAATCATAAGTAGTAGGTTGTCACTTACTCTTCTAACTGGCTATAAATTGGGATTCTCACAGCCCCCTCCTTGCATTCTTAATTTGCTGGAGCAGTTCACAGAACTCAGGGAAACTTTTCACTAAGGAAAAATATTAAGCAGTGCTCCTCAAAGTCAGGTCCATGGATTAATGTCAGCCTGTGAGTGTTTGCTTCCAGTCCAGAAGACAGAAGTCCAGGAACTGAAAGGAAGCATTCTGAAAACTTTACAACAATTTGACAGAGTACTTCTATGTCTGTCGAATCCAAAAATAAACATGTGGGGTTTGTATTTTGCATGTCTTTGTTTTTTTCATTTAATTTTTTCCCCTAGTAATTCATGTTATTGTACTTTTAAAAAATACTAGGCTGTGATGATTAAAAGAAAAAAAAGACAAGTCTTTCACCACAGATAGTTTAAGAAGTACTCTATTAAAGGAGGTACTTCTGGAAGGCTGATCCAAGATGCATGAAATAATGGAGAGGAAAGAAAATGGTAACTATTTGTATAAACAAAACAATTAGTGACTGTATCAACATTAATAATAATATCTTGTGGGGATTTTAAAAAATGATACTTAAAGATACACTATTGCAAAAATATATTCAGTTGGTAGGTGTGGAGATAATAGGGTTCAAGCATTACAATTATGGAGACCAAAAAAGAATTTTTTTGTTGTTGGTTTTTATCTCTTCCATCACTCTAGGAAGAGGGTAAAGGTACTGATTACCTTTAGGCTTCAAAACTGTAATTGTGTGTGTTGTGATTTCTAAAGTCATTACTAAAATAATAGACAATGAGATTAGTTGCCAAATTCATAGAGGAAAGAAAATGACAAGAAGAAATCAGTCAAAAGAAAGGTAAGAACAGTGTCAGGCTAAGGGTCATACACATGTACCACTAACAGGCCAGGACACAAATGCAAAGTCAAGTGTATTAGGGAAACTTGAAGGCAGAGAGCAGCTGCAAATACCACCCAGGCTCTCACTTGTCAGTATCACACAGGGAGGCACGCCTGAGGAGCAGAGCTCCAGTGGAAGGATCCTGTCCTCTGCGATTCTATGTATTCATAAGGGACATGGAAGGAGGCAGGGGTCACCAATGAGGCCCTCTAATAGTCAAGATTTCCTGGTCAAGAAAATGATCTTAGGTTAGGGGGTTCTGGAACTCAGCAAATAGTATTTTCCAGAAACTTTATGTGCTTTTATTGAGCTAGTTTCTTCCAAATGAGCTGCTTGTTAAGCTACAGAAAGTGAAGGTGAAAATCAGGACCAACTCTTTTAAAAGGAGAGGAAAAGAAGGCAGAATTAACAGAAACTCTCAAATAGGATAGTGATTTTTTAAAAACACAGTTTTGTCAATTGTTATATTAAATGTAAATGAACTAAATCTTCTGGTTAAAAGACAAAAATTTCAGACTTCACTTTAAAAATCCATACAAAGCATAAGTATATAAAAAGGTTTAAAATAAAAGGACAAAAAAGGGTGCTCTATGTAAATACTAACCAAATAAAAACTGACATAGTCACACATACATACACACACACTCAGATATATATATGTATATTACATGTATATACATATATGTATATATGTGTGTATATATACTTATAACCATATATGTGTGTATAGCTCTGTTGTGCTCTGTCTCTCGTCTCTTTTTATGCACACACACACACGTGTGCACACACAAACACACAGGAACACATACACCCATGCATTGTTTAATGACAGGGATGTATTTTGAGAAATCTTTCATTAGGCAATTTTGTCATTGTGCAAACATCACAGAATGTACTTACACAAACCTAGATGGTATGGCCTACTATATACCTAGGCCTACTACACACCTATTGCTGCTATGCTGCAAACCTGTACAGCATGCTACTGTGCTGAATACCATAGGCTTACTGGTAGGTATAACATAATGGTAAGTGTTTGTGTATCTAAACATAGAAAAGGTATAGTAAAAATACAGTATTATACTCTTATGGGATGACTGTCATATCTGTGGTCCATTATTGACCAAAATGTTATTATGTGGCACATGACTGTGTGTGTGTGTGTGTGTGCGTGTATGTGTGTATGTGTGTGTATAGTTTTCAACATGAGATGAAATAGATACTATGGTCAAAAGCATTATTAAAGAGGGTCTCTTCATAATAATAAAAGGTTCAATTCATCAGGAAGCCATAAGAATTCTAAATTTGTATGTTTCTAATAACATTGCCTTAAAATACATAAATAAAAAATTGACAAAATGTCAAGAAAAATAGACAAATTCACATCAGAGTGAGAGATTTTAACATTCCTCTCTCAGTAACTGATACATTATGGAGACCAAAAAAGATCAGTAAAGATATAAAAAATTTTAACAATATGCTTATAATTTTTAAAAAATGTTATAATGAACATATATAGAACACAACACCCAACAGCTGCAGAATGCATATTCTTTTCAAGCACACACGTAGAATATTTACAAAAATTTACAAAAAGCTAGGACTGGGACACAAAGCAAGCCTCAATAAATTTTAGGATTGAAATTGTGCAAAGTATATTCTCATATTTTGGAGAATTGAGAAATAAAATTCTAAGGAGAAATCATAACACAAAAATTTTTTTGAACTAAAAGGTAATTAAAATATGACATCTCAAACATATAAGACATCACTAAATAAGTTATTAGAGAAAAATGTATAGATGTACATCCATATGTTGAAAAAGAAGGCAGGCACGGTAGCTTACACTTGTAATCCCAGCACTTTGGGAGGCCAAGGCTGGAGGATTGTTTGAGAAGAAAGGCTGAAAGTGAATAAGCTATTCATCTATCTCAAGAAGTTAGAAAAAGAACAGCAAAATAAAACAAAGAAAGTAGAAGACAATAATAAAGACAGCAGCAATTAATGAATTACAAAACAAGTATAAAATAAAGATAGTCAACTAACCCCACATTTGCATTTTTTAAAACACTGGTAAAATTGACAAACCTCTGGTGAGAATCAACCAGGAGAAAGAGAAGGAGAAAGAGAGTGCATTAATAACCAATATCAGGAATGAAAAAGAGGATATTACAGATTCTTAGACATTAAAAAGAAAATAAGGAAGTATTATAAAATCTTTGTCAATAAATTTGAGTTTAAATGAAATAAATTCCTAAAATAATCACTATATATTCATTCAATAAAATATCACGTAGCAGTAAAATGAAAAAATACAGCCACTCACAATATAGATGAAACTTAAATACATATTATTGAGAACAAGGAGAAAATCAAAAATAAACTTACATATTAACTGATACATCAGAGGAAACACCATGATGAGAACTAAAGAAATGATTATCCCAAAGATGGGGGAGTGGGGAGTGGTTACTCTTGAGGGGAGAGGGGCTATGATTGGAGAAGAGCACAGTGCATCTTGGAGTTCTGCTTACGCTGCTTTCTGGACCTGGGTGGTATTAATAGTTACATAGGTGTTTGCTTTAAAATGATTGGATTGGGCGGATCACGAGGTCAGGAGATCGAGACCATCCTGGCCAACATGGTGAAACCCCGTCTCTACTAAAAAAAAAAAAAAAAAAAAAAAAAAAAAATACAAAAAACCGGCCAGGCGCGGTGGTTCATGCCTGTAATCCCAGCATGTTGGGAGGCCCAGGCGGGCGGATCAAGAGGTCAGGAAATCGAGACCATCCTGGCTAACACGGTGAAACCCCGTCTCTACCAAAATGCAAAAAATTAGCCGGGTGTGGCGGCGGCGCGCCTGTAGTCCCAGCTACTCGGGAGGCTGAGGCAGGAGAATGGCGTGAACCCGGGAGGCGGAGCTTGCAGTGAGCTGAAATCGCACCACTGCACTCCAGCCTGGGTGACAGAGCGAGACTCTGTCTCAGAAAAAACAAAACAAAACAAAACAAAAAAACTAGCCGGGCTTGCTGGTGCGCACTTGTAGTCCCAGTTACTTGGGAGGCCGAGGCAAGGGAATCCAGGGGAATCACTTGAACCTCGGAGGGGCGGAGCTTGCAGTGAGCCGAGATCGCGCCACTGCACTCCAGCCTGGCGACAGAGTGAGACTCCGTCTCAAAAACAAAAACAAACAAAAAACAACAACAAAAAAAGATGATTGCCAATCTACATACATGTTTTATATACTTTCTACATAAATATTACATTCCATAATTTTTAAAAAATAATCAATACAGAACTAAAAAGAAAGTCATGTGGGTACATTATTTCACTCATTAGTTCTCTCTCATTCAAACACAATATGTTGCACACTCTAACAAAAGCATTCTTTTCTAAGTTACTAACACATGATTATGGAGGCTGAGACACCCCATGATTTGCCTTCTGTAAGCTGAAGACGGAGGAATGCCAGCGGTACAGTTTGAAGACCCGAGAACAGAGAGCCAATGGTGTAGATCAACCTTGTCCAACCCGTGGCCTGAGGGTGGAATGCGGCCCAGGATGGCTTTGAAGGCATCTGAACACAAATTCGTAAACTTTCTTAAAGCATTATGAGATTTTTTCTTTTTTTTTTCTAGCTCATCAGCTATGATTAGTGTTAGCGTATTTTATGTCTGTGTGGCCCAAGACAATACTTCTTCTTCCAGTGTGGCCCAGGGAAGTCAGAAGATTGGATACCCCTGTAGATTCTAGTCCTAGTCTGAAGGCCTGGGAACCTGGAGCACCAAGGGTAGTTCCAGCTCATCAGGCAGAGAGTGAGAGATTCCTCCCTTCCTCCACTTCTTGTTTTATTCAGGCCCTCTATGGGAGGGACTATGATCAGCCACACCCGGGGAGGGCATGTGCTTTACTCAGTCTACTGATTGACATGCTAATCTCTTCCAGAAACCCCTTTACAGACACACCCAGAAAGAATGCTCACTAGATGTCTGGGCGTCCTCTTAAACATAATTAGCTGAGGGTGGTGGTGCACACCTGTAGTCCAAGCTACTCAGGAGGCTGAGGTGGGAGGATCACCTGAGCTCAGGAGTTTGAGGCTGCAGTGAGCTATGATCACGCCACGGCACTCCAACCTGGGCAACAGAGCCAGACGCTGTCTCTAAAAAAAATTGAAAATTAAAAAAAAAGAAAACTCTTAGCCAATAGGGCTGAAATATAATCTCTTTTTGGAGTCCAGTCTGTGTAACTCTTCTCTTTTTGTCAAAGTTCTGCCGATGCTCTTCTAGTATCTCACACTTTTTTATTGGTCTATGCTTCTCTGCCACTTCCTCATGTTTGGTTCTTTATTATTATTTGTGAGAAATGCTCCGTGTTTCTGTGACTGCTCAAAGATTACTTCTTTTGAAAGTCTTTTTGGAAGGAAAAATAGCTTCTAACTGGAGAGTTAGGTAATGAAAATGCTTTTCTATTGGATATAAATGTTGTCACCTGGTGCATCATTATCCAGCCTTTCTAGGGTTCCTATTTCATTTCCACCATGTTGTAGTCTCTACCACAGCACACTTAACTAACAATTTGGGGCTTGTTTTTACATGCATTAGTTAGATATTAAGTATCGGGTGAATTGGAGAAAAGCATCAGGTTAATTATGAAATAAATGGGGAGAAAATGTAAATGGATCTAAAAAGAATTTTTGAATTTGAGTATGTTGTATTGTCGAGATATGTCCTTTAAGTCTGAATTGAAGGATGTGGCAAATAGTGGTGTGTTTTTTTAATTTCAAAGTCAGGACATGAATCATGTAATTGGTAAATGGATTTAAAAAGCACTCCAGCATCAGGATTTAAGAAAGGCTTCTGGTGAATGTAGAAACAAAGGAAGATCAAGTGAGGGAAAACCAAGTTCCATCTTAAAATCTGATGTTTTGGAAAAGAGCTGGGGGTAGCTGCAGGTGGCAACCCTTGAAACAGTCATTGGGCAGTCAGGGGTGGGAGTCTGAAGGCATGTTTTGAAAATTTTAAAAGTAATTCTGGAATAAGGTATCTAATGGGAAACAGACTTGCTTCCTGTTGTTTCCCATGGCACAGGGATAATCATTTAAGAATAATTGGCAATAGAATAATTGTTATTTAACTTACAATGATTTTCTTACAGTGATTTGGGTCGATATATTTAAAAATTTACCTCTTCCTCTTTCTAAAGTCATGATGTTACGATTTGAAAAGACATTGATTGAATTTGGGGCGGTCCTCAAACACGACTAGATTCAAAAGCTGAATAGATGGGTTGACAAATGAGGACACTGTTACCAGTTTAATCCCCATATGGGCCAATTAGTTTCACATAGAGAAGAACTCTGTTCCAAAGCCACAGATTGCACCATTAACCCCAGTCAGCCGTCTCCAAATTGAGTGCCATTGATCACAAGAGGCCCAGGTATGAGTGTCGATAGCTCAGCACAAACCCATCATCACCTCTGAGAGCAGAGCCCTCCTGTTATCTCATACATCCCTCATCCCAGACATGCCAGAGAATGTTACAGTAGGTTGGAGAAGTTGAAGGCCCCTCTGTGCCTCCACTTCCTGCACCCCACAATGTTATTATAAAAGGTGAAAAACTGTAGTTACATAGCTTCCATTTTTGTATGAAATCTACATGCTTTAGAGGAAATTGATAATAGCATTATTGATAAGCAATATGACTGACAAGCAACAAATGATTTACGAATTCATTTCATTAACACTTAAGGGTAACTCAGAAATTCTACCATTGCCTCAAACAGCTGAGAAAAGCCAAATACATGTTTTATAGCTCTTAGAACCTTATTACTTCTGGCTAGTTTGTAGAGTAATAAAATTTAATGTAAGGAGTAGAATTATATTAAATGTGAAATCTGTAAAAGATGACACCTAAAGTACTCGACTGGTCTAAAATGTAAATTTTTCTTAATCTTGTTTATTCTCAAAACAAACCAAATCATACCTAACTTCTTGCTACAGAAAAATTTCAGCGCCATCCTTAACTTGGGACTCAGCTCAGCCTGCAAAATCATCTCAAGGAGTAATTTGGGGTAAAATGAGGTCAAATTAAGGTAATTTAAAAATAGACATAATAAAAATAGTGCCATCCCTACCATCACTTCTACAAACCTATAATAGATGTTGTGATATGTGGATTCATTTAGCATACTTATCTTTTGGTAATAAAATGTAATTAACTTCATGATAAAACTGATTTTAGCAAAAAGCTGATGCAGTTTTTCTGTGTAACAGAGCCAATACGCTTGGTTTTTCTAATGAATCTTTCGAACAAAGCCAAACATTTGGAGAATAAAGGAACAATGATTTAAATCCAATGGCTGGGGGTCTGGGTAGATTTGTGATCCACTCCTTCTCAGGCAGGAATTACCTGCATACAGGACTAGAGTTCAGAGATATTTTCTAAATGTTGGAACGACTGTATTTTTCTTTATCTTCTGTCTGTGTGATGTTTCTTTTTTGCATTCCTTGTCACTCTTGACTTGCTATTTTCTTATCCTAAAGAGACACCCAAACACTAAACAGTTTTCCCTCCCTTCCAAAAGTACTATATAGTAAAGGTTTCGGAGAATTAAATAGCTAACCCTTTCTCCCCTTTGTAAATGAGGATCCCAATTGAGAAATACAATACAAAAAAAATGGACACTGGCAAAGAAAATAGCAGCTTGACATTAGTAAAAGCTGGATTGGAGGATGTGTATTAGGCCTACAGACAAATGGGCTTGCAAACACTTTCCCCTAGAACCAGAACAGTACATGCCACACCCACAGGACAGGCCTCTTTTGGTATGAGGGAGCATTTGGGCCAACCCGTCTTCCAAACAGGGGACCCCAGAATGGGCTAAGTGCCCAGTACTTTCCCCCGGACTCCTCCATCAGATAAGTCTCTGGTGAGGCGGGAGTCAGGGATGACACAGGCTAGGAATGTAACTTTCATCCACATGGAAACAAGAGGGCAGAAAGAAAGGAGGTTGTCCCACCACACAGCTATTCGTTCTTTAAACTTGGATTTTCCCAAGGCATGCTGGAGTTCCTTCCTACAGTACTGACTGTGATTCTGTGTTTTCTCAAGTTGGATTCCCAGTGAGACAGACTCTGGGATGGAGACAGCACTGCAGGAAGTTTCTGGGGTGTGCTCTCACAATCAATGCCTGTCCGGGGTGAAGGAGGCAGGATTGGGCAGGGGGAAAGTGCTGTGCAGTCACAACAAAGACCCCAGCTGATCTCCTGGTAGGGGCTGTGGGGATGGGAGAGACACGCCCAGTGTGCCCATCTATATAGGCCAGCGGACTCCTCCTGAACTGAGGCAAGGGGGCTGGACTTTCCACCTTCAGACTGTACGGTCACTGAGAAGGGGGTGTAATTTGTGGTAGAGTGGCTCTCTCAGTACATGGCAATTCCTAGAAAACGGGCTTAAGTGTCAGTGGCCAACAGTTCCAGCAGCTGGTGAAGTGGCTGCTTCCATCCTGAAAGGAGGGGGCTGCGGATCCCGGCAGTGACTGCAGCATCCACTACTTCATTGAAGGAAGTCGAACGCAATACATATACCACCTAACGCTCAAGGAAGTAAACTGTGTTATGGTTCCGTCTTCATCCTACATTATTTCCAACAGGCATCCAACAAGCATTACCACGTGGCCCTTCCTACTCCATGCCATGAAGCATGAAACCTGTCACATTTCTCCCAGCCCTCTACAGAACTCTATCTACGCACATCCTTTTCACATTCACTCTTGTCTTCCAGAGGTGTACACCTTCCCTTCAAGGTGTATCCCTTTCTGTTGATTTTCCTCCCATATCCTTCAGAATCATTCCTTAGTATGTGACCTATTTTTCCTTCATTTTCAAGCTCTCCCTCTCAGCTAGTTCTTTCCTTTCCCCCATTTATATTATCTAGTTTCTCTCATTCTTTTTTAAAAATTGTTTAAAAAATTTTTAAAGAGATGGGGTCTCACTGTGTTGCCCAGACTGGCCTCAAACTTATGGTCTCAAAGGATCCTCTCACCTCAGCCTCCCGAGTAGCTGCAACACCATACCTGGCTCTTCATTCTTAATTTTTTTAAAAAAAGAAGTTTCATCACCTTGGGTCCCTTTCTGGCTATCATTTATTTCCCAAATTCAGGTGTGTAGGAAATGTAACATTATTTCTAGAACTCAACTCCATTTCTATTTTGAGCCTCCATTTTGCTGCGTGGTTGGAAAGTTCCTATCTGCCTGGGATTGCGATGATGCTCTGGAGGGAAGGCAGTGGGGAGAGTGACTTGCATGGGAGCAATTTGTCTGGACAGAGAAGGGCTACTTGTCTTGGTTGTCTGTTCATACTGTTGTCCTCTGAGATATTGGTCATCTTGATTGCCCCTTGATTGTTTGTCCTCAAAGTTACTTCTGATCTGTTCCTCTGTCCCCTCATTTCCATTTGCTGGTGTGCTGGAACCACGATGCTGATCCTGCACCATTGTAGGGCATGGAATCTCAGAAATCGTCCTAAAGCCTGTGCAAACTCAGAAATCCTGATCACACTGGGATTACTGTGTTGCTGCCCAGGTTACACTGGGCCCCAGGATGCCCCGAGGGGCCTGCCTTCATTCACCATCAGGACATATCTACATCTGGTCCTTCCTTCCATCTAGGCTCCCTTAAGGAAAGGAAGCACAACTTCCCTCTTCTTTGGGAATCCTGAAGCCTGTCAGGTTGTTCACTCATCCTCTTTCTTGTGCTGTCCCCATGGGGCAGGTAATAGAACCAACCTCTCTTCCTCCTGCTAGACTGACATTCTTTCTAGTGGTGGTGGTGGTGGTGATGTGCATGAAACCTTGTTCTTACAGCATCCCATCTTCTCCCTCATCCACTGTTTTATGCCCCAGAGTCATTTCTATTTCCCACTGAGGGCTAGGCTTCTGAAACTACAAAACCAGAAAAGGTCCTTTCGTCATTTCTCTGCTCTGTCATCTGCTTCCTGAGGCAAGGATCTTCTAGTTCACTCGACAGCCAGTAAGGGCCATGGGGAGTCAGAAACTAGGGAACAACAGTTAATATCCCGGACTACTGTAACGTGCAGCTAGATGTAAGCAAAGTGCCGACACAGAACTTGGCTCCCAGCGGGTTTCAATAAATATCAGTTTCTCCCCTCACCTCTCCTTGTTTCCCTCTTCCTCAATTTAAACGCAGTTCAACGAAGCTTTCCATCCCATTACACCATGAAATTACTTCAACCAAGGTAAGCAATGACTTCCCAATTGTAAAATTCAGTAGGCACTTATCAGACTTGATCTTTTATTTCACCTCTGTGCAACATTCCCACTGCCAAATGCTGCCCTTTCTTGACATTCTGTCCCACCTTGGCTTTCATAACTCGTTTTCTCTTCCCACCTATTTGACTTTTTTTCCTCCATCTCCTTTTGCCCTCCAGTGTTAGTGCTTCCTAAGGTTTGGTTCTTATATCACATTGCTATTCGGAGCCACTTACCCCACGCTCTGATGCAAGCCTACATCCAGACCAAGTCTTTTAGTCAGATCCCTCCATTTCCATATTCAGAAGTGCTTCTGATATTAAATCAGTAGAGTGCTCAGTGGAGCACTTTGCACAAAGTAAGAACTCAACCGTGTTAGCTATAGTGTGGATTGCTCTATCTACCTGGAAGTCTCACAGGTGCATTTGCATTTTAACATGTCCAAAATGACTCATCTTCTTTTCTCTTCATAACCCGGCCTCTTGCCAACCTTATTCTCCAAAATTAGCAATAATAACCGTAGTGTGTGCATGTTTGTCCATACACACACAGTCCATTCCTCCTCCCAGTGCCAGGGAGGGGAGAATTCTGGGCATCATCCTTCACTCCTTCTTCTATTTACTACCCCTCTGCCCGCCAACTGATCACTCATTCCTGTTGATTCTATATCATAAGTTATTTAAGAGTCTTCCTTCTCCCTCTCCACTGCTCCTGCATTCATATAGACAGCTCAGACTGGACTTGAATTATCGTATCACTCATGTCACTGAGACCTTCCCCCACCTATTTTATTTTCTTGGACTCCCCAGTGTTATTCTCTTGTGTTTTTTGGGGTGCTCTTTTCACTGCAGGAATGTCCTCCTCCCTCCGCCTGATCAACTTTGGACCTCATTTTAATGCTCAGCTAAAATATCAATAACCTGTCTTTAGGTTGACCTGACGTACTCCCTCTCATTTCACTATTAATTGCTCCCAATGGTGTGTTCTCATACCCTTTTATACATATTTCTCTCATAGCACTTATTTGTTTTATAGTCACTTATTCATGTTGGTCTCCCTGGTAGCTGGAGCTTCTTGGAAGGAGACTCTGTGTTGAACTTAAATCTATCTCTAGACCTTTATAGAGAGAGTCAAGAAACGTTTATGGAATTAAGTTGAAGTGAATGCCAAAATACAAACTGTATGATCTAAGGCTTAAAGCATTTTATCAGGGAAGACAATGGGACTAGGTAAATATGCAAATAAGTTTTATGATACCCTGAGTGGAGATTTAAGAAAAACAGGGTTATCATAACCATCATTAAGGAGAGAGTGCATGAAGAGTAATGAAAGTTGGAGTCTTTTTCCTCACTCTTCGTAAGTTTTCCCTTATGGATTATTTGAAGAAGCTTCTGCTCATAAATACGATTTCTAGATGTCACATAACTCAAAGACTTTCTCAGATATTTGGAAGAAGAAGACAGCTATAAGGAAGTAACTTTTCAGAAGATGAGGGGTGGAAAGAGACAAGGTAGGCAAACATGACATGCGTATTTATCAAATTGTTATTCTCTGAACATTGTATACTCAAGGATCCTGATAGCACTTTGAATGAAGCAAGAAAAAGTTAAGGAGTTTAAACTACGCCCCAAAGTCCAATATTTTCTCAATTTTTAATACCTTGATAAAGAACAAAGGAAGGCAAACCCTCTCTTTGGTAATCATAGACATTAAAGGGAAATCAAGGCAGTCTTACATTATTTTTAAAAATCCGGCCAGGTGTGATGGCTCATGCCTGTAATCCCAGCACTTTGGGAGGCCAAGGTGGGCGGATCACCTGAGGTCAGGAGTTGGAGACCAGCCTGGCCAACATGGCAAAACCTCCGTCTACTAAAAGTACAAAAAAAATTAGCCAGGCATGGTGGCACACACCTGTAGTCCCAGCTACTCGGGAGGCTGAGGCAGGAGAATCACTTGAACCTGGGAGGCGGAGGGTGCAGTGAGCCAAGAACGTACCACTCCACTCCAGCCTAGGCAACAGAGCAAGACTCCATCTCAAAAAAAAGTATGCAAAAATCCATCATTTATGATTCATGCCTGCATCTAGAGGTTTTCATAGCTCAGCATGACCTTTGTGCAAGTGACCGACTCTCATACAAATTGTACATTTATCCTTTTTTATACTTGATTTTGTGGCATCTATATCATAGCATCTTCTGAGATAAAATTTCAAAGTGTTCAACTTTAAATTGCTTAATAAAAAATTTGAGAAATTAGCTAAGGGCAAGAGTCTCTAAAAATATTTAATAGTAACGTAGGTAATAATGTACGAAAAAGGCAATTTGTTGGAACATATTTATCAAACAGAAATACAAATATGTAGAGAAGACACTATTTTAATTAATTTTGTGCCTTGAACACCTGTTAAATATCTTATTCAGTAATAGCTGATAATTTTTTAATACATGTGAGCACACATCTAAATAAGCAACAGAGAAAATAGTTACAGCACAGAGAAGATTTTTTTTTTCTTTTTTAGAGATAGAGACATGCTCTGTCACCCAGGCTGCAGTGCAGTGGTGCAATCATAGCTCACTGCAGCCTCAACCACCCGGGCTCAAATTATCCTCTCACCTCAACCCCTTCAACCACCATGGCTGGGACTACAGGCGTGAACCACCATGCCTGGATAATTAAAAAAAACAACTTTAGTAGAGATAAGGTTTTGCTATGTTGCCCAGGCTAGTCTTGAACTCCTGAGCTCAAGTGATTCTCCTGCCTTGGCCTCCCAAAATGCTGGGATTACAGGCATGAGCCACTGCACTTTGAATGAGGCAAGAGAATATGCTTTTTAATAGGAATTTTAAATTGAAGTTTCAACTGAGATCTCAAGATACAAAAGTATGAAATTTCAAGCTTGGTCACTATTATGAAGGAAAGAATTCAAAACCAAATCTATGACTCAAATACTCTCATCCACTTAAAACATATACAATAGTGGAGAAAATTCAAGATAGGTTTGTGGAAGGGAGACTTGCGCTCATCACCTCCTGTGCAGAGAAAATGGAGGATGTTTCTTCGGCTCATGCCGGGGACTTCCACGGGTTTCCATTGATTGTGTGGAGAGCTTGGAATGTGTTTCCTGCAATGGGGGTTGGATGCAGGGCAGGGGCATTTTGTGGACTGGGATCTGACTCCCATTCAGAAAACTGGGAAAGAGGCTGCCCAACTGCTTGGAAGAGAATGGCCTGCTGGGCAAAGAATGTTTCAATGTTTTCTGTAGCCCAGAGTCCTATGGGAGGGAGAGAACTTGCCTGGAGCCATCTGGAGTTGCGCCTATGAGACTTTCTCCCAGAGGGGCGAGAAGACTCCAATAGGACTGAAGAAACGAAAGCTGAGGGGCCATCAGGAGCGCCAGCTGAAGGTAAGGGTGCATTACCCACATCGCAGAGATTGCAGTTAGGGTAGCCCAGAAGCAACTCTCCGAAAAGCCCCTGGACAGCTAGCATGAAGCACATGCCGGCAGCCTCATGGGCATGCTACCTGTACGGAATACAGGCTTGTGTACTTGGCTTAACGCTCTGTTCTCAAAAAGTTTTAAATTCTTAACTCTTCTCCAGCAAGGGGCCCAGCATTTTCATTAAGCACTGGGCCTTGCAAATCATGTAGCTGGTTCTGTGTGCTAGGCTGAGAGAGTGCAAAGCTGGCTGACAACGGTACCAGCTGGGTAAGAACTGTTTTGTCCTTCACCCAGAGACTGACTTGTGGAGTGGAAGAGGAAAATGAGATAGAGAAATAGAGAAGCTGAGCCTGCCTGCTTTCCCCACTACAAAGTTTGAATTCTAAATCAAATTCAGAGCTTTGATTCAAATCCAATTACTGAATCGAGATAGTGTTTGCAATTTAAAATGGTCATAGTTCTGTCTAGTCAACAGAAAAATTCTGAGACTGATTTTCTCCTACTATAAAAAGCCAGTATTATTTAACAAAATAGCACAGAATCAACAATTGAAGGACTTCATAGAGGGTTAAAATAGTGAGATGTAGATTTGAAACTTTTCAGTTAATTGTGAAAGTGTTTTGATTGGCAGAAGAAACTGTGTTTTAAAATGGATGGGGAAACTTTCTGGAACAGGACAGTATTTACATGAGATAACCGAGGAAGAAGTTGAGGTAATTATCCAGGTGAAGGTTGAAAATTTACTGTTGTTATTTCACTGCTAGCTGTTGCATGGGAAAGTCCAATCCCCATAGAGCTGATTCAGAAACAACTAGAAATGCACACCACCTCAGGAAGTTAACATTACATACTAAAATGAGGCTGTAGGATTATAATATGTATTAATTTATCGCATACCACGATTCTCCTGCACAGCCAGGAATAATAATTGTGTATGCTTGTTGCTTTGGAGTTAGAACATGAATTCTAGCTCGATGCTCCACAAGCAGTTATTTATTCGTGGTCAGTAACTTTTTGTGACCCAAGTGTCCTGAAATATTAAATGTAATGTCCAGAGATTGCTTAAGTTGCTAACAGATTTAGCTGTCTGACAATGAGAATATGAACAAAAAAAATTCATTCATACTCTAATAACATAGCAAAAAAATAAAACCTGAGAACAAAATAAGAGGGAGGTTTCCACAGGGCTTTAAGTATCCCAGATTCACACAGCACCAGATTAGTGATATATCTGGCCCTTGGCTATGCTCATATGTTCTTGTACAGGCACCTGGCCTGTGTCTTAAGAAAGACATCAGGACTTTGGGAGGCTGAGGTGGGCGGATCACGAGGTCAGGAGATCGAGATCATCCTGGCCAACATGGGGAAACCCCATCTCTACTAAAAATACAAAAATTAGCTGGGCGTGGTGGCAGGCGCCTGTAATCCCAGCTACTCGGGAGGCTGAGGCAGGAGAATCACTTGAACCCGAGAGGCGGAGTTGCAGTGAGCCGAGATCATGCCACTGCACTCCAGCCTGGTGACAGAGCCAGACTGTCTAAAAAAAAAAAAAAAAAAAGAAAGAAAAACAGACAGACAGACAGACAGACATCAGGGAAAGGGAGAAAAAGACAATTAGTACTGATAACTATTGTAATGAACTGTGTGCCTTAGTCAGTTCGGGATGCTATAAGAAAAATATCACAGACTGGGAGGCTTAACCAACAGAAATGTAAGCTATACTCTTTCAGAAATTGTTCTATTAATAATCTAGAATATATTCACTAATTACAGCTGTAGACTTAACGTGGTTATTTCAGAACCAACTGTGGCAGAGAGTGCCAAATATAGATTTTTGTATTTGTTTGTAGCAGCTATTGTTAGTTTAACATAAATATATTCACATTTATGGTAAAGGAATCTTAGCTTGCTGACCACTCACTGTGTTTCAGATACTAATATTTCATAAAACTTAATTCACATAAGTTGTTGAAGTAGTTGTAACTGCCATTTCACAAATAAGGAAATATAAGGCTTAGAAAAATTAAGCAACTTGCCCGAGATGACACAAACTCTGCAGAGAGAGGATTTGAACTCTGGTCTGCAAGTCTCCAAAGCACTTTTATGTTCTTTCTAATAAATCACTTTACATCCCAAGAGGAAAATACTATATAAACTGTACATAGTACACAGATTTATTAGAGCCTTCATTAGAACATTAGAACATGTATTTCTTCCACAAACACGTATTCTGTGTCTGCTTTGTTCCATGCCCTCTCCTAGGATGACACACCCTTTCGATTAAGACAGAAGAGCAGTAACTTAATTTTTGTTATGTGATGCCCTGGTCTGAATTTTTGTGTTTCCCCAAATTCATAGATTGAAATCCTAACTTCCAAAGTGTGTTAGTAGATGGGGCCTTTGGGAGGTGATTAAGTCATGAGGGTTTGAGCCCTCAAGAATGGGATTAGTGCCCTTATAAAAGAGGCTCAAGATGGCTGGGAACATTAACTCATGCTGGTAGTCTCAGCTACTCAGGAGGCTGAGGCAGGAGGGTTGCCTGAGCCTAGGAGTTCCAGGCTACAGTGAGCTATGATCATGCCACTGCACTCCAGTCTGGGTGACAGGATGAGACCCTGTCTCTAAAAAAAAAAAAAACAAAGAAAGAAAAAGAAAAAGAGGTCCAACAGAGTTCCCTCACTCTTTCTAAAATGTGAAGACACAGCAAGAAGTCACCATCTACAAACCAGGAAACGGAACCCTCTTTAGACACCAAATCTGCTGGTGCCGTGATCTTGGACTTCCCAGCCTCCAGAACTGTGAGAAATAAATTTCTGTTCTTTATAAGCTACCTAGTTGATGGTATTTTGTTATAGCAGCCTGAATGAACTAAGACATTAGATGCTCTGAAATTCTAAATATCCTTCCAGTTTTAGTTACTCCCAAGAAATGGGGGAAGTACCAAGAAATAGCTCAGTATCAAACTTAGTCATTGGTAGTAAAGAAGAATGAACATTTTTCTTAAAATGCATAAATAACTAATACTGAGAAATGTCAATCTTAAGAATATTTGGTGTAATAAAGAATGAAGGCTTTCTTTGCAAAATTTAGGAGGGACATTCCCAGGGATGAACATGCTGGCTGCACTCCATATTACTGGATGTGATAACAAAATAGAGAAGAAATCTACCACACACTCTGTATGGAGTACCGACATACCACAATCGGCAGATTCTACCAAATTCATACCGGCATAGTCTAAGAGAAAGAACAACGTTATTTAAATAAATAATATCCCTAATTAATAGTAATTCAATAACAAAATCAAACATGCTTTTATTATGGAAACTTATGAAACTACTATAGTCCACAAGCAAAAATTGAATAGAAATAAAAACTTATAATTCTTCAAATACATGAAGCCGAGAGTATATAATCCATTCTCACATACTGAATTTTAGGGTTTAATCCACCTAAGATTTAATGCAATCTGACCAGACTGGGAGAAATATTTTGAGGTAGTATGGCTCATAAGACACATTCAGTTCTTGTAAATATATTGATGTCAAATTTGGGAACAAATGAACATCTCACTGATAAGAGATATCTAGTAATTCAGTAATTCCGGATACTCTGACTCTCAAAAGTTAAGTATTTAAAGTTTCAGACACTCTTTTTAGTGCTGGTGTCATAAGGGACTATTTTCTTAAAAATAAAAAGCAAGTTGGGGTACTACGGCATACAAATATGACCTATTTTTGTGTTTTACAGCAAGAAACCTGTAACCCAATAATTTTACCAGTAGTGACTGTGAGCGGTCTGATAATTATGGGAATACATTATATTTTATAGATAAAACGAAAATAGGACAAAGTCTGTTTATTCATCAGCTCATAGCATGCTGGGAAATATGGAAAAAGGGGAAAGGCATGGTGCAGGACTTTCTCTCGGACTGTTATCTTAAAATGGCAAATTTTGCTCCAGGGTGGTCAGGGAAACAAGTTTCCCTTACAAACGGAGAAAACTGACTTTTTTTAAAAACCCTTTTATTTGGTTTCCTACTCCTGTCCACAATCCCAACAGATGCACAGTTCATAAAAGATGTGAACCTGGAAGTATAAATATTAATACCACACAGTACATAAATACCAGGGGGCTATAGTATAAGAAAATGACTACCATTAGAGAGTTGTCAAGACATAGAAAAGCAGAGAATGAAGTGCATGTCAGGAGGAGGAACTCTTCTGCAGAAAGAAGCCACAGACATTAACAAAAATGTTGCAGTGGGAGAAAATAACAGGTACATCAACAAGGCTAGAGCCACGTGGCGGGATAATAGGGATGCTGCCCAGGTGTTTCCAGAAGCGACAAAACTTGTAAACTTTTATAATTTTCTGAAGTGCGCTGCATGGTAAAATATGGTCATTGTGCAAAAAAGTGTCCCCAATGCAGTCTCAGGAGTCACTGACTTCAAAATAAAGAAACGGTCTCTTCGTAGTAAATGTAGTACCTCGTGGCTTTCCCAAAGTCATTGAAAACGAATATCCCTAAAAAGGGTGTGATTTTAAGAGTGAATTACGATCCGCCCGCAATCTGTGTACCGTGTGTGGACGAATGCTTGCAGCGAGCGGTGCGGAAGGCTGTTCAGAGAGGTGTTTTTGGTCTGCCGTGGTCTCCCGGGATAGTCAGGAATGATTCATGCTACGGACTGACCCGGGTTCCCTCTTCCCCGAGGTGCAGGGGGTGGGGTCGGCTCCTGGACTGCTCCGCGCTCTCCGGTCCCTACCTCATTGGGCACCGCCCACCTCGTGGGCTTCCAGGTGCGAGCCCTCGCGCCGGGCCCATCTCCCCAAGGGGCCGCGGCGGGCTGGAGGAGACGCCCGGGGCCTGGCGGCGCGCGCGTCCGCGGCCAGGGCGGGTGGGTGGATGCGCCGAGGAAGCGGCTGGGCGAGGAGCCTCCGCTCCCGGGCCTCGGGTGCCCGCCAAGGGCCACGCGGGCGAGGGGGAAACCCAGAACTTCCCGCCCGGGAGCGACTGCCCCCGCTCCCGGCTCTGGCTGGCTAGGGGGATGTTCTCGCGAGAGGAGAGGGGGCGCGGGGCACCGCTGGTTTGGGGGCGCGGGGAAGCCTGAGGACGAGGGCCGGGCAGGGAGGGGAGCAGAGGCGGCGGGCAGGGCCGGGGACGCGGGGAAGCCGCTCCCGCCAGTCGCCGAGAGCCAGCCCCTGACGTCAGGAGTTTTCCTCAAAGTCAACAACAAGCCCCGCGGCGACGGCGAGAACCGATCGGCGGCGGCCCCGAGCGGGAGGAAGGAGGGGGCGGGGAGGCGGCGGGGGTCCCCTCAGCGAGGCGCAGCCCGGGAGGAGGCCGCAGACCCCCTCCCCGCGCCGGGCGCGCCCCGGGGCCCAGAGCCGCCGCCCCGCCGGCGTGACCCGGCCCCCGCCCGGGCGGTGTTTTCTGGTGATGAATTTGTAGCCGATATCCGATTCCCATGTAGAGTCTCCGCCTCCTCCTCTCCCCGCCGCCGCCCTCTCTCCTCCCTCCCCCTCCCGCCGCCGCCGCCGCCGCCGCCGCCTCCCGCTCCAGCTCCGCGGCCCGGCCCGGCCGGCTCCCTCCCTCCCTCCCCTGCAGCCCTTCGCTTGCCCTCCCGCCGGCCGCACCGGGCTCCAGGAGGCCAGAGGCTCTGTGGGGTGGGGGGAGGACAGGAGGGGAGGAGGAGGGAGGGGGGACCCCCGAGTCGCCCCCTCTCCTCCCCCCGCCCCCCCCCGGCTCCATCCTCCGCCGCCGCCCGAGCAGCTGCGGGGCCGCCACCGCCGCCGCCGCCGTTGCAGGTAACAGCCACCGCCCCCCACTCTAGCCCCCTCCCCGCCTGGCCTCCACTCCCTCCGGGCCCCGGGCCCCGGTCCGCCCTCCCTGCCTGCCTCAGGCGGGGGATGGCGGCGGGGTGGGGTGAGGCGGGGGCTTCTGGGTTGTCACCGCGCCGGGGGCGTGGGCGGGGGCTGGGTCACCGGAGGCTTCGGGTGTGGGTGTGGAGGCCTGGGGATGCCCAGCGCGGTTGACACCGACACCCCCCGCTTTCCGGGGAAAGCTGGGGGGCGGCGGTGCGCAGCGGGCCGGGGGAGGGGTGTTCCCGGCCTAGCGGTACCGTCTGTGTCTGGGCTGCCCCGGCCCGGCGCCTGCTGTCTCTGCGCAACTCTCGCTCCTTCCCCTCGCCCCTCCCCGCCCGGGCCGCGCGGCGTGGGGAGGGGGCGCCCGCCTGGACCGGGGGCGGCGGCGAGGTTATATAACGCGTGGAGCGCCGGTGTCAGTGTGTTTGGGTTGGGGGGAGGGAGCCGTCTGCCGCGCGCCCTGGCGCTGAGGCTGTCTGCGCGTGGGGTGGGGTGAAGGCGAGGATGCACAGGCGTCCCCGGGGTCTCCTTCCTTCCCCCACTCTTCCCCGCCACTGGCGCGCAGGAAAAGACGGCACTGGTGGGGTGGGGGGGGGGGTGTGTGGGAGGTGGGTAACGTGCTTGTCTGTGTTTTTAATAGTAGTGGGGTTTTGATCCGCTTGGGAGTTGTGTGCTAAGAATAGAAATGTGCGGAAGATGCTGGGTTTGGCTGATCCAGTGATGCTGTCGCTGCTGGCGGCGGCGGCAGCTCTGGTGCAAGTAAACAGACCAGCCTCTTCCTTGTCCACCTCCTCCGGCGCATCGGTCCGCATCAGCCATGATGCCGGTGGGGCCCTTCAGAGCCCAAAGTTGAAGCCTAGCTGGTTGCTGTGTTGACCCTGACGCCGAGGCGGGGTCACCATCCCTTGTTTGGGATTTCCCGGGAATCTACAGTTAGCCTAGAGATAAAGAATCTCGTTGGGGCCAGGTTTTTCCAATACCGGTATTTACTGTTTATGTTCTGAAAGTAGAGGAAATGCTTACCCACAAGTCAAAGCTGGGATGCTCACATTTCTTCCATCAAAATAATGTTGTTATGAAAATAAAACCAACTCATTTCACCAATGTGGCATTTTGGTTGAAAGCCTGGTAGTTTGCAATTGATGAAGTTTCCAAATAGAAAGTCAACAGTGAAACCTATGCATCTATATTGGGTAATTTCTAGCCATAATAAAGTGTTCACACTTTGATTTTAGTTGAGGCTAAAGTAAAAAATAATGGCTTTTTGTAGTTAATACATTGGCAGTTGTCTCAAGTCAACAGTTTAGACATGTGTTCCGTATTTGGTAAAGCATGGTCATATATATCTTTTAGTAGAACTATAAATCACTAGGCAACCACTGGGTTTTGTCAGTGGTTGAAGCTGACAAATGAGTGAAACTCATTGGTTTAGGTTATGTATTTACTTAGGAAAACGAAGGTGGAAGAGTCTAATAAAGATGGTGTAGGAAATGAAGATTAGTCTTCAGAACTTGAGTATCACTTGCAAAATATGTATAAACGAATACAAACATTCCGGGAGGTGGTTGTCTAAAACATGAAAATATTTTATAATTAAAATAGCAACTTATTACTAAGTTACTAGTTTTCCAAGGTTTATGACTTAATGCACAATTATATGCAAGATATATATGCGGACTGTAATTGTTTTCCTTTTGCCAGTACATTATCTTGACTTGGAAAGTTTACCAAGGAGACAGTACTTGAAAGTTTACAGGGAGATGGTACTTGAAGATCTTTTTGTTTTCCTTACTAGGGTTGACCCCAATATCTTTGATTGGCTTGAGGTTCCAGTTTTAAAGTGAGGGAGGACAAATATTACATGAATGAGACAATGTTGAAATCTGGATGAATGTAGGGTTTTAATTTTCAGTTGTGTATTTGCATTGTGGTTTTGCAGCATGTTTTCTTACAGCGTTTTAAAAATAGTCCAAAGTAATCCTGCAAAAATTGTGAAATTATTATTTGTATTCATTTGGTTTTCTTTCCATAATTATTACTGGAGTGAATTGTTTTCCAATTTAAAATTAATTTTTGGCTTAATAATCTTGACGTCGACTCTAAGTTGTATATGTCAGAGTACTTTAAGGTTTTGCTTTGGACTTTTTAAAAATTAATTTTATAGCTGTAAAATATTTTAAATAAGATTATATTTAACAAATACTGGAGTGTGAACTGTGTGCTGGTTTAATTAAAAACTTTTAATATTTACATTTCATTCAGAAAATCACTGTCAGAAGGAATTTGTTTTCAGAATCACTGCAAATCTAAATAAACGTGTTGATTAAACTTACTAGGGAACAAATGAACTTAGCATAGAGACTTGTGGAAAGTAAGGACTTATTTTTTAAACTGTAGCTTTTGATGTAAACATATCAGAAATTTTCTCATAAAAATTCAGTGGAAATTTCCAGCTATCTGGGTTTCTTTAAAATGAGGAACCTGTTTTACAAATTGATTTTGTAGAAGTTTAGCCTTTACTTAAACTTTGTGTATTTTCGTGAAAAGATAGCTATGCTTTCTTTTGTTATTGTATCTTTTAGTTCAAGAATTTGTCCTTGGGAAGGTAAGGCAATCACTGTTAACAACTTGTTAGTTGGATGCTTAGCATGATTTGATAGGAGCTTGTCGTTATAGTGTGATTGAGTTTTGAAGTGTTAAAAAGAAAAATTTAAAACTATCTTAGATTTGAGCAACAAAATGCAAGAACTGAAAAACCATTTTCATTTTGTTTTGAGCAAGTCAGTCTTGTGATCTGACTGGCATTTTTATTTTTAAGTTAATATGCATTAATAATACAATTAATTTTTGTTAGAAGATTTGTGTTACTCCAGGTTTCAGCATGTGCATCAGTATTTTAAGTCCTGGTCACACAGCATACCTTCTTTTGGAAAGATAGTCCTGAATCTTCCGACAGCAAATACTTTGTCCTGATCTTTTACATGTGATAGGATTAGATTCAGTTTAGAGTTAATGCTAACCAATGCCTGGTAAGCAGTTGCCATGTGCCAGGCACTGTTCTATGTGCTTTACCTGTATTCATTTAATCTTTCAAACAACCCCTGCTACACTTTTGAAAGTGATTTTCACATAAGAAAAACTTACTGTGGCATTCTAAAAATACCTTTTATTTAAACTTTCCTAATTCTGCAACACTTCTAGTGTTTTTCTTAACTTGTTTGTACCTATTATTAGAGTTAACAGTGATAATTCTAAATTTGCAAAATTTGGTACAATAATTTCCATAGCATGAAGTTAATAAAAGTGTATTGACTGGCCCATTGACGTCCCCTTTCATTTGTTTAAAATGCCAAATTAAATAACTCAAATGTTTACATATTTTATTATAGCATCATAGTCTTTCATCAAATTAGATGTAAACTTATTTTCTCTGCCAAGTAATCTTTGAATACTAATGGGTAGATAAAATTAATATATGCTTCTTGACTTGTTGATGTGTTTTTTAGTTCTGTTTCTTTTCAGTACTGTATCACCAACTACAGATATTTCTCATTTCTAAATATTATGAGGGGAAAGTAAAAAGATTTACTAGAAGAAAACACTAGAATTTCAAATGATAGTTTTTCTTCCCTATGTTAGATAATTGCTACATATATATGGATGGATTTAAAAAAAATTATAATTAGGGAGATTCCCAAGACAGATTTTAGGAGGATTTTACATGTATATTGGACTCTATTAGAAAGCTTCTGACTGTATTTGGGGGACTAGGGGATGGGAGGGGAAGGAGGACAGTATTTTTCCAATAATGGAGCTTAGCCCAAATTTTGTCTTAGTTGAAATGCTGTTTGAATGTTTTATCTTCCAATTATCACACTTTTGAGGATATGAACTATGTATGTATAATCATGTCTTTCACTTATGATGCCATCTATATATGAAGTAGATACTCCGTAGATTTTAACTTGCAGAATCATAAATATTAGCTCTGGAAGAGCTATAAAGCTATTCAGAGTTCATCTAATGCTATACTTTCATTTTTATGGCTCCGGAAACTGAGGCACAGATAATTAAAGTGACCTTATACAGCATCACTCTGGGTGGGGCAGGGACTCAAGTTTCTTGGTCTTTCTGGTGCTCTTCCTAACACATCATTGTGATGAACCTTGTTAGAGGATTCCATACCTATTGGGTAGCTCAGTTTAATCTGGGGGTAAATTCTGTCAAGCTGATTCTTGGTATTTAATGGACCATATATCAATTGCATTTTATATGTATGTATGGATTCTTAAAAATTTATAATTAGGCTCCCAAGACAGATTTTAAAATGATTTTACATGTATATTAGAAAAATATGGTCAACTGTGCAACCAAATTCTTTTTCTTTTCTTTTCTTTTCTTTTTTTTTTTTTTTTTGAGACAGGTTCTCACTGTGGCACCCAGGCACGGTCACCACTCAGCATAGCCTAGACTTCCTGGGCTCAGGTGATCCTCCCACCTCAGCCTCCTGAGTAGCTGAGACTAGAGGTGCCTGTCACCACTCCCAGCTAATTTTTGTATTTTTTGTAGAGATGGGTTTTGCCATGTTGCCCAGGCTGGTTGTGAACTGGGCTCAAGTGATCTGCCTGCTTCAGCCTCCCAAAATGCTAGGATTACAGGCGTGTGCCACTGTGCCTGGCCACCTGAAATTCTTTTAGTAGCAGTCCCCAACCTGTCCATGGTATTATAGATGCCTTCACATAGAGGCAGCCTACGCTTTACATGAGAAATGGAGGGAATAATTTATCAATAGCTTGTTCAGTGATTTAGGTGAAACAGGAATCTAATAAGCATTTTTCTATTAGTTTCAAATTAAAATATTAAGTATATCACACAGTGCAAGTTGCTTTTTTATTTTTAATAATGGACATGTTGATTGAAATGGCACTCAGATGCCCTAAACAGGAGTAGGGAAACGGCCAGGAAAATGCTTCATGTTTTTGTAGAAATGTTTTAAAGTTAATAAAATTGATTTTTCAGAATTGGCAGTTTGGAAGAACTGATACATTGTTTGAAAGTTAGGAATTTTGCCTATTCAGGTATTTTGCCATATTCTGAACCTCAGTGAAGTTATCTATAGAAAGAGCTTTAAGAAAATCCCACAAAGTGCTCTTAAGAGAGGAAAGATACCCAAAGTATATAGTTTATGTGGCTCACTTTCTCTATATGATGTGTTTTTTAGGAGGATAACAACTCTGAAAATAGGGACAGACTGCCTTGGAATTATTTGAAGTACAGAGCAAATTGCCTTGAATTTCGTTTCCATTTCAGAATGTTTCTTGTCTCTCATATCCTTCTGAAAGTTTGATATAGCCCTATGTATTTATTATGGTATATGTTAGTTTCACTTACTTCTTGAAATCAGAAAATGCCACAGAACTATATTGTGGTTACCCTTGACCATTATTTGTTTTTCAAAGTTGCAACAGTCTGTTGTATTTGAACTTCAGGTGTCCTTTACTAATTCACTTTGGCTATCATATATAAAGAATATTAAAAAATTGTGGGGAGCAAATACATTCTACATAGTATTAATTACAAAGAGTTTAGAGAAAGTTGTATTATTGAATTGTATTCTGGCTTTTAACTTAGAAATTAACTTATAGGTAACTATTAACCTATGAATTTTGTGCTTGTTCATAAAAAAGAGTTGTTGGGAGACTTTTAGCTTTATGTTAACCTACTTTTAGTCTTCTGTTATTTCATTTGTGATGCCTTAGTTATATTTTTAATTTGTTTAAAAACATTTTACTTTTTGGACTTTTGAAAAATCTGATACAGAAAAAATGTTCAGAACTATTTGCAAATGTTAATTATATGTTTTTGAGAGTTCATAATGTATTACTTGGTAGAAAGCATACCAAATTGATAGAAGACTTGAAGGTAGTTGCTTTTTTTTTTTTTTTTTAACCTGTTGGTAACTTATTGTAACTAGGGGAAGTAATGTTGTTATTGGTTGGTCGCAGGTTCAAAATTGTGGCTGCAATAACTACAGCACAGATTTGTTTTTTAGAGTCAAATGAATTGATATATGTGAAAGCTCTTTGATAAGTTACAAGTTTGGAAAAGATTTTTAAAGAAACCACTTAGTTTTATTTACCTCCCTGTAATAATCGTTGTCACAGAGTAGACAATCAATACATATTTATTGACTGAATAAGTATATGTATGTTACATATTTTTTGAGTTAATATTTTCAAAAGATGTTTGAAGTTTACTTTTTGCTTAAAATTGAATGGCTGGTTACTATAAGCAAACACGTATCTTTTACAAATTCTTAAAAGTATCATTAAGAAAATATGCCATTCTTTCCCATTTTTCTTCCCATAATTGATAATTTTGGTTAGATTAATGCTATAATATGTATCGATATATTATAAACGTATCTTTTTCACCATTTTTGTTGAGATCAAGTTTCAACTTCAAACAAAACCACCATCAGTACTATAAATATATATCGATATATTGATGATAATATATTGATAATATATATATTTATAGTACTGATGGTGGTTTTGTTTGAAGTTGAAACTTGATCTTAACAAAAATGGTGAAAAAGATAACGTTTATTGTGTTCTAGTCATTGTAATTAATGGAGGTCTATAGGAAACATACCTTAAGGAATAGGGCAGAGTATTATAATTTTAATTATAATTTCTATATAAGTGCTTTTTTAATGTTTAAATTCAGTTTTATTTTTAAGATGGCTTAAGACCATTCTCTCTGCTGATTTATGTTTGTTTGCTTAGCCTGTTCTTTGTTAGTTATCTAAGGCTGCATCTTCATCATCCACTCATTCATTTGTTCCATATTTGCCAGCATCGCATAAGTGCTAGGCACTGTCAAATTGCTTTACTAAATTATGTGATTGAATGAAGTAAAATATGCAAAATGTTTTGTAAATTATAAAATGACTTTCAAATGCCATTACTATTATCATCAAATTCTCAAGCAGTCACTTCTGAATGAAGATACCTTTAGTGTAATTGTTTTGTGTAAAATCTAAATGGAATCTGTCAAGAATTTTGTGTGAAACTTTATAAGAATGGGAAGAATTAAATTAGCAATGAAATGTTTAATGCAATAAGCTAAAAAGAGAAACCAAATTTTGTTATAGTTCGTTGGATGGAACACATCTGTAGAAAAGTTAGGACTATGGAAGGAGGTGAACTTTTGTCTACCCTGGGAAACAGATGACAAAGTTCCAGCTCATCTTGTGGATTAGTGTTTTTAGTTAATATGGAAGACTGAATGGGACAGTGTACATGCTGTGGTGCAGGAGCATTGCTGCTGTAGGAAAATTAAAGAACATGGTTTGCTGCTTACTAGTCAATATAATTGTTTATTTCTAACTTATTGATCATAATTCCAGAGTAGTGTACCTATGACATCTTTTAAGTTATTTTCAAAGAATGTATCATTTTAGCCCGTAAAGACCCAGGAGCAATTTTTAAAGCTGAAAATTATGGGTAATATTTGATAATAGTTTTAAGTGAAAATGGGTAAAGCCATCTCTGTAATGTATGCTTGGGTTCACTGCCTCTGATGAAGATTGTAAATTCTGTCCTGTTGATTTAACATACATCTTAACAGTTTAATCTTACATGTATGAGCACTGATAAAAAACATTTATCTAAAGCACTAGTTTTTAGAAACAGTTTTGTTATAAAACAAAATTCATTGATTTTTGGGTTGGTCTGGATATTTCAGTGTATTGTTTTAAACTGAAGAAGTAATGTGAGTGTAAAGAGCATATGCCTGCTTGTCTGGTCCTGGTTGGCCATTTGGTGGCTGTTTGATCTTGGGCAAGTTACTTCTTCTGTCTTGGTCTCTGTTTCTTCAGCTATAAAATGAGGGTCCCTCCAGCTTTAGTATTCTGATAATAAAATGTTCACTTCAAAATACAGAATCAATTTTGAAAATTTTTTTTAGTGTTCTTTAAAAAGATACTGTAATACAAACCATTTTAATACAAAAGTATGTATTTTATATATGTTTATTGGATATATATTATTTTTTGTTATTACTAATTATTACCCTGATCTCTCTTCCATTTCCACTCCAAGAATAGTAAGACCTGAATTGTCTTTTACTCATATTATATAGTTTTTTAGTACAAAACCAAGAATGGTCTTAATAGATGTTGAGCCCCTTGCTCAACATCAACAAAGTATTACCAAAGAGAAGGGCAACAGTGCAGCTCTTCTAGAGATATCATGCACCAGTGTCTGCCGGTATTTAACTTATAATTCTTTATGCAGTGTAAGTAGTTAACCCTTTCAGTTATCTAGCCCTATATTATGTAGGCAGTTGGCCATGTTGGATTCTTTAGGATGTTACATCAAATTAAAATGTTTTTTAATGTTTAGATTCTTTATTGAAGGTTTTTTGGCTTTTTTTTTTAACGTGTGTGGTGAAATGAGTCTTATTATGTGGCCATTTCCTATGACAGTAATAAATTTAGGCTTTGCTGAGATAAAGTTATACATGTTTCTTTATTTTAGAACCTTTAATATGCCAATAGTGACGTTTCAAGAGTATGATTTGTGGAATATCCCACTTACTAGCCCACAGAATTTCTCTTTTTCTTTATTTTCATTATTTTTCTAGAATTTCTCTAATTTAGTATTCTGTCAAACAAATGTATTTTGGGAAAATACATCCAGATTCTAATACCCCCTTTTTTTAAAAAAAGAGACAGGGTCTTGCTCTGTTGCCCAGGCCAGAGTGTGGTGGTGCAGTCATAGCTCACCGCAGCTTTAAACTTCTGGGCTCAAGTGATTTCTCCCACTTCAGCCTCCCAAGCAGCTGGGACTGCAGGTGCGTGCCATGATGCCCAGCTAATTTTAAATTTTTCTTTTTTTTTTCCCTTTTTGTACGGACATAGTCTCACTTTGTTGCCCAGGCTGGCCTTGAACTCCTGGACATAAGTGATCCTCCTGCCCTGGCCTCCCAAAGTGCTGGGATTACAAACTAATATCCCTTTTTGACACTCTATAGCAACAGACTCATGGTGATTTTGAGAAGTCTCAGCCTTACCTGTAGGTTCTGCCTGTGACCTCATAATACATGAGGCTGGTGGTCTTGCATTCAGCTACATAGCTTTTGTCAGGCTATTTAGTCAGGCTGTCTAGAGAATGTTTAGTCTTGATTCCTGACTGCTAAATGGTTAGGCTCCACACTTAATTTGCATTGAAGAAAGACCTGTAGTCTAATTTAGCACTAGGTTGGGAGTCTAACACTGAACTTAACTGCTATGTATCATTTATCACAAACCAAGTTGAGAGAGTATGTTTGTGTAGTCCATCTATCCATTTCTCTAGTTATCTAAAATTTATGATATGATTCTTGACCACATAACACTGGTGTACCTGGACCACATTTTTTGGTCCCCTTCTGTGCAAATGGATTTACTAATTTTATGTTGGCATTTTCCTTTTTAGTTTGAGAGTGACAATAAGCAATGACCCTGTAAAACTCATTGCTGTATATGGGAGGGTGTTTTTGAGGACTTTCCCGCATACATCTTATGAAGAAGACCCATGGGATAAATTCGATGTTTGTCCCAGGAAAAGTTGTATTTCTTCTGAGGAACTTTTTTTGCTTTTTAAAAAAATTTGTGCAGCGTGGACAATATAGCGGGACCCCATCTCCACAAAAATTTTTTTTAAAAATTAGCTAGGCATGGTGATGCCTGCCTGTAGTCCAGCTACTCAGGAGGCTGAGGTGGGAGGATTGCTTGAGCCCCATTGGAGGCTGCAGTGAGCTATGATTGTGCCACTCTACTCTAGCCTGGATGATGGGGGGAAACCCCATCTCAAAAAAAATTTTTTTTTGGATACTGTAAATAGGAAAGCCTATTGTGTTTTCTTATTTGCATTGTCTTCCCAAGAGCTCCATGCCAAATTTGTGACGTATCTTTCCCAAATATGTATGCCTTTTCTCTGACTTCTTTTTATCTTAAGGCAGTGTAGTTTTGGAATGCAGGCTCTGGAGTCAGACAGCCTGGGTTCAGATCTTGGCTCCACATTTACTAGGTGTGTTGAAATTGAGCAAGTTGGTTTATCTGTGTGAGCCTCAGTTTCCTTGTCTGTGAAATGGAATTAATAGTATCCCCATAAGGTTATAAAGATCACATAAGAATAATAGATGTAAGTACCTGTAACAGTTCTTGGCACATCTTGAATACTAAATATTTTTTTCTACTTTCATATTCCCTTTGTTTCACTTTACTTTATAATGAGTACCTAATATGAAATCAATTATTTTTTAATCTCCTTAAAATATTTCTTGGAACAGGCAGAGTAAGAATACATAAATGATGATTTCTTGGTATATTGTATTTTATATCACTTAAAGTATTCACGACTGGTTGTGGTGGCTCACTTCTGTAATCCCAGCACTTTGGGAGGCTGAGGCGGGTGGATCACGAGGTCAGGAGTTCGAGACCAGCCTGGCCAATATGGTGAAACCCCGTTTCTACTAAAAATACAAAAATTAGCAGGGCGTGGTGGCGCACACCTGTAGTCCCAGCTGCTTGGGAGGCTGAGGCAGAAGAATTGCTTGAACTTGGGAGGTGGAGGTTGCAGTGAGCAGAGATTGCTCCACTGTACTCCAGCCTGGCAACAGAGTGAGATTCCGTTTCAAAAAAAAAAAAAAAAAAATTCACAATTGCTTCTGAAATTACAGGGATTTAGGGCAATTAACTTTCATTCTCTTTCCTCTTCACCTCAAATACACACCACCAAACAAATTTTCTCTATTATTTGGGTAGGTGTGACTGGTTTTCTTAAGACTTTTTTGTTGCAACCTCTTAGGTTAAAAGTTTCACTATCATTTGAAATTGGTCACAAGACTAGGGAAGTGCTTTCATTATAGAACTATTTAATAAATAAGTTCCCCAGTTTGAAGAGCCAGACTTTTATGTGAGGTCAGGCCAGTTGAAGACATTTATAAAGAATTAGTTGTTTGTTATTGCTCTGTGAGTTGCAAGAATGGAAAAAAAATTCTTTCTTCAATACTTCCTTCCAGGCTGAGTCATCACTAGAGAGTGGGAAGGGCAGCAGCAGCAGAGAATCCAAACCCTAAAGCTGATATCACAAAGTACCATTTCTCCAAGTTGGGGGCTCAGAGGGGAGTCATCATGAGCGATGTTACCATTGTGAAAGAAGGTTGGGTTCAGAAGAGGGGTAAGTGCTCCGCAAACCAAAAATAATACTGTTGGTAAGAGTGCTAGCAGTGAGTGGTGTCTTAGAAGTTGATCTTTTTTCTGATACTGTTAAACTGTGACATGCTATGTCTAGTAAGAGAGAAATGATATATTTAACATGTGTGTTAGGAATTTGCTTGTTATTAAGGGATTTTTTGTAATTCTTGATTTTGAGCATTTATAATCTAGTTAAGTTAGGTTTGACTTTCTGGTATGTTGTGTGTAGCAAGTTACAGAAAGTGTTGTATTTTTCTGTGGTGTCTACAGGTTCTATAATCTGGAGAGATATCTTTAGAATCATTTAATATATGTAAAAGTACTATCCTATATGCATTTAATCACATGTAAATATATAAATAAGAGAATTAAGCCAGTTTGAATGGTTGTAGGGGAATAGCTTAAAGTAGAAAAGGGGAAAGGGTTCACCCACAAACTCATGGATTAATCCCATAAATTTGGTAAGTAAAGTCCTGACGTAAAAGGCCAAATGAGGACAAGGATTTTTTGTGTGTGTATGTTTATGTTTAATTTCGTATTTTTATTTTTCATTATCTAGGTTTAATACACCTTGTTCACTCCTACTTTAGATAAATAACTTAAGCACATTATTATTTTTTATTATTAAAGGAAGAACCCTTCGATGTAAAGCGGTTTATCATCTGTGAGATCACCTGCTTATGTGGTCAATATATTTATTAGAAATTTAGAGTTTAGATTAGTTGCTAGGCAACTACTGTTTACCCACATGGCCACGTTGAGTAGGATGAGGACTGTTCCATTCTCAGAACCTTTTAGTTCCTGTATATCTACTTTATGGTTACAAGTTCCCTCCTAATATTGATTTTAATATTTTTTGAAGGTCTGTAGTAAATACCTATGCTGAAAAGCTGTTGTCATAGTTAAATGTGATTATGGATTATTTTTTAAATGAGCCTTATTAAGTCGTAACTTACATAATAAAATTAAGCAATGTAAAGTTATAATTTGATGAGTTTTGCCAGAGATACACAGTAGTGTAACAAACACTCTGAAAACGATATAGTGGTTATTTTCATTAACCCGAGAAGTTCCTTTGTTCTCCCTTGCAGCCCAGTCCTCATCCCTTAACCCTGGCAACCACTTTATCTGCTGTTAGTGTAATTTTGCTTTTCTAGAATTTCATATAAATGGAATCATGCAATACATAGTTTTTTTATGGCTGATTTCTTTTACATAGCATAATACTGTTAATATTCATCCATGTCTTGTATATCATTAGGTTTTTTTTATGGTTGAGTAGTAGTTCATGGTCTGGATATATCACAGTTTATCTGTTAATCACTTGTGGACATTTGGGCTGCTTCTAGCTTTTGGTTAGTACGAATAAAGAGTCTGGACATTAGAGTGCATGTCTTTGTGTAATGTGTTTTCATTTGTCTTGGGTAATAACTTAGGAATGATATTGCTGGGTCATATGGTAAGTGTGTGTTTAACTTTATAAGAATTATATGTTTAACAAACTGCCCAGCTGTTTTCCGATGTGCCTGACCATTTGTATTGTCAAGTGTAATTTCTTTCAATGTCATTCTCCTGTTATAAATTACGAAAGCATTTTCAGATTTCAGTGCTTTATAAAGGCTTTTTTGCTTTACTTTTTAAACGTATTTATATTATTCTACTTTTTTTGGAGGGGGATGGCAAATCACTTGAACCTTTTTGAGTTTTACTTTACTAATCTCTAAAATCTGCTTTCACAAGATGGTTTTGAGGGTTAAATGAGATGATGGTTGTGGATTTATTTTGACAGTTCTAACACAATGTAAGCTGTTGCCATCTCCACATATTTATCAAAGGTTTAGGATGATTCTTGAGTCTGTTTAATTAATTATATCTTTGAAATACCATAATAGAAAGTATTTAGTCCATGGACTATAGAAAAAAAATGAATAAGAATTTGCCATCATTTTTCTAATAATGTGTATGTGTTTATTTTGAGATGTGTATGTGTATGTGTTTCTAATAATGTGTATGTGTTTATTTTGAGATGAATAGTTGCATAAACATAAGAATTTGAATAACACACAAAGGTATAAAATGAAAAATAAAAATCTCCCTATCTTTTCTACCTCCTTTGTCAGAGATAATTATTTTAGAACTTTTTTCCTATTTTTAATCGTCTCATCATTATGCCAGTTTTTTATATAATATACTAAACTTTAACCTTCAGTAACCTAGTATCTCCCCATTGTGAAAAACAGAAGGATTTAACTTTTAATACTGATCCTACCTTCTTCCTTTTATTTATTTTTTGATTGCCTTTATGATTAAACTTATAGCTGTTTGACAGTTAACTTTAGAGTGTTCAGGCATTGTCTCTAAACTTGCCACTTTATAAGTTGTAAAAAAAAAAAAAAATTAGCTTTCCTCATCTTTCCCTTGAATTCCTCACATTCCCTTTCCAGTTTTTCAACTATAACATTTATTTTATATGTCAAGGTTTATAATAGTTATACTTGCTGATTCTGAAAAGCAGTTAAAATATTACATTATATAAATAATACGACTAAACAAAGTGGTATGATGAGATTCTTAGAGAGCAAATGGATGTATTTTATTTTACTTTAAGTTCTGGGATACATGTGCAGAACGTGCAGGTTTGTTACATAGGTATACATGTGCCATGGTGGTTTGCTGCACCTGTCAACCTGTCACCTAGGTTTTAAGCCCCCCATGCATTAGGTCCTAATGCTCTCCCTTACCTTGGCCCCCACCCCCAGCAGGCCCTGGTGTGTGATGTTCCCCTCCTTGTGTCCATGTGTTCTCATTGGAGAACAAATGGATTTCTTACACTCTCTTTGTACTCCAGAGCTGCCATACTTTAATTTGGTTTCTAGTTTGGACTGTGGCTATTTTTCCTGGATTTTCTTTATTTTTATTTTATTTTATTTTATTTTTTGAGACGGAGTCTCGTTCTGTCACCCAGGCTGGAATGCAATGGCATGATCTCGGCTCACTGCAACCTCCGCCTCCTGCGTTCAAGTGATTCCCTTGCCTCAGCCTCCCGAGTAGCTGGGATGCCACCATGCCAGGCTAATTTTTTGTATTTTCAGTAGAGACGAGATTTCACCGTGTTAGCCAGGTTGGTGTCGATCTCCTGACCTCGTGATCTGCCTGCCTTGGCCTCCCAAAGTGCTGGGATTACAGGCGTGAGCTACCGCACCCGGCCCTTTTCCTGTATTTTCTGTTTTTTTTTTTTTTTTTTTTTTTTTTTTTTTTTTTGAGATGGAGTCATGTTCTCTGTCTCATCAACAACAACAACAAAAAATTGATATAATAAAGTTATAATATAGTTATTACTTTGAATATTAGTCTTTTTTCTTAAAGACTATATGCATCAATTCTTGTTATCTCCAGATATAATCTGATTTGTACTTTTAATGTGAATAAGTTGCTTTTCAGTAAATATCTTCTTGGAAAATAAAAAAAGGGCTGAAAGATAAATATTCATTATTACGTAGGGTAAATGCTTTCCTAACCTTGGTTATTAGTGATATATTAATAGTGATATCCTATTTTTTACACTTTTCTGGACAGTTGAAAATGATAAGTATTAATTGAGATAACACATTACCATAGTATTGTTGGTGTTAGAAATGGCAATAAAAGAAACATCATGGAGCAAACATCAAGTAAAGTATTGTCTGTGTTTTCCTCCTTGATGGATCCAGGACAGCTCCTTACAACTTGGTTGCACATCAGCATAGGAGGCATCTCTGTATATATTAAATACTTATTAAATGATCTTGCTCAAAGACGAGCCTGTAGGTATGTTTTAGGTGACTCTAAATCTCTAAATTCGATTTCAGCACTTCTCTTAATTTTTTCCCTTATAGCTAGTGGTAATATTTGCTATGAAGGTACTTAGTGTATTAATAAAGTAGGAAATTTAGCCAGTTTAAAAGGTCTAAATTATAGAATTAAATAAATTGCAATAGTATTAATTAAGGGCTTATTATAATTTATTAACTTTCATTTGCTTAATAAAATTTCATAAAAACCTAAGTAGTCTTTTATAAATGTGGAAAGCTAGTTCCTTGATAATAAGTTAAAATATAATGTATAACTAGTCAATTCATAATGTTACTGTTTTGAGATTGTCATAAATCTAAGAGGTGATTTTTATCATTAAAAGCATTTTGATGAAAATGCTCCATGCTCGTGTTACTTTATTCTACTTTTTGTATTAGTATCTAACAAATTGAACTTTCATGTTGTATTCTCTATGTGTAACCAGTTTTGGCTTTCAAATAACTTTTTCCCTTAGTTTTCTTTGTACTGACTTTGCCCTTTGAATAATATTTTTCTTATATTCCATGAAGTGGGTTATTTAGATGAACTACAGTGTCGGTATTTGGTAATGCCAGGATAAAGATTTTGTGTCTATGAGTTGTCTCATAAGATAGCTTAATTCTGCTGAGCAAAATATACTTTAGCAACATAAAGATTGTGAACTTGGTTATGCTGTAAGATATGATTCTTGTTATCTAGTCAAATTTAACAAGTTGTTACAGAAAACAATTTACATTTTTGAGTGTTTATCTAAGTCCAGGGGCCTTTTCTTCTCCTTTATTTTGTGCATGCGTTTTTTTTTTTTGTTCATTTTTTATTCACAAAATGACTTTAGAAATAAGTTATAAAATGATTAGGAGAAAGAAAATGACAGTATGATTTCCTGTTTACTACCCAGCAGCAAGCTTTTTCCATAGAGAGTAAAGAGCTGTGGTAGTGACTGTGTAAACCACATGGTACATTAGAGAAGCTCACTTTGACTGTTGAGGTTATACATGGAGAGTAAACGTAAGAAAATTAAATTTATTTTCTAATGGTATTGAAACTCTGAGATTTAACTAATGTATTTACAATACTGTGAAATTAGCTTTTCACATGTATTATTTCAATGTATTATTTTTGAAAGTTTCAACCAATAGAACCACATGGAGCAAACCATCAAATAAGCTTTCATATACATTTTAGAGTTATTTATAGAATTGTAAAGTTGCTGTTACACACACACTTGCTCCTTCTCAATCAACAATCAAGTTTTATGTATTGATTTTGTAAGTTGAAGTCTCATGAAATTAACTTATTAATGTTAGTTTAAAGATTTTCTACATAGATGGTCAAGTTATCTGCAAACATCCACAGTTCTGCTTTTTCCTTTCCAATCTTTATGCCTATAATTTCTTTTTCTGATCATATTTCACTGGATAGGACCTCCAGTACATTGTTGAATAAAAGTGGTAAGAGTGGATATTTTGCTTTATTGCTCATCTTATTGGGAAAGCATTTATTTTACCACTTAAGTATCACATTAGCTGTTCCTTTTCTGTTGCTGCCCTTTATCAGGTTGAAAAAATTCCCTACTATTCCTAGTTTGGAGAGTTTTTATCATGAGTGGGTGGTCAGTTTTTTCTAAAGATTTTACTGCTTCTATTGAAATGGTCATTTGATTTTTTCCTTTTATTCTCTTAATATGGTGAATTACTTTCATTGCTGGAATAAATTCCATTTGGTCATGATGTATTTAAAAAAAATATTACCAATTTGGACTTACTGATATTTTGCTAAGGGTTTTTTGCATTTACAAGAGTATTGATCTGTAAATTTCTTTTCAGTTTTGATACAGTGGTTATGCTGGATTCATAAAATAGGTCGGGAAGCACTTGTTTCTCATAAGGTGGATTGTATTTTTTCTTCAGTGTTTGACAAAATGTATCAGTGAAGCCATGTGGGTTGGAGCTTTCTTTGTGGGAAGATTTTTGATAATAAGTGAGATTTCTTTAGATACAAGGCTATCCATATTTTCTGTTTCCTCTTGTGTCATTTTTGGTAAATTGTATTTTTTAAGGATTTCCTTTTCATCCAAGATGTTTGTGTAAGTTACTGGGTGTAAAGTTTTTAATATTCCCTTATCCTTATTTTTATTTTTTTAGTAGAGCCAAGATTTGCTCCATTGCCCAGGCTGACCTTGACGTCCTGGGCACAAGTGATCCTCCCACCTTGGCCTCCCCGAGTGCTGGGATTACAGGCTCCCTTATCTTTTGAATGTCTGTAAGATCTTAGCGATATCTCCTTATTAAATCCTGATATTGGTAAATTATATACTTGCTCTCTTTTTTCCTTTGATAATCTTGCTAGGAGTTTATTCATTTTATGAAACCTTTTTTTTTTTTTTTTTTGAGATGGAGTCTCGCTCTGTCACCAAGCTGGAGTGCAGTGGCGCAGTCTCAGCTCACTGCAACCTCCGCCTCCTGGATTCAAGTCGATTCTCCTGCCTCAGCCTCCTGAGTAGCTGGGATTTACAGTCATGTGCCACCATGCCCGGCTAATTTTCTACTTTTAGTAGAGACAGGGTTTCTCCATTTTGGTCAGGCTGGTCTTGAACTCCTGACCTCAGGTGATCCACCCGCCTTGGCCTTCCAAAGTGTTGGGATGACAGGCGTGAGCCACTTCACCCAGCCAACTTTTTAATGATTTTTTAAATGATCCATTATGTGGTCTTATCATTTGGTCTGTCTTTATTTTATTTTTGGGGGGTATAGTGTTATAAATATCTAGTCAAGATGATTGGTAATGGGTCATAGTCTTCTATGTCTTTACTGACTGGTTTTTTTTTCCCTCTAGTTCTGTGACTCAGTGTTATAGTCTCCAGCTATGATTGTGAATTTATCTGTTTCTCTCTTTAGTCCTACCTTTTTAATTTTATATATTTTGAAGCTCTATTATTAGAGGCTTTTTTGTTGTTATATCTTCTTGATGTATTGCTTCTTTTATCCTTATGAAATGTTCACCTTTTTCTCAAGTGATACTCTTTATCTTGGAATTCAGTTTGTGTGATATTAATATAGTAACTCCTGATTTTTTATGATTAGTGTTTGCATCTTGTATCTTTTCAAATGTCCTATTATATTTAGTCTTTGTTTTGTATTTAAACTGTTTCTCTCTTAGCATATGTTTGGGTCTTGTCTTTTTTAAAAAATCTAATTTGACAATCTTTACCTTTTAAATGGGAGTTTTTAGGCCAGTCATATTTAATGTAATTATTGATATGATTGAGTTTTCTGTTTGTGTCATGTGTTCTTTGTATCTTTTTCCTATTTTTTTGCCTTTGTTAGGATTTAGTATCTTTTCAATATCCTATCTTATCTCTCCTATTGGCTTGTTATTTATGTGTCTTATTTTAAAGCAATTTAAAAATTTATAGTTAATGTTATTGTTGGTGTGGTTGAAGTTAGGCATACTGTTATTTTTTTAAAAAAATTCCTCTCTTCATACTTTATCTTCTTTGAGTTAATTGAATTTTTTTCAGTATATTCCACTAACAGTATGCATTCTCAACAGGGGTGGTAATTCTTCTATAGGGCAATCATAGGTTCTTGGAAAAGGGTACAGAATATCCTTTTATATTACAATTGTTTGTGGCTCTCCAATCACATCATATAAACAGATATATCTTTGGTATTAAAATTTCTTGGTGGGGACCGAAGTGATTTAGAGGGAGTTTTCTAAAGAGGCTCCTTAGGTGAGCCAAGGAAAAACCTTTGATAAACAGTTCTGTCGTCATTTTAGCTTGCATTGCTTTTTTAGGTATTGTTCTAAGGTAGTGGAATACAGAATACATGTACAGGTTTGTTATATGGATAAATAACATGTTGTAGGGGTTTGGTATACAGATTATTTCGTCATTCAGGTAATAAGCATAGTACCCTATAGGTAGTTTTAAGATCCTCACTTTTCTCCCACTCTCCACCCTCAAAATACATCCTCAGTGTATACTCTCTAAAGTACAACCAGGGTGATTTTGGTCCCCAGAGGACATTTGGCAATGCCTGGAGACATGTTTGAAATGATGTGGGGGTGGGATTGCTACTGGCATCTAGTGGGTAGAGGCCAGATATGCTGCTGAATGTTCTATAATGGACGGAACAGTATCCCATGACAAAAAATTTTCCAGTTCAAAATGTTAGTAGTGCTGAGGTTGAGGAACTCTATTCTTGAGATTACAATATTCATTCTTAATTTATTACAGTCTATGTAGGGTTAGTATTTTACTGCTCCATATAAAATATAAGACTCTTCCAATGCTATATTTATATTTGCCTCCACTTCTGAGAGTGCCTTGTGCTGTTGTTCTCCTGTATAGTCTATCACCATGTTATAAACTCTGTTATGATGTTATATATTTTTTGCCTTATTCATATGTCTTTTGAAAAAGAGCAGGAAAAGTATGGTCATTTACACTTATATACCTATTTTCAGTTAAAAAATTTTTTTCCTATAGATTTCATTTTCTGTCTGATTTTTTTTTCACCTGAAGAACTTTTCCTTAGCTTTTTTTTTTAAACTTTTAGTTTCCAGAATACATTGTTGGTTAGATGTTATATGGGTAAATTGCGTGTTGAGGGGGTTTGGTATACAGATCATTTCGTCATCCAGGTAATAAGCATAGTACCCTATAGGTAGTTTTAAGATCCTCACCTTTCTCCCACCCTCCACCCTCAAAATACACTCTCAGTGTATACTCTCTAAAGTACAGTGTGTACTCAAATGTGTACTCAGTGTGTACACAAAGTACACCCTCAGCGTGTACTTGAAACATCGAGTATACATTGTCCATGTGTACTCAGTGTTTACCTCCCATTTACATGTGAGAACATGTAATATTTGGTTTTCTACTCCTTCATTAGTTTACTTAGGTAATACCCTCCAGCTCCATCCATGTTGCTGCAAAGGACATGATCTCATTCTTTTTTTATGGCTGCATAATATTCCATGGTGTGTATGTACCACATTTTCGTCTGCTGTTGATGGGCATTTAGGTTGATTCTGTGTCTTTTCTGTTGTCAGTAGTGCTGTGATGAACATATGCGTACATGTGTCTTTATAATACATGTATGATTTATATTCCTTTGGTCATATTTTCAATAATGGAATTGCTGGGTCGAATGGTAGTTCTGTTTTAAGTTCTTTGAGAAATTGCTGAACTGCTTTCCACAGCGGCTGAACTAATTTACATTCCCACCAGCTATCAAATTAGAATCCTATACAATTTAAAAAATCCTTCAAAATGAAGATGAGCCCAGCCACAGTGGCTCAAATTAGAATCCAAACTATCAAATTAGAATCCTATATACAGTTTTAAAAATCGTATATGTGGCCGGCTAATTTTTAAATTATTTTTTTATATAGATGGAGTCTCAATATGTTGTCCAGGCTGGTCTCAAACTCCTGGCCTCAAGCGATCCTCCCACCTTTTCCTCCCAAAGTGCTAGGATTGCAGGTGTGAGCCACTGTGGCTGGACTCATCTTCATTTTTGAAGGATTTTTTAAATTGTATATAGGATTCTAATTTGATAATTTTTTTTTTTATCATTTTAAATATGTCATTTCATTTTCTTCTGGCTGCCATTGTTTCTGATGAAAAGTCACCTGTTGTTATTTTGACTTGCTGTTTCCTTATATAGTCATGTGCCATTGATATGGTTAGGCTTTGTGTCCCTACCCAAATCTCATCTTAAAAATTGTAATCCCTACGTGTCAAGGGAGAGACCAGGCGGAGGTAATTGAATCACAGGGGCAGTTTCCCCCATGCTGTTCTTGTGTTACTGAGTTCTCATGAGATCTGATGGTTTTATAAGGGGTTCTTCCCCTTTAACTCGGCCTTCCTGCCGCCCTGTGAAGAAGGTGCCTTCTCCCCCCTCACCTTATGCCATGATTGTAAGTTTCCTGAAGCCTCCCTAGCCATGCTGAACTATGAGTCAATTAAACTTCTTTCCTTTGTTAATTACCCAGTCTCTGGCAGGTTTTTTTTGTTTGTTTGTTTTTTGATATGGAGTCTTGCTCTATCACCCAGGCTGAAGTGCAGTGGTGTGATCTTGGCTCACTGCAACCTCTGCCTTTCAGGTTCAAACAATTCTTCTGCCTCAGCCTCTGGGACTATAGGTGTGTGCCACTGTGCCTGGCTAATTTTTGTATTTTCATTAGCGACGGGGTTTCACCATGTTGGCCAGGCTGGTCTCGAACTCCTGACCTCAGGTGATCCAGCCATCTCAGCCTCCCAAAATGCTGGGTTTACAGGTGTGAGCCACTGCGCCTGGCCTCAGGCAGTTCTTTATAGCAGTATGAAAATGGACAAATACAGCCATATAATGATGTTTTGGTCCATAACAGATTGCTAATGATGGTGGTCCCATAAGATTATAATACCATATTTTTACTGTACCTTTTCTATGTTTAGATATGTTTAGATACACTAATACTTAACATTATGTTTCAATTGCCTACAGTATTCAGTACAGTAACGTGCTGTACTGAGATCTCCCTCTCACTTTCCAGCTATTTTGGCAGCTCTGAACTCTGTCTCTTCAAACTGGTAAGACTTTCTGAGTTCTAGCCATTCCACTCTAGTTTCAAGGAATGGGAGAGCGCCTTGAGTAAAAAGCCGCATCAGTGCGAATCTCATTTGTAGCTCCCTTCTTTACAGTCAGTTTCCTTCAATTTCTACCTGCTTTTGTAGCTTTTCTACTGCCTTCAAATTGTCGTTCTTTATATTTTATACAGAGTTTATAATTTTATATATAGAAGGGTTAGTCTGATACAAGTTAACTATACTACTACTGGAAGTGAAATTTTGCTAGGTATGTGTTTTAATGTATAGATACACAAATTTATTTAAGCTTCATGATTCACATACTGCTGTATTCCAATTTAATGCTTAAATTATGAGGAGAAGAAGTTTGTGAGAAGTAGGAGTACAGTTTATAAAAATTTATCAGAAATTATGAGTACTACAAGTTATGAGGCGTATGAAACTAATAGTTTAAACCAACTGAGTTTGAATCACTTATCTAGAAAGATAGCTTTTTCTTAAGCTCATATGTAGAATTTCAAGCTAGAAGTGACTTTAAAAGTTATCTAGTCTTTTCTTTTTCTTTTTTTTTTTTTTTAATTTTAGGGATGAGTCTTTTTATGTTGCTCAGGCTGATATCCAACTCCTGGCCTTCAGGAGTCCTCATGCCTCGGCCTCCCAAAATGTTGGGATTACAGGCAGGAGCCACTGTTGGTGGCCTCTCTAGTCTTATATCCATTCATCTGACAGATTTCGAAACTGAGGCCATATTTCAAGTTAGGTATAGAGCCAGGACTAGTACCTGAGATTTCTTTTTTGCTGATCTTAGATACTTCATATTTTGTTTCTTTCTTGATGTTTAGGAATAGATTGAATTTCTTCAAAAAATATTTTGTATCTTGTTGGGGAGGGGCTGAGAAGTTTTGGGTGGAAAGATTTAAAATCCTCTGAGTGTGGAAAAGGGGGAGTATCTTCTACCTTGTGGAATCCTCACACTGTTTGAGTAATATTATTCACTGCTCTACTTCCCAGTGGAGAATGCAGAGAAGCTGTACCTCTTGAACTTGTGTTTTCTCTCTTTGAGTAACTGTTTCCATAGTTTCTATACCCTTTGACATAGAGAAACTTTCTTTAGTTTGTGTTCGCATTTTATAATCAATCACATTACCTTTTGATGTGTGATAGCCCTGCACCTACCACTAATTTTCTGTGTTTTTGGTTATGCTAGTTTTTCTGCTTGGCATGTTTTTTCCCCTCTGTCTTTTTAAGTGAAAAATCTCCTGTGTCCTTCAAAGCCAAATTATTTACCCAGATCATGGTCTTACAAAATTAGAATGATTTCTTTTGTCTGTATAATATTGCAACAATTTCCTGTCTTGACCTCCTTATGACTTTCTATTGCCTTGTTATTACATAGATCTGTTATTTCTCTTTTCCATTGTAACCTCCTCGACAGCACTGTCTAATACAACTTTATATTTTGTACAGTTTCTAATTTTCCTTCTGAAATACAGTTCACCATTATTTTGAGCACGGTAGTCTCTTAATCAGTATGTGATACAAAAATGGGGAAGAAAATAATGATTCTAGAAGTTCAGATAACAGTATGTCACAGATATTAGGGCAAGGAACTAGAACTGGGACAGCTGAGGCAAGGTAGGAAACACAGACTAGATCACAGTTATGAAAGCAGCCTAATGTTCAGGAGAGAGTTTCGGTAAGGGCAGCACTGGAATTCTAGAACCATGTTGTATATCTGTCAAGTTTTTGTGTAGCAAAACAGAACTGACAGGGTAGGAATTGGTAGATTTGACTGAATGGTTATTCCTGACAAAGATAGTGGATTGTACCCTGATTGTCCCAGAATGGACTAGTAAATAAGGTATCTAAATTAGGTAAGTAGAATAAAAGATTGGGAATATTGTAGTTTTTATGGTTTGGAAGATTAATGCATATTTTAAGGGTAATTTTTGCTTTACTCTTAGAACTGTAAAGTACCTCTGGTTTCATGAAACCTAACTTTCTAAGCCTACAAGAAGAAGCTTTTCTACTGTGTTTCTAATGGATCACTTATCTTAGATATTGTGGGCAACTAAAGTTGCACTGTATCTGTTTCATTATTTAACAGCTCTGAGCACTGGTGGTCTTTGTTTGCCCTCCTGAGCAGTATAAAACAAGTTCTGTTTTCCAGTTTATAGGCCTTCGGATTTTTCGAGATTGCTATCCTGTCTTCCCTAAAATCCCTCTTTCTAAGCAAAGTGCTCTCAATTCTTTATTATGTTTATAATTATTATAAGACACGGTTTGCAGCCCTCTCATACATGGTACAGTTGTCCCCCAGTATCCATGGGGGGTTGGTTCCAGGACTTCCTGGAGATAGCAAAATCTGCCGATGCTCAAATCCCTTACGTAAAATGGTGTAGTATTTGCATACAACCTGCACACACCCTCCTGTATGCTTTAAATCATCTTTAAATTACTTAGAATACCTAATCCACTGCAAATGCTATGTAAAGATTCTGTGTAAGTGGTTGTTACACTGTCCTGTTTAGGGAATAATGACAAGAAAAAAAGTCTGTAAGTGTTCAGTACAGATGATTTCTTTTTCCTGAATATTTTTGATCTGTGGTTGGTTGAATCCACAGATGGGGAACCCACAGATATGGAGGGCTGACTGTATTGGTGTCTTACTGTGGAAATAGCTCAGTTTGTCAATGTTGCTCTTACAGCGTAGTGCCCAGAAGTGAATCTGTTACTGCAGATGTGATCGGTGCAGGGAAAAAGCACAGTGAGACTGTTAGCCTCTTCTCATAGTCTGTCACTGTAGGGGCCTTCGGTGCAATTAAAGGCTGCAGCCACTTTTTCTCAGTTTTACTCTTTAAGGGAACTTTTATTATGTTTTGATTATATAAATCATTTGTAAAGTCAGTTTATTGTCCAGATGTTACCAGTTTACATTCCTAGCACTAATATGTGAAGGTTTCTACTTTCTTATACTGTAGCCATTGCTGGGTGTTATTATTTCTAGTTTTTGCCATTGTATTGCTGTTTTATTTTACATTTCTTTGTTACTGAGGTTTAACGTTGCTTAAATGAATTATTATTCTTGTTCTTAGTTAAGTTTTAAATATGAGGCCTATCCTTAAACATGTATAAATTTTATGTTCTTATATATTGGTAAGAGCTTTTTGTGTATTGAGAATACCTTTATTTGATTAATCTTTTTTGTTGTGAATATTTTTCTAGTTTGAATATACCTTTTAATGTTACGGTATATTTTTGCCTTGTAAAATTTTTTAGTTGTTAAGTAGTTTAATAAGTCAGACTTTTCCCATTCAAGGAGACCATTGAGGTCATACTTACAAACTCTTCACCTTTTTCCTTTGAGCATCATTATGATGAAAACATTTTGTATTATCTAAGTAATATATTCTCCTTTAAAAGAGCCAAGCAGTAAATATATAGGGTATGGTGTGATTCCTTTCTTCCATATTCTTTCTCAGAAATAACCACTGCCAAGTATGTCATGCCAGTATAAAGCTAAAATTTTTAAGAAGTACTTAAGAACTGGAAGAAAATGCCAAATTATAGGTAGTATTACCCCCTTGTCAAGAGATTCGGATTGAAGAGATTAGGCAGGGACAGGAAGGGGGATAATTAAGAAAATGAGACTTTTACACTTTATTCTGTGTAAACATTGCATCTTTCTGTTTTGCCTCACATTACATAAATGATACCGTAATCACTTACTATGTCTTGGAGATTTATCCATGCCATGGGAACCTGGAACTCGAAAAAAGTGACTAGTTTGACTTAACTTGCTCTTAGTGAATCTATTCTTACTTCTTGTCCATCTAAAATTTCAAAGTACATCTGATGCTTGAAACAAGACGAGAGTTAGGGGCACAGACCACCTGCACAGTCAAAAATGCACATATCACTTTTGACTCCCTCACAACTTAACTACTAATAGCTTGCTGTTGACTGGAAGCCTCGCTGATAACATAAACAGTCTATTAACTCACATTTTATATATAATGTACTGTATTTTTACAATGAAGTAAGAGAAAAAATGTTATTAACAAAATATTATTTTTCATCAAGGGGAAGTGGATCATCATAAAGGTCTTCATCCTTGATGTCTTCAAGTCAAGTAGGCTGAGGAGGAAGAGAAAGGGTTGGTATTGCTATCTCAGGAGTGGCTGAGGCAGAAGAAGCAAATCCAGGTACAAGTGGAGTCATTCAGTTAAACCCATGTTATTAAGGGTCAGCTGTACCTATCTATGTCATTTTAGTGTAATGGTTAAGAGGATGGGACTGAATTCCAAATCCTGGCTTTGCCATTTATTAGTGTCTGTGGGCAAAATCCTTAATCTGTCTTAAATTTCTGATCTGTAAAATGGAGATGATAAAAGTGCCTACTTTATATGGGTGTAAGAATCCGAGCTCATAATGTGTGATTAGCTCTTATCAGACTGCATGGGACATATTAAATAGTAAATAACTATTTAATAATCTGTAGAATATTACTAGTTTGACATGAACTTTACTAATATTTAGTATTTAACTCACCCATTGTTTACTTCTATATAGACAGTTGGGATACTTGCCCTTTTAAGTTTTTTTTGTTGTTGTTGTTTTTTGTTTTTTTTTTTAAACATTCTTCAGATGCTTTTACATTGATCAAAAATCACTGATGCTGACCGGAACTCAAAGTGATAAGCTACTTGCTAACTATCAATATCAATGTTTTCATTATGATATTTCTCTTTGGAGAAGACCAGTGTAAAAGAGGAGTTGATCAGTATTCCTTTCCTGTCAACTGACCTTCATGTCGTACTCTCTTCCTCAGGCTTCATCTTTCTTAATTTAAAAATTCATGTTTGTCTGTAGTAATTACAAAAATTCATTATAGGATTTCCAAGTTCTAATAGTTGTTTTCTAGATTTGGTGTTCATTATGATACTGCTCCTATATTTTTCAACACTTTTTCTTAAATGAAATAGTACTAAAGCGACAAGTACATACATACATTTTTTTCCTCTCACTCAGGATTGGGTAAGGCCAAATAGTCATATTTTAATTCTTTGGTTAAACTTTATGATTAAAAATGCTTGCTGTATAAGAACACTAATTTCCTTATCTTACACAGTTAGGAGCTAAGACATTTCCATCTAAAATTCCTGGGTCAAGAAATAGAGGCTTAAGTGTATTTTTTTAATGTGGAATACAAACCAGTAGAAAAGCTAAAAATGAAAATGAAAGTAACAAAAATTGGGAAGAAAGGGCAGAGGGTATCTTAATTTCTCAATCTTTATAGTAAGAAGTCAGTTGATGTGGTTAATAGGTGGTAAATCAAGAAACATCCACAATGCCAAAAGTATTAAAAGTGGCTGTTTATGAGAAGTGGAATGGAGAATGAGGTCTTGTGTATATGTAGTCCTGTGTGTATGGGAATGGTGGAAGAGATACTTTTATTTTTGAGTCTTACATGCTTTTATGTACTACTGAGTTATCACTTTCTACCTGTATTAGTTAATAAAACATCCTACAGGATTCCAGTTTATAAAGATAAAAGCATACTTTTATATGTTGATATATGTATAAAAATGAATTGTATGGAAATATACCAAAATATTATAAGTGGTTATTTCTGGGTATTGAGTTTTTTCCTTCCTTATGTTATTTTGTATTTTGTAAAATTTCTGAAATGCATGTATTTTATTAATTTATATAAAAAATTATTAAGAGAAGTTATTTAGGACTTCCTAACATTTAATTTAATTTGTCCCGGGTTTAATTTGTTGTCACACTTACTTGGCATCAGAATGTTTGCTTTTTATTTGTACAATTACTAGAACTTTTTTAAATTAAAGGAATTGTACATCATAGTCTTTGCATGCTTAGTAAGGTTGGCATTCTGCTGAAAATAACAGAAAACCTAGCCAACAGTAACAACAAAAAAGGACATTTTCTTTTTTTCCACTTAAGGGTATAGGTGGGCGGTTATAGTTAGCAGATCAGGATAGAATCATCAGAGATTGAAGCTATCTCTGGTTCATCACCGTTAGCTTGTTTGCTTTTCATATACTTGTTGCTTCAAGGTTTCAAGATGGCTGTAGTAATGGGCATTACATCTCTGTTCAAGGCAGTCAAATGGGAGATGGCTGGTGTCAGCCACACTGTCCCTTATATTAGGAATGCAAAAGCTTTCTCCGAAGCTTGCTATCAGACTTACTTTTCCAGAACTGGGTTATGTGCCACTCCTAGCTGTTAGAAGGTGAATATTTGGCTTTCAATTTCTGTAGCGGGAGATGGCAAGAGTAAAGGGGTTTGGTAATTGATGTTGTGTTAGACAACCAGCAGTCTGCTACAAAAAGTTTTGGCAAATGTAACTAATGTTTGTACTTCAGTTCTCAATCAGATACCCAGGAGAGACAGTAGCCTTTCTAGAGGTCAGATTGAAAATTTGACATACCAACATTCTCTAAAATTTACTCTTGTCGGGTGTTATTCTGAAATGTAGCCATTTTGTCTGGTCCTAGGAGTACTAGGTTTATGCTCCTTTCTTTTTTGAGATGAAGTCTCACTCTGTCGCCCAGACTGGAGTGCAGTGGTGCCATCTTGGCTCACTGCAACCTTTGTCTCCCGGGTTCAAGTGATTCTCCTGCCTCAGCCTCCCAAGTAGCTGGGATTACAGGCACCTGCTACAACACCTGGCTAATTTTTGTATTTTTAGTAGAGATGGGGCTTCGCCATGTTGGCTAAGCTGACCTCGAACTCCTGACTTCAGGTGTTCCGCCCACCTTGGCCTCCCAAAGTGCTGGGTTTACAGGTGTGAGCCACCGCGCCTGGCTATGCTCCCTTCTTAAAAAAAAGATAGTTTTGGCATCCTGAAGTGATAATGAATTATGGGGTACATTTGGTAAATTATTTCAATTAGTTTTATTCCCCTTGTAGAATCCAAATTCCTGTTTGTAGCCGGTAATCTGAGGATTGTGAATTTTTAATGTAACAAGTCAATTATATAAGGGTTTTCATTGTTGTTTTTAAGTTATAGTATGCAATGAAATGGATAGTCATAGGTTTTACAGCTTATGACTCCACCTCTACCAACCCAAATAATGGTCAGCCAAAAATATCCAAATAACATAGTTTGAAGTATTAGGTGTTACAGTTACTTGGATTGTCTTAAATCCACATATTTTAATGGTTATTATCCCTTATTTTCTTATTCCTCTGTCACTGACTCCTTTTAAAATATGATGCAGATTTGAATAGCTGTCATTGTGATTTTTTTAAGTTCTGGGATGCATGTGCAGGACATGCAGGTTTGTTACATAGGTAAACGTGTGCCATGGTGGTTTGCTGCACCTGTCAACCCATCATCTAGGTATTAAGCCCAACATGCATTAGCTATTTATCCTGATGCTCTTTCTCCCCTCATCCCTGACAGGCCACAGTGTGTGTTGTTCCACTCCCTGTGTCCATGTGTTCTCATTGTTCAGCTCCCACTTACAGGTGAGAACATGTGGTATTTGGTTTTCTGTTCCTGTGTTAGTTTGCTGAGGATAATGGCTTTCAGCTCCATCCATGCTCCTGCAAAGGACATGATCTTGTTCCTTTTTATGGCTATATAGTATTCCATGGTGTATATGTACCACATTTTCTTTTTTCAGTCTATCATTGATGGGCATTTGGGTTGATTCCATGTCTTTGCTATCAGGAATAGTGCTGCAATGAACATACACCTGCATGTATCTTTATAATAGATTGATTTATATTCCTTTGGATATATACCCAGTAATGGGATTGCTGGGTCAAATGGTATTTCTGGTTCTAGGTCTTTGAGGAATAGCCACACTGTCTTCCACAGTGGTTGAACTAATTTGCTTTCCCACCAATGGTGTAAAAGTGTTCCTCTTTCTCCACAGCCTGACTAGCATCTGTTGTTTCTTGACATTTTAATAATTGCCATTCTGACTGGTGTGAGATGGTATCTCCTTGTGATTTTGATTTGAATTTCTCGAATGATCAGTGATATTGAGCTTTTTTTTTATGTTTGTTGGCTGCATGTATGCCTTCTTTTGAAAAGTGTCTGTTTATGTTCTTTGCCCACTTTCGAATGAGGTTTTTTTTGTCTTGAAAATTTGTTTAAGGTCTTTGTAGATTCTGAATATTAGCCCTTTGTCAGATGGATAGATTGCAAAAATTTTCTCCCTATACATTGTCTGTTCACTCTGATGATAGTTTCTTTTGCTGTGCAGAAGCTCTTTAGTTTAATTAGATCCCATTCGTCAATTTTTGCTTTTGTTGCAATTGGTTTTCACGTTTTCATCATGAAAATTTTGCCCATGCCTATGTCCTGAATGGAATTGCCTAGATTTTCTTCTAGAGTTTTTATAGTTTTGGGTTTTATGTTTAAGTCTTTAAATCTGTATTGAGTTAATTTTTGTATATGATGTAAGGAAGGGGCCCAGTTTCAATTTTCTGCATATGGCTAGCCAGTTCTCCTAGCACCATTTGTTAAATAGGGAATCCTTTCCCCATTGCTTGTTTTTGTCAGGTTTGTCAAAGATCAGATGGTTGTAGACCTGTGGTCTTGTATCTGAGATTTCTATTTTGTTCCGTTGGTCTATGTGTCTGTTTTGGTACCAGTACCATGCTGTTATGGTTTTTGTAGCCATGTAGTATAGTTTGAAGTCAGGTAGTGTGATGCCTCCAGCTTTGTTCTTTTTGCTTAGGATTGTCTTGGCTATTCAGGCTCTTTTTTGGTTCCATATGAATTTTAAAGTAGTTTTTTCTTATTCTGTGAGGCAAATCAATGGTAGTTCAATGGGAATAGTATTGAATCTATAAATTATTTTAGGCAGTATGACCATTTTCACGATATTGATTCTTCTTATCCATGAGCATGGGATGTTTTTCCATTTGTCTGTGTCCTCTCTGATTTCCTTGAGTTCTCCGTGAAAAGGTCCTTCACTTCCCTTGTTAGCTCTATTCCTATGTATTTTGTTCTCTTTGTAGCAGTTATGAATGGGAGTTCATTCATGATTTGGCTCTCTGCTTGTCTGTTGTTGGTGTATAGGAATGCTTGTGATTTTTACACATTGATTTTATATCCTGAGACTTTGCTGAAGTTGCTTATTAGCTTAAGCTTTTGGGCTGAGATGATGGGATTTTCCAGATATAGGGTCATGTCATCTGCAAACAAGACAGTTTGACTTCCTCTCTTCCTGTTTGAATACACTTAATTTCTCTCGCATGATTGCCTTGGCCAGAACTTCCAATACTATGTTAAATAGGAATAGTGGGAGAGGGCATCCTTGTCTTGTGCCAGTTTTCAAGGGGAATGTTTCCAACTTTTGCCCATTCAGTAAGATACTGGCTATGATTTTATCATAAATGGCTTGTAATATTTTGAGCCATGTTCCATAAATACCTAATTTATTGAGAGTTTTTAACATTAAGGGATGTTGAATTTTATTAAAGGCCTTTTCTGAGTCTTTTGAGATAATCATGTGGTTTTGTTTTTAGTTCTGTTGATGTAATCAATTATGTTTATTAATTTGCATATGTTGAACCAGCGTTGCATCCTGGGAATGAAGCTGACTTGATCATGGTGAATAAGCTTTTTGATGTGCTGCTGGATTCACTTTGCCAGCGTTTTATTGAGGATTTTTGCATTAATGTTCATCAGGGATATTGGCTGAAGTTTTCTTTTTTTGTTTCATCTCTCCTGGGTTTTGGTGTCAGGTTGTTGCTGGCCTCATAAAATAAGTTAGGGAGAAGTCCCTCCTTTTCAATTGTTGGGAATAGTTTCAGAAGAAGTGATACTAGCTCCTCTTTGTACCTCTGGTAGAATTCAGCTGTAAATCCATCTGGTCCTGGGCTTTTTTTGGTTAGTATGCCATTTATTACTGCCTCAATTTCAGAACCTGTATTGGTCTATTCCTGGATTCAACTTCTTCCTGGTTCAGTCTTGGGAGGGTGTATGTGTCCAGGAATTTATCCATTTCTTCTAGATTTTCTAGTTTATTTGCATAGAGGTGTTTATAGTATTCTCTGATGGTAGTTTGTGTTTCTGTGGGGTCAGTGGTGATGTGGTGATATCCCCTTTATCATTTTTTATTGAATCTATTTGATTCTTCTCTCTTTTCTTCTTTATTAATCTAGCTGGCGTTCTAGCTATTTTATTAATTTTTTCAAAAAACCAGCTCCTGGATTAGTTTTTTTTTTTTTTTCGAAGGGTTTTTAGTGTCTCTCTCTTCTTCAGCTCTGCTCTGATCTTGGTTACTTCTTGTCTTCTGCTAGCTTTGTGGTTTGTTTGCTCTTGGTTCTCTAGTTCTTTTAGTTGTGATGTTAGGTTGTCAACTTGAGATCTTTCTAGTATTTTGATGTGGTCATTTAATGCTATAAATTTCCCTCTTAACACTGCTTTAGCTACATCCCAGAGATTCTGGTACATTGTCTCTTTGTTCTCATTGATTTCAAGGAACTTGTTGATTTCTGCCTTAATTTCATTATTTACCCAGGAGTCATTCAGGAGCAAGTTATTCAATTTCCATGTAGTTGTGTGGTTTTGAGTGAGTTTCTTAATCTTGAGTTCTGATTTGATTGTGCTGTTGTCTGAGAGACTGTTAGGATTTCAGTTTTCCTGCATTTGCTTAGAAGTGTTTTACTTCCAATTACGTGATTGATTTTAGAGTACGTGCCATGTGGCACCAAGAAGAATGTATATTCTGTTGTCTTTGGGTGGAGAGTTCTACAGATATCTATCAGGTCCAGTTGATCCAGAGCTGAGTTCAGGTCCTGAATATCCTTGTTAATTTTCTGTCTTGATGATCTATCTAATATTGATGGTGGGGTGTTAAAGTCTCCCACTGTTATTATATGGGAGTTTTAGTCTCTTTGTAGGTCTCTAAGAGCTTGTTTTATGAATCTTGATGCTCCTATATTGGATGCATATATATTTAGGATGGTTAGCTCTTGTTGATTTAATCCCTTTACCATTATGTAATGCCCTTCTTTGTCTTTTTTGATCTTTGTTGGTTTAAAGTCTGTTTTGTCAGAAACTAGGATTGCAACCTCTGCTTTTTACTGCTTTCCATTTGCTTGGTAAATTTTCCTCCACTCCTTTGTTTTGAGCTTATGTGTGTCTTTGCCCATGAGATGGGTCTCTTGAATACAGCACACTGATGGGTCTTGATTGTTTATGCAGCTAGCCATTCTGTGTCTTTTAATTGGGACATTTGGCCCATTTACATTTAAGGTTAATACTGTTATTTGTGAATTTGATTCTGTCATCATGATGTTAGCTGGTGGTTTTGCAGACGTGTTGATGTAGCTGCTTCATAGTGTCATTCGTCTTTGTATTTCAGTGTATTTTTGCAGTGGCTGGTAATAGTTTTTCCTTTTCATATTTAGTCTGCCTTTAGGAGCTCTTGAAAAGCAGGCCTCATAGTGGTGAATTCTCTCAGCATTTGCTTTTGTGAAAAGGATTTTATTTTTCCAAACTAAGCCTATGAAGCTTAGTTTGGCTGGACATGAAATTCTGGGTTGGAAATTTTTTTCTTAATGTTGTATATTGGTCCCCAATCTCTTTTAGCTTGTAGGGTTTCTGCTGAGAAGTCTGCTGTTTGTCTGATGGGCTTCCCTTGTAGGTGACCTGGCCTTTCTCTCTGGCTGCTTTTAACCTTTTTTCTTTGATTTTTGACCTTGGAGTATCTGATGATTATGTGTCTTGGGGTTGATCTTCTCGTGGAGTATCTTACTGGGGTTCTCTGGATTTCCTGGATTTGAATGTTGTCTGACTTACTAGGTTGGGGAAGTTCTCCTGGATGATATCCTGAAGTATATATTCCAACTTGGTTCCATTTTCCCCATCTCTTTCAGGTACCCTAATCAGTCATAGATTTGGTCGTCTTACATAATCCCATAGTTCTCAGAGGTTTTCTTTGCTCCTTTTCATTCCTTTTTCTCTAATCTTGGGAAGATAGTCTTCAAGCTCTGAAATTCTTTCCTCCACTTGGTCTCTTTGGCTATTTATACTTGTGGTTGCAAAGATAGTCTTCAAGCTCTGAAATTCTTTCCTCCACTTGGTCTCTTTGGCTATTTATACTTGTGGTTGCATTGTGAAGTTCTCGTGTTGTGTTTTTCAGTTCTATTGGGTCATTATGTTTCTCTCTAAACTGGTTATTCTGGTTAACAGCTCCTGTGATGTTTTATCATGGTTCATAGCTTCTTTGCCTTGGGTTTGAACATGCTCCTTCAGCTCTGTGAAGTTTGTTATTACCCACCTTCTGAAGCCTACTTCTGTCAGTTCATCTAAGCGTTCATCTAGTTGTGTGCCCTTGCTAGAGAGATGTTGTGATCATTTGGAGGAGAAGAGGCAGTCTGGCTTTTTGGGTTCTCAATGTTTCTTTCGTTGATTCTTTCTTATCTTCATGGGTTTATCCAGCTTCGGTCTTTGAGGCTGCTGACCTTTAGATGGAGTTTTTGTGGGGACTTTTTTGTTGATGCTGCTGTTGTTGCTTTCTGTTAGTTTCTCTTTTAACAGTTAGGGCTGGGTGTGGTGGCTCACACCTGTAATCCCAGCACTTTGGGAGGCCGAGGCAGGTGGATCATGAGATCAGGAGGTCGAGACCATCCTGGCTAACACAGTGAAACCCTGTCTCTACTAAAAAATACAAAAAATTAGCTGGGCGTGGTGGCATGCGCCTGTAGTCCCAGCTACTCAGGAGGCTGAGGCAGGAGAATTGCTCGAACCGGGGAGGCAGAGGTTGCAGTGAGCCAAGATCGTGCCACTGCACTCCAGCCTGGGTGACAGAGCAAGACCCCATCTCAAAACAAAACAAAAACAGGCCCCTCTCCCGTAGGGCTGCTGCAGTTTGCTGGGGGCCCATTCCAGACCCTGTGCGTTTGGATCCCTCCCACACCTGGAGATGTCACCAGAGGGGGCTGTAGAACAGCAAAGATGGCTGCCTACTCCTTCCTCTGTGATTTCTGTCCCAGAGGGGCACCGACCTGATGCCAGCAGGGATGCTCCTATATAAGGTGTCTGGCGACCCCTGTTGAGGGGTCTCTCTCAGTCAGGAGGCACAAGATCCAGGACCTGCTTAATGAAATTGTCCAGCTGTCCGTTGGCGGAGGGGATGCACTGTGCTGGGGATTGTCACACTCCTCTGGACTACCTGGATTCCTCAGAGCCAGCAGGGAGAAAGACTTAAGTCTGCTGATCCACAGAGACAGCTACTGCCTCTCCCCGCAGGGGCTGAGTCCCAGGGAGAGCAGAGTTCCATTCCTAAACCCCTGCTGGAGTTGCTAAAATTCCTGCAGGGAGGCCGTGCCCAGTGAGGAGGGATGGGTCAGGATCTGGCCTGAAGAGGCAGTCTGGCCACAGTCTGCCACAGCCGCTGTCCTTGCTGTGAGGAATTTCTCCTGGGTCCAAACCATCCAGTCTCCCTGGCACCAGCAGGGAAAAAATGGCCAACTGGAGCTACAGTGCTGGCTGCTGCCCCTCCGGAGCTCAGTCATCTTAGGCAGTAGGCAGCTGCAGTGATGGCTGCTCTCCCTTCCCTGGGGAGCTTAGTTGTCTTGGACAGCAGGCAGCCACAGTGATGACGGTGGCCCCTTTCCCTGGGAATTTGGTAGTCTTAGGCATTCTCCAGTTGAGTGACCGCCAAACATCTGCACAACCCTGCGCTTGGGACGCAAGGCCCTGGTGGCATCGGCTCATGAGGGGGATATCCTGACCTGACCCACGGGTTGCACAGATCTGTGGAAAAAACATGGTTTCCTGGGCAGGGTAGCACAGTCACTCACTGCCTCCCTTGGCTGGGGGTGGGAGCTCCCCGTGCTCCATTGTGGCTCCCATGTGGGCCATTGCATCACCCTTCTTTTCCTCACTCTCCATGGGTCGCGCCAACTGCCTAGTCAGTCCCATGGAGAGAACCTGGATACCTCAGTTGCTGGTGCAGGATTCACTGGCCGTTTTTGTTCTTGGTGGGAGCCTCTGGCCGCAGCTGTTTCTATTTGGCCATCTTGGTGCCTGTCATTGTGATTTTTATGGACTTCTGCATAACATATTGCTGAATAAAATTATCAAATTAGACTTGTTTAAAAAATTTAAGTCTTAATTGTTTTCATCAATTGTTGGGTAAACTTTATGTTAAGTTTTCTTACCAGTTAGAGATACTATATTTATTCAACACCAAGCCATTTTTTCTTAGTCCAAAAAAGTGTTATTGCCTTATACTTTTGAGGAGTAAAAAATTGTTCTTGTAAATGAGCATGTTTGTATCTAGTTTTTGGACAAACTAATTTCTTTATTTACTTCTAGCGAAATATGTGCCAGAAACTGGGATGTGTGAGATACTGAGATGAAGAAACACTTGCCCTCATGGAGTCTAGAGTCTAGTGGGGAAAAAAGACTTCAAGATGAGTCAGTTTCCTCATTGATAAAATGGGGTAATAGTACCTATCTACGTCATGAAGGTTATTGTGAGGATTAACTCAGTTAAATTATGTAATAATGACTTAGAATTTTGCCAGGTACATAGTAAGTGTTCCATAAATGTTGGCTGCTGTTATTATTTCTGCAAAATCGAGATATGTATAAAGTGCTGTGGAAGTGCAGACTAAGCAGGGGTTGACTTTCTAGAAAGTTAGGGTAGTGATCCAGTTTTAATCTGCTGTCAATCCTACTTCGTAGTTTCCTTTTGCATAGTAAGTCCTCAAAAACTATTGTCCTCAAAAACTGTTGAATGAATGAATGAAGCAAAGAATGAGAATATACTTACCTAAGTGGGATTAAGACAGCTTCTTTAAACATCTTAAAATAGATGTCAATAAAATTTGAAGATGCAATATTACAATTTAGCATTTATCTTCCATGCCTGAGTTAATTCATGGATAGAATTCAGAATATTTTTTCAAGTAAGTAAATAATGGAAGATAGTTTAAGAAATTAAAAAGCTATTACTTTCGGCCAGGTTTTTGAAACAAGCTGGGTTTTCAGACTGTTTGTTTGTTTGCTTATTTATTTATTTGAGACAGAGTCTCACTCTGTCACCCATTCTAGAGTGCAGTGGCGCGATCTCGGCTCATTGCAACCTCTGCCTTCTAGGTTAAGCGATTCTCCTGTCTCAGCCTCCTCAGTAGCTGGGACTACAGGCATGCGCCACCACGCCTGGCTAATTTTTGCATGTTTAGTAGAGATGGGGTTTCACCATGTTGGCCAGGCTGGTCACAAACTCCCGACCTCAAGTGATTTGCCCGCCTCAGTTTCCCAAAGTGCTGGGATTATAGGCGTGAGCCACCACGCCTGGCCTCAAACAGTTTAAAATATTATTTTCTAGCAGGGTCTTGAAATACAAGTATCTTATACTACAGACTATAGATATTATTCATATATTTTGGCAGTGTCGTGTTGTTGTCGATCATTATAGCTACATCAATTACCAATGCTGTGTAATGGACTACCCCAATGTTTATTGCCTTAAAACAACAATTTATCTTTTTTTCATGATTCTGTGGTTTGAGTCCATGGTTCTCTTGGAGATGTCACCTAGAGTCATTCCGATGGGTGCACTTAGAAGGGTAGCTGCACTGAACTGAAAGATGGTAGAATGGTTTATTCCCGTATTTGGGTCCTTGGTGCTTGAATGTTGGCTCAGAGTGCCTCAGTTCTCCTCCGTGTTGCCTCTCTCTAGCAGGACATCCTGGATTACTTTAGAGCATGTTACTAACTTCTAAGAATGGAAGCCACCAGTTCTTCTAAAGACTAGTTGCAGAAGTTGCAGATCATTGTTCCAATACATTTTATTCGTGCAACAAGTCACAAGATTCACCAGCTCAGATTCAAGAGGAGGAGAAATGGAGTCCATCTCCTCACAGGAAGAATGATAAGGAATTTATGGCCTCCTGTAATCCACCATGGTAGCATAGCACCTTATTATCTTTGATTAGACATTTGTAGCCTATCGTCCTTATCTGCCCTTTCTCCCCTTATAAGTTTTATGTTTTATCTTTTTTTCCTTAATTTTCCATGAATGTTTGTAGTTTGTCTTCTGTTTCACTGATTCAGATTTCTGTTCTCTTGATACAAACTCTTTCTTTCTACAGTGGATTTTTGTTCTGCCTTTGTGTTGTTTTACTTTGCCTATATGCTTTTCTTATCTTTTCTATTTTACTAGTCATGTATCCTACATTTTAGATGCCTTTTCTTGATATCATTTAATTTTAACTTTATGTAATCTATTTAAAAATTTTTCTCAGAATATAAATAATAGTTGCAGTAGTAGAACTAAAGGTAGTGTCAGAAACAGTAGGGTGGTGCCTACCATGTTATGTTAGTGACCCTGTGTCTTTGGTTTAGGGATCTAGTGGAACATGACCAGCTATCCCCTATTGCCTGAGATACCCTCAGCTTTTGATCATCACTACTGAGTTTTTACATGTTTTAGTGAAACTATGAATTACTCAAATGTTGTGATTTAAAATGTGGAAGATAAGCTGTTGATATGCTAGTTCAAAAAGCAATTCAAACTGCTGTGTGACCTAGAAAAACACCATCTTGGCTCATCTAAAGGTGGAATGGCCATTAAGCTGCTATTCCCACCAGAAATGGAATTATAAGCCAAAAACTATCATGAACTTTTCCATCATATGAGCAAGCCGTAGTAAACCAAGTAGGGTCTTCTGATGACTACATCCCTGGCTAACATATTGTCTGCAATTTCATGACAGACCCTGGTGCAGAACCATCTAGCTAAGTCACTCCTTTCCCACAGAAACTGTATAATAAAACCTTATTGTATTGAAAATACTAATTTTGGGGGTAATTATAGCAATAGATAATAGAGATTTTGAGCAGGGCACAGTGGCACACAGCTGTAATCCCAGCACTTTGGGAGGCTGAGGTGGGTGGATCACTTGAGCTCAGGAGTTCGAGATCAGTCTGGGCAAGATGGTGAAACCTCATCTCTACAAAAACAACAACAACAACAACAACAAAAACTAACTGGGCGTGGTGGTGCACACATGTGGTCCCAGCTACTTGGGAGACTGAGGTGGGAGGATCGCTATCTCTAAGTTCTTGAGCCTGAGAGGCGGGGGTTGCAGTGAGCTAAGATTGTGCTAAGAGTGACAGAGTGAGATCCTGCCAAAAAAAAAAAAAAAAAAAAAAAAAGCAATATAGATTTTGGTATCAGAGTGGTTTTGTTTTGTTGTAACAAAAATGTAGTACTGTCTTTTGAATTTGGAAGTGGCTACAAGCTTGAAGGATTTTGAAGCATTAGTGAAAGCATGTAGAGCCTTGAGTTGACTGTTAGTAGAAGTTTGAGTAGAAGTAGAAGCCTTTGAGAAGGCTTTGCTCGAGAGCTTAAAGGAAAGTGAGAAAAATATTAACGGAAACACGAGGAAAGGGGATCCTTGTTCTGTGGTGGCAGAAAGTTTAGCAACTCTGTCGTGCAATAAGATAGAAAATAGAAAAATGTAACCTATGAATGAAGTGATCTAGCTAAGGAGATTTTTTATCAGAATGTTGAGGAAGCTACCTGGTTTCTTCTTGCTACTTATGTATAAAATGTAAAAGGAGAGAGATAAGCGAAATGAAATACTATTAAAGAAAAAAGAGCAGGGAACTGTAGGGCTTGAAAATTCTCAGCCTCTTCATATGACCATTGATACTAAAATTAAAAAATGGATTCTAGAAAAGATCCAATCTAGGACCCTCATGGGAAAACTTGATCTACAGATCAAGCTGAAGGTGTGACTTTAATGTCCTTTAAGACCTTAGAAATATCCAGGTGTTTTGAAGTTGTGACTTTAAAGTCCTTTAAGATCTTAGAAAGATCCAAAGTGTTGCCTCAGAACACCTGCTGGATTTCAGAATTGCTATGGGTCAGTGACTCCCACACACCTCCTAATTGTCCTTTCTTTGAACAGGAGTGCTGATCGTAGTTTTGCTATGCCTTTTGCATCACTGGTCTTGAATTCCTGACCCAACAGAAACTGTGAGATCATAAAGGCTTATTGTTATTTAAAGTGCTAAGTTTTTTTGTTTGTTTGTTTGTTTGTTTGTTTTTTGATGCAACTCAGTAATTTTTATTGCAACTGGAAGACAATACATCACAGAAACTTTATGGTTGGTCTGGGGAAAAGTGTTATTTACAGTAAATGATGAAATAGTTTGTGTTTGGCAATATGATTACATACGAAGAATGCAAAATGCAGGTATGGATGCCTTCCAAGCAACACCATCAAGTCCCTAGAGTTCGGCTGATCGCGCCTGCCTCCACATTGTTTCTTTAGGTTCACATGAACATAACAGAACATCACGTTCTTTCTCCTTTATGGTTCTCCCTTTCTATTCATGATATTGGCAGTTTCATACAGAAAATACAGAAAAAAAAATTGGCTTTTGAAAAATTATTACTCTCGTAAATTAATTTGGCCGTGTAGGTCTATTGGCCAGCCAAGGTCAGACGACCCTAAGCATCAATAGTAAACCTCTTGGTCTTCTGATTGGTTTATCACTTTTTTTTTTCTGTAAAACAAAACAAAACTCAGAAATGTTACAGAATCAGAGTATTAAAAAATGTACAAGTGTATATGCTTCCCAGACACACATGGATACATTTTTCCTCCACATTTTCACCATGGCAGTATTAAGTAGTGAGTGTGAATGACACAGCATGAAACTGGTTACTGAATCAGCTATGAGCTCAGATGGCCTCAACATACATACTCAAGAAATGGTGCATATTTAAATAACTGAGAGTGTGCTAAATCTCATCTAAAAAAAAGGAGGAGAGGGGCTGGGGAACTCAGGCCACAGTCATGAAAGGATGAATACAATTTCTAGGTTTAATAGGTTCACCATATCGAAGTCTTTGAGAATCCAATATGGAATATCAGTTATTTTGCAAAAGGTAGAGAAAGCAGTTCTCAACTTTTGCAAATGAAATACAGTGGAAAAACACTGTTGTATATATTCCAAATAAATAGTCTTGATTTCAACACTAACAGAACAATAGGAAGGGTACTCGTGAGCATCTCACGGTTAAGTCAGAAATGATCGTTCACACAGGTCTGATTTCAGAAGTACAACAGCAAGATGCAGCACCATAGACACATTGGTTTCGGCTGTTAAAAGATGGATCATTTTAAAAACTGTGTTTTCCTTCCTTAATTTTTGGTCAGTGAAGCTAGCACTTGTTTGCTGAACTGTGGAAGAACTGCAAGGTCACACACATTATTCATGATAAAGCAACCGAGCTGACGAGTCTGTGCTTAATTCAAGAATAACCAGTAGGAGAGAGAGAAAACACAAGGAGTTAACCACCATCGCCGGTGCTCTCTCAAAGGAAGAGGGGTTAACAGATGAATTTCCCAAAGGTAGGCAGATCTATGCAGAACACTGAATGCCATGTAGAGGGAAACCTTAAAACACAAACACCCAGTACTGTGGCTCAGGATATGATGCGTGAGGAGAGGGAGGGAACAGAGATGACCTTAACTTTTAAAAAAGGGACTGCTGTGGGCCAAAGCCAAGCCCGTCTGCCAGGACCAGGTAATGTCAGAGCTCCATCAGCCCGGACAGTGGGAACTAACTGGATAAAGTGCTAAGTTTTGTGGTAATCTGTTATGCAGTGATAGATAGCTAATGGAGTGACAGTTAAGTTGAATTTGGGAGGCTGATAAGATGGCAGCCTGGCAACAGAGGCAGGTAGTGGGGTTGGAGGAGAACATTTGATGCAGAGTAAAAATAAGATTTCTGGTTCCAAAGGTCATGAATTGTTAGGATCATGGGATGACTGTGTATCATTGGAAGATGTAAGCTCAAGAATATTCATGAATATATGTTCTATTAAACATTGGTAAGAAGAGTTTTCTGACCAATAATTATTTCTAAGAACTACAAAATTTTATGTGTAGAATGAGGAAGAATTTTTTCCATTTGTTTTATTCTTAGATTGTAAAGTTATGTTTACGTAGCTTATATTCTCAGGTTAGTTTATTTATATTTTAAAAGTATTTAAAATAAATGTTAGATATAATAGGGTTCTATACTTAAACTAAATCTCTTCAAGATAAGCCCCTCTATCAATTTACTAATATTTACAGTGATTGGAAAGAAGAGAGTATTACTTTCCCTTTTAACTTTTTATTTTGAAGATTTAAAAATATATAGAAAAGCTGAATGTATTGTGTTCATGAGCACAAAAATATCCTTAACATTTTGTCACATTTGCCTTACATATATTTAAAAATTTTATTTTGTGACCTGATCTCACTCTGTTGCTTAGGCTGGAGTGGATCAAAGCTTGGTGCAGCCTCTAACTCCTGGGCTCAAGCAATGCTCCTGTATGAGCCTGCCAAGTAGCTGGGACTACAGGTGTGCACCACCACCTGGCTAATGTTTTAATTTTTAAGAGATGGGGTCTCACTAGATTGTCCAGGCTAATCTTGACCTCCTGGGCTCAAGTGATCCTCCTGCCTTGGCCTCCGAAAATGCTGGGAATACAGGTCTGAGTCACTGTGCCCAGTCCATATACTTTTAAAATTTTTAATTGAGTCATTTGAATGGAAGCTGTAGATACCACTTTATCTCTAAGTTCTTCTAGCCTGAATTTCCAAGGGTAGGCTATTCATAATCACAGTATCATTAACACAACTAAGAAAAAACATATTTCATAATTATGCCTAATATGGTAGTCCATAAAAGTTTATAAATTTTTTAAAATCCAGGGTCCTTACGCTATATTTGGTTATGTCACCTGAGACTGTTTTATTCTAGAAAATAAAAATCTAACGTTATATTGCTTTCTATGACATTGATTCTAATTTTTTTTTTATTGTGTACTTTTTTTCTTTTTTTTTTTTATTTCCATAGGCGTTTGGGGAACAGGTGGTATTTGGTTACACAAGTAAGCTCTTTAGTGGTGACTCATGAGATTTTGGTACACCCATCACCCAAGCAATATACACTGAACCCGATTTTGATTCTAATTTTTTTGAGGGTTTTATATCACTTGTTTTGTGAATATCCCACATTCTGAATTTGTCAAGCTTTTCCTCATTGTTAGATTCAGGTTGAACCTTTTTTGGTGAGAATACTGCATACATGATACATACTTAATCAAGAAGGTGACTGCTGGATCTCTTCACTGTAAAGATATATTTTCTCTCTTTTTTTTATACTTTAAGTTCTAGGATACATGTGCACAACGTGCAGGTTTGTTACATATGTATGCATGTGCCATGTTGGTGTGCAGCACCCATTAACTCGTCATTTACATTAGATATATCTCCTAATGCTATCCCTCCCCCCTCCCCCCACCCCACAACAGGCCCCGGTGTGTGATGTCCCCCTTCCTATGTCCAAGTGTTCTCATTGTTCAGTTCCCACCTATGCCACCTATGAGTGAGAACATGCGGTGTTTGGTTTTTTGTCCTTGCGATAGTTTGCTGAGAATGATGGTTTCCAGCTTCATCCATGTCCCTACAAAGGACATGAACTCATCATTTTTATGGCTGCATAGTATTCCATGGTATATATATGCCACATTTTCTTAATCCAGTCTATCATTGTTGGACATTTGGGTTGGTTCCAGGTCTTTGCTATTGTGAATAGTACCGCAGTAAACATACAAGTGCATGTGTCTTTATAGCAGCACGATTTATAATCCTTTGGGTATGTACCCAGTAATGGGATGGCTGGGTCAAATGGTATTTCTAGATCTACATCCCTGAGGAATCGCCACACTGTCTTCCACAATGGTTGAACCAGTTTACAGTGCCACCAACAGTGTAAAAGTGTTATCTCTCCACATCCTCTCCAGCACCTGTCGTTTCCTGACTTTTTAATGATCGCCATTCTAACTGGTGTGAGATGGTATCACATTGTGATTTTGATTTGCATTTCTCTGATGGCCAGTGATGAAGAGCATTTTTTCATGTGTCTCTTGGCTGCATAAATGTCTTCTTTTGAGAAGTGTCTGTTCATATCCTTCACCCACTTGTTGATGGGGTTGTTTGTTTTTTTCTTGTAAATTTGTTTGAGTTCTTTGTAGGTTCTGGATATTAGCCCTTTGTCAGATGAGTAGATTGCAAAAATTTTCTCCCATTCTGTAGGTTGGCTGTTCACTCTGATGGTAGTTTCTTTTGCTGTGCAGAAGCTCTTTAGTTTAATTAGATCCCATTTGTTAATTTTGGCTTTTGTTGCCATTGCTTTTGGTGTTTTAGACATGAAGTCCTTGCCCATGCCTATGTCCTGAACGGTATTGCCCAGGTTTTCTTCTAGGGTTTTTATGGTTTTAGGTCTAACATTTAAGTCTTTAATCCATCTTGAATTAATTTTTGTATAAGATGTAGGGAAGGGATCCAGTTTCAGCTTTCTACATATGGCTAGCCAGTTTTCCCAGCACCATTTATTAAATAGGGAATCCTTTCCCCATTTCTTGTTTTTGTCAGGTTTGTCAAAGATCAGATGGTTGTAGACGTGTGGTATTATTTCTGAGGGCTCTGTTCTGTTCCATTGGTCTATATCTCTGTTTTGGTACCAGTAGCATGCTGTTTTGGTTACTGTAGCCTTGTAGTATAATTTGAAGACAGGTAGTATGATGCCTCCAGCTTTTTTCTTTTGGCTTAGGATTGACTTGGCAATGCGGGCTCTTTTTTGGTTCCATATGAACTTTAAAGTAGTTTTTTCCAATTCTGTAAAGAAAGTCACTGGTAGCTTGATGGGGATGGCATTGAATCTATAAATTACTTTGGGCAGTATGGCCATTTTCACAGTATTGATTCTTCCTATCCATGAGCATGGAATGTTCTTCCATTTGTTTGTATCCTCTCTTATTTCATTGAGCAGTGGTTTGTAGTTCTCCTTGAAGGAGGTCCTTCACATCCCTTGTAAGTGGGATTCCTAGGTATTTTATTCTCTTTGAAGCAATCGTGAATGGGAGTTCACTCATAATTTGGCTGTTTGTCTATTACTGGTGTATAAGAATGCTTGTGATTTTGGCACATGGATTTTGTATCTGGCGACTTTGCTGAAGTTGCTTATCAGCTTAAGGGGGTTTTGGGCTGAGACGATGGGGTTTTCTAGATATACAAGCATGTCATCTGCAAATAGGGACAATTTGACTTCCTTTTTTCCTAACTGAATACCCTTTATTTCTTTCTCCTGCCTGATTGCCCTGGCTAGAACTTCCAACACTATGTTGAATAGGAGTGGTGAGAGAGGTCATCCCTGTCTTGTGCCAGTTTTCAAAGGGAATGCTTCCAGTTTTTGCCCATTCAGTATGATATTGGCTGTGGGTTTGTCATAAATAGCTTTTATTATTTTGAGATACGTCCCATCAGTACCTAATTTATTGAGAGTTTTTAGCATGAAGGGCTGTTGAATTTTGTCAAATGCCTTTTCTGCATCTATTGAGATAATCGTGGTTTTTGTTGTTGTTCTGTTTATATGCTGGATTACATTTATTGATTTGCATATGTTGAACCAGCCTTGCATCTCAGGGATGAAGCCCACTTGATCATGGTGGATAAGCTTTTTGATGTGCTGCTGGATTTGGTTTGCCAGTATTTTATTGAGGATTTTTGCATCGATGTTCATCAGGGATATTGGTCTAAAATTCTCTTTTTTTTGTTGTGTCTCTGCCAGGCTTTGGTATCAGGATGATGCTGGCTTCAAAAAATGAGTTAGGGAGGATTCCCTCTTTTTCTATTGATTGGGATAGTTGCAGAAGAAATGGTGCCAGCTCTTCCTTGTACCTCTGGTAGAATTCGACTGTGAATCCGTCTGGTCCTGGACTTTTTTTGGTTGGTAAGCTATTAATTATTGCCTCAATTTCAGAGCCTGTTATTGGTCCATTCAGAGATTCAACTTCTTCCTGGTTTAGTCTTGGGAGAGTGTATGTGTCGAGGAATTTATCCATTTCTTCTAGATTTTCTAGTTTATTTGCATAGAGGTGTTTATAGTATTCTCTGATAGTAGTTTGTATTTCTGTGGGATCGGTGGTGATATCTCCTTTATCATGTTTTATTGTGTCTATTTGATTCTTCTCTCCTTTCTTCTTTATTAGTCTTGCTAGTGGTCTATCAATTTTGTTGATCTTTTCAAAAAACCAGCTCCTGGATTCATTGATTTTTTGAAGAGTTTTTTGTGTCTCTATCTCCTTCAGTTCTGCTCTGATCTTAGTTCTTTCTTGCCTTCTGCTAGCTTTTGAATGTGTTTGCTCTTGCTTCTCTAGTTCTTTTAATTGTGATGTCAGTTTTGGATCTTTCCTGCTTTCTCTTGTGGGCATTTAGTGCTATAAATTTCCCTCTACACGCTGCTTTGAATGTGTCCCAGAGATTCTGGTATGTTGTGTCTTTGTTCTCGTTGGTTTCAAAGAACATCTTTATTTCTGCCTTCATTTCATTATGTACCCAGTAGTCATTCAGGAGCAGGTTGTTCAGTTTCCGTGTAGTTGTGTGATTTTGAGTGAGTTTCTTAATCCTGAGTTCTAGTTTGGTTGCACTGTGGTCTGAGAAACAGTTTGTTATAATTACTGTTCTTCTGCATTTGCTGAGGAGTGCTTTACTTCCAACTATGTGGTCAATTTTGGAATAAGTGCAGTGTGGTGCTGAGAAGAATGTATAATCTGTTGATTTGGGGTGGAGAGTTCTCTAGATGTCTATTAGGTCTGCTTGGTGCAGAGCTGAGTTTAATTCCTGGATATCCTTGTTAACTTTCTGTCTCGTTGATCTGTCTAATGTTGACAGTGGGGTGTTAAAGTCTCCCATTATTATTGTGTGGGAGTCTAAGTCTCTTTGTAGTTCTCTAAGGTCTTGCTTTATGAATGTGGGTGCTCCTGTGTTGGGTGCATATATATTTAGGATAGTTAGCTCTTCTTGTTGAATTGATCCCTTTGCCATTATGTAATGGCCTTCTTTGTCTCTTTTGATCTTTGTTGGTTTAAAGTCTGTTTTATCAGAGACTAGGATTGCAGCCCTTGCCTTTTTTTTGTTTTCCATTTGCTTGGTAGATCTTCCTCCATCCCTTTATTTTGAGCCTATGTGTGTCTCCGCACATGAGATGGGTTTCCTGAATACAGCACACTGATGGGTCTTGACTCTTTATCCAATTTGCCAGTCTGTGTCTTTTAATTGGAGCATTTAGCCCATTTACGTTTAAGGTTAATATTGTTGTGTGTGAATTTAATCCTGTCATTATGATGTTAGCTGGTTATTTTGCTCGTTAGTTGATGCAGTTTCTTCC